>NC_053155.1:305284772-305597272 GCF_016835505.1 Polypterus senegalus
ATTTGTGTGAATGCTTTTGACAGACACACTTCCTGCTGTCTCAGCTCTCATTTTCTTCACTTTAAGTTCCCAATTAAAGAAGACGTATTATGTCCAAATCTCATTGATGAATTTCATCATGAAGGGTTATCAACAGAAAAAATGAGTACACGGGCAATTCTAGCACCAAGAAAAGATGAAGCCAAACAAATGAACGCCAAAAAATGTTGATCGGTTACACGGCAAAATGGTTAAATGTGTACCAATAGACTTTGCTGAAACAGTTGGTGGTGATGGTGCGGAAGATGAAAACATCAACTTATAATATCACGAAGAATATTTACAGCCGTTAACACCATCCGGTCTCCCACCGCATGAATTACTGTTGAAAGAAGGATGTATCCAAGAAAGGTAATGTAGTACATCTTCCGCGGATAAAATTAAACAACAAAAGAGATCTTGATATGCCATTCATATTAAAACGTTAACAGCTTCCCATTAGAATAGCATTTGCAAAGACAATTAAGAAACCTTAGAGCCAAACATTCAGAAAATTTGTTTTTTTTAATAGTGAGAAGGAAACGAAATTCAGTCACGGGCAGTTATACATTACATTGTCACGATAAAAGTCCAAACACAGAATCACAATTCAATGCGATATTGACGAAAGGTTAATTAAAAAAAATGTTTTTACTGAAGTTTTACAGTAAAAGTGTGTGTTTATAAAGTATTTGAGTGTTGATTTCAAAACCAAACAGAATTAAATTTTCTAGCACAATGAATAACTTTAATGCAACATGAAACATAATTTACTTGGAAATTATTACGTTTTACTATTTTTTACTGGTTAATTACTCGCTGTAATGTAAAATAGTTATTTCTATTATGCATATGTAACAATTCTCATGAAAATAAAAATCTGTTTAAATTGGACATCCACATCCCCATATGCGAGCGGCAGAACCGCAAAGAGGCTAGCGTGTAGCGCAAGCCCGGGGTTTGTAAAGCGAAGCGAGCAGGTGGCAAAGCAAATGATCAAGGATCAGAATGACCCGGCTGTGCTCATCTAGGACATTAGGTAACACCTACTTTAATCGAAAGATGGCCAGCTGTCTTTAATGACCACCAAGAGTCAGTACCTTGGTCTAACACTGCTATCGTACGCTGCATCAGGAGTGGGCTGGAGGAGGAGTATAGGAACCTAATCAAGGACTTTGTTAAATGGTGCGACTCAAACCACCTACAACTGAACACCAGCAAAGGCAAGGATCTGGTGGTGGATTTTAGGAGGTGCAGGCCCATCCTGGACCCTGTGATCATCAGAGGTAACTGTGTGCAGAGGGTGCAGACCTATAAATATCTGGGAGTGCAGCTGGAGGATAAATTGGACTCGACTGCCAACACTGATGCTCTGTGCAAGAAAGGACAGAACCGACTATAATTCATTAGAAGATTGGCGTCCTTCAACATCTGCAATAAGATGCTGCAGATGTTCTATCAGATGGTTGTGGTGAGCTGGGGAGGCAGCATAAAGAAGAAGGACACCTCACGCCTGGACACACTGGTGAGGAAGACAGGCTTTATTGTAGGCACGGCGCTGGACAGTTTGACATCCGTGGCAGAGTGATGGGCGCTGAGCAGGCTTCTGTCAATCATGGAGAATCCACTGCATCCACTGAACAGGATCATCTCCAGACAGAGGAGCAGCTTCAGCGACAGACTGCTGTCACCGTCCTGCTCCTCTGACAGACTGAGGAGATCGTTCCTCCCCAACACTATACGACTCTATCTATCTATCTATCTATCTATCTATCTATCTATCTATCTATCTATCTATCTATCTATCTATCTATCTATCTATCTTCTCATCCAACAGTCAACATCACAGAGTAAGCACCTGTGGAAGTAACCTCAGAGGAAGACAGGAATAGTTCAATCAATCAGCTTTTTATTCAGTCACAGATGAGTACTTGGATTCATGTGTTGTAAGGCAGAAGAGCAAAGTTCCCTTTTGTCAATTAGCTTTTATTATTTTGCCCCTTCCCCTTCCCCTTACTTATCAATAAGCATAATATAATTTATCTAAGCATTTCATCTTATATTGTGCAAATCGGCCAACTGTTTCTGTTTTGTCTACGTGTCAGATTGGGCCCTAAAGAAGGAAAGGTCATCTTTCCTGTGTCTAACAGATGAATTCCTAAAGAGGAAGTTGTCCTCGGTCAGCTTATGAAAGACAGACACCTGTATGAATAGCCTGCCATTCGAGCAAAACAGCCTTGTCAGCTTTGAACCCTTAGTAACTTGCAAGACAGTTCATTTTTCTTTCACACACCCCTGAGAAATATTGTGGAAATGATGAAAAATATACTTTCAGTATTATAGCACTAAAGGCCCAATCAAGAGGGAATTGAAGTGTATAAAGAACGAAAAGAGTGACCTAAAATCAAACGAAAATTGAAAAAGCGAATGCTTCAGATTCCTATTTTGTCTGAAATTTTCAAGTGGGAATAAGTCCATAATCTCACAGCAGTAACTGGGAATATCAAGGAAGTAGGTAGTCTATGATTTGGAAATTGTAGAGAGAGAAGTGCTGCTTAGCCTAAAAAGGCTGAAATCAAACAAATTGCCAGAACCAGAAAATGTTAATCCTCGAGTACTTAAGGAGGGTGATGGCTACAGGTACTTTATAAAGTGACGTGTATTTTTCAAAAAAAAAAAAAAATTCCTGGACACAGAAAATTCCTACAGAATAGAAAGTAGCAAATGTTGTCCCATTATATAAAAAGATGATAGAGCCAATCTGAGTAATTACAGACCAGTAAGCTCAACATGCATCAAAGGAAGCAATTATTAAGGGAATGGTTGAGCAGTACATGTCAAGAATGAATGTATTAGTGAGCAGTAAGAAGGGGGGGACTTCAATGGGAAAAGAATGTTTCACTTATATGGTGGGATTCGATAGGGAAGTAACAAAAGGATATGATAAAAGAGGTGCGTAGTCTTCCCTAAATTTACTTTTATTTTTATGTTACGCAAGGTTTGAATAATTTACAAATGTTCACAGCTATTATTTTTATAGTTAAAGTATTTGCAAATGACATAATAGGATCACACACTGAGTTGCAGGCAGCCTTGAGGGTTTAAAGTGTGGTGCCATAGCCACGCTGCTTGTGCTGATTATTTACCATGAGGACTAAAATATAAATTTACTAAAGCAAGCCTCTTATGATCTGTTAATGCCAACACAACATCACATGGTCTTTAAATAGTACTCAGGGAGAAGGCACACCTTTTTAATAACACAGGTAGATTATCCTCACTGTATTATTTATACCTGTGAATGAAAAGCCTAAACGCATATTTAACATTCCTTGTTGTTCTTCCAGACGCCTACATTGGACGGGAAGCAGAACTCAACACAGGCGCTGAACGCAATTAATGTTGTCCTCGATTAACCAATTACGTGATATTAGTAAGTATGAAGAGACGCCATTAACCATTGCTCCTTTGGCCAACACCTTCCTGTCCCTCAAGGCTCGGCATTGTGTCCCTCTAGATTTCCCTATGCACTTGTATGCAGGTCACTTATTAAATCTATAAAAACTCATTTTGATTTTTAATGAAGCCCTAATTGACTTTGCATGCTGACAGTAATCTGACTGATTCCATTGTCTGTAGCTTCAGCAAATTAGCAATGATGAACATTACATGAAAAAAAAAAAACAAAAGACGCTTCAATTAACTCTTTCAGCAGGTTTAAAAATCATATAATAAAATTTGCTCATGGACCCAGTTCCTGTTGCTTTTATCATCAAATATAAAAGGAATTGTTAGAAAGTAAAATACCGTCATGTGAAAAAGTAAGTGCACCCCATGACATGTCTTTATTTTTTCTATTTTAATAAATGTGGACATATTAAGGGGTGGCGCAGTGGTAGCACTGCTGCCTTGCAGTAAGGAGACCTGAGTTTGCTTCCTGGGTCCTCCCTGAGTGGAGTTTGCTTGTTGTCCCAGTGTCTGCGTGGGTTTCCTCCAGGTGCTCCAGTTTCCACCCACAGTCCAAAGACCTGCAGGTAAGGTGCATTGGCGATCCTAATATTGTCCCTAGTGTGTGCTTGGTGTGTGTGTGTGTGTGCACTGTAGTGGGATGGCACCCTGCCTGGGATTTGTTCCTGCCTTGCATCCTGTGTTGGCTGGGATTGGCTCCAGCAGACCCCCATGACCCTGTGTTAGGATATAGGGGGTTGGATAATGACTGACTGGATATATGAAGATTTGACCTTCATTTAAACAGTATCTTCAGATAAAGGTGATATAAATGATAAAAAAGAATGAAAATTTGACTTTACAATAATTTATTCTATGGAAAATGAACAGATACGCCCGCCATTGGCTCTAATAGCTGATTTTGCCCCTGTGAAATAACCAGGCGGACACACAACGAAAGTTTAGCGCAGCCACCTGTATAGTTTTCCTATAAAGGCTTGTTTGCATTTTAGAGTCCAAAACAAAACTGATCAAGTATGGAGGATGAGGGGTTTTCATAGCCGGTTCACAGGAAGTGATGTTGTCGGGGCCAGGACAAGAAGTGAGCATAATTGGATACAGGCAGGATTTGTCATATTTGGTCTGCGGAGAGAAAAGAGAGAGGTTCAGCGCAACACGCCGCCCCCTGGCCTGGCATGGAATTGGCGTTTTCTGGTCCCTTTGGCTGACTCCCAAGTGCACGTGTGTGACACCTCCTTAAGTCAACGTTTCCTAGAACTGTCTAAAACATCAGCTTGGAGAAGGTTTAGTTCCCTCCTTCATACAGAATTCTTTCAGCTGTGCCATGTTTGAGGGGTGTCTTATATCATAACATTTTGATGGGACTTGGATCTGACTTGGTTATTCCAGAATCCTCTATTTCTCTTTCTTTTCAGCCATTCCTTGGTGGATTTAATGGTTAGTTTAGGCCCATTGCCATGTTACAAGGTACATTTTCAGCTGAGCTTCAGTTTTCTGATGATTGTCTCATGTTATCCTCAAGTACCCTCTGGATCAATGAAGAATTAATGGTGAATTCCATGATGGTGAGCTGCCCAGGCCCTGATGGAGCAAAGCTGTCGCAAATCAAAACATATCCCCCCACCATACTTTACAGTTAGAACCTAAGACATTTGACAAATGAGTGGAGACCATGTAGTCCATCAATCCTGTTCGATTAGCTATCCCAATATCTCAAGATTGTCAAGGTACCTGCTCAATATCTTGGTAGTTTGTTCCACAGTTCCACAACTTTTTGTGTAAAGAAGTTCTTCCTTCCTTCAGTTTTAAATGCACATTCCCTTAATTTTCACTGATGTCTTCAGTATCCTGTTTTTTTTTTTTCTGGTCAAGCACTGTCTTTGAATTTCACCCAACACATCTTCTGGTATTGTCAACACCAGGTATTGTCTTTACCTTGTCTGTCCTGAGCACATTGGTCCGGAAGTCCTGGTCTTTCCCTTAAATCTCACCAACTATGGAAAAACCTTGAATGTCACATCTTTCAAGTTTTTGGTAAATTGAGAAAATGACGTCGCCCCTATAATTAACTATCTCTAGATTTCATTTTTCCTGAGCTTCACCTACACAATATGAATTTTTTTTTTTCAAGAATCAGCAACACCTGCCATTTAAATCGTGCAGTCACAGCACTGAAATCACGTGATCGTAATCCAACATTTTCATTGGTAGGCAGTCTTT
This sequence comes from Polypterus senegalus, assembly GCF_016835505.1. Lineage (NCBI taxonomy): Eukaryota > Metazoa > Chordata > Cladistia > Polypteriformes > Polypteridae > Polypterus > Polypterus senegalus. The sequence goes on from NC_053155.1 coordinate 305,290,479, forward strand.
CCTCGTTGGTTAGTGTAGTTGCTAGGTTTTTGTCCTGCAGTATCTAAAATACAGTGTACATACGAGCTTTTTCCGTCGTGCTATGACCAGAATGAAGACATTGTGATGTGTGAGTCCCTATCTTGCATCCCAAAACACAAGACGTGAGTCTCCGTACTTTACCTATTTTATTTTGGTTGCTTTTATCATCAAATATAAAAAAAATTGTCACAAAGTAAAATATCGTCAGGTGAAAAAGTAAGTACACCCCATGCCGATATCAAAAGGGCTCTCTGTGGCCTTCAGAAAGAAGGTTCCAGATGCCTACAAGTCTGGGAAGGGATTTAGAAAGATCTCCAAATCTACCATTCCTTTGTCCACTGGAGACGATTGTTCAACAACTTGTCCTAGCCTGGCCAGCCCAGCAGGTTCATCCCGAGTGGAGAATTCAAGATGCTAAAAGAAGTGTCAATGAACCCCAGCCATATTTTCATCATGGGTACCTACTTTCTAATGGTAGACTCAAACTATTTGACATGAGCAGTGGCAAGAGCTATCTGTAGGTCCCATCATGAAAATATGGCGGGGTTCATAGAGGATTCTTTTAGAATTTTGAATTCTCCTCTCGGGCTAAACTTGGTGGGTTGGCCAGGCCTGGTAAAGTTAGATAAAAATACCCAATCAAAATCCGTTAAGTAGTTCTCTCGTTCGCTAGCTGAGCGGAGGTAAGGTACGCCCTGTGACTGAGGATGGCTCTGCCCACTCCCCTTGGCCTGCTGCGTGTTTCTCAGATTCGCATGAATAAAACGGTGCCGCATGTGAACTATGATACTTAGTGTAATGAGAGAAGTCGCAAAATCAACCAGTATGTTCAAGCAAATTATAGAAGAAGACCCGATCTAAATCCGTTAGGTATAGGGTGGTCCAGATCTAATTAGGCAATTTTCATTACGCTATAACTTATTAAGTTTAGTACTCTGAGCCTGTATCCAACTGAATGGAGGACAAGTGGGACAGTACATGGAAAATCAGTCAATTAATTCAATGTAAATCCATTTTCGTTTATTACAAGATATTTCAAACAATTCTGTTGTCTTGTATTGTTTTCCTGCATTGCATTAAAAGTTTCATAATTAGATCTGGACCACCCTATAGTTCTCTCGTGAAAAGCGGACAGACAGACGTTGGATTTTATATATTTGGAGGTGAATAACAAATCCACTATTCCGATATTCATAAACATGCAGTTTGTGCAGCCTGATAATAACAACTGCTGTTAGGGTGGTGCCTTCTCAGCCATTTTTTCCCTAAAATAAACAAATTTGACAAAGGCAGTAGTGTGATAACAGCTGCAGCATGCAAGCTGTTGGAAAAATGTGCTTATAAATTTGGCATAAATTCCTGTGGGTAATGAGAGGAATTAGGCTCTTTTTCTATCTTCTTCCTGCTCGACAGTGCTGTGATCTCCATAATGTGGATTCAGGCTTCTAAAATTAGAAATGTAAGCAGCCTGGTGGTCTAACGCCAAAAACCTCAAACTTCACTTCTTTCCCAGACTTGAGAGCCTATGGCTGCTGCTCCAACTTGGCCGGGCTAATAGATGCGTCCTGCGCCTTCCACCCAGTCGCAAGATAAATTGATCAGAAAATGTATCAGTTTGCATACACTGGGTGGGAAATGGCATCTTTTTTTTTTTCTTTTGCATCTTTTTTCAAAGTAATGGGATCACGGAGGACGGCGCTGTGCTTCAGTGAGGCGTGACTGTGGGAGTCTCTTTAGTGGGAGTTTCTTTTCCCCCACCTCGTTCAAAGATTTCCATTATCGCAGATTATTGGAAATGGTGTTGCAAGGAATTAAACATCTGCTCGTTTGGGGGGAGACAGCAGTAAACCTCTGATCATGTTGACGATGCCGAGGAGGATGGACGGGCTGTTGTCACGTTTAACAGATGTCAAATGGTAGCACGATTAACCAATTATTTGTAAGCGGATTATAAATCCTCAACCTCCAACTGTAGCTCACGAAGGACACTGTAACAAATGAAATATGGAGACTGGGAACCAATTTCAAAACTGCTGATGAAGGATACTAAATGAACATTTTGGGGGCACTGTGTCAACAAAGCAGCGAGAGAGAGACGCTATTAGAGGTGGCGGGCCTAATTAAGGAATCTGCATGTAGATCCCAGTGGAGTTCCCCGAGTTCTGCTGGTTCATCACGTTTCTTTAATCAGTTACCCCTCAGGTGCCCAGGTGTGTTCAGCAAATGGAGGCCAAAATTGCTTATGAAGCGGAGAATGATGGAACATAATGTAATGTATCATAAGGATTAGTTAATATAGTTAACGCACATTCAGATAATGTTTATAATAATATGTATCAGAAGGGTAACATAATATATTTGTCACAGGTTCAATTTCCACAGTCTCTAAGATACTAAAGATATGGCACAGCCGCCCAACATTCAACAGTACTTGAGTTCAAGTTTATTACTCACTGCTTGGAATACACATATGTAGACACATATTTGTGCATCATCTCCAGCGTGAACACACAATGGCTACCCCATTTTTCCAAGCACTGGCTCACTCACATTCTCATCATTAGTTTAACGGCCATATTCAGGGTTTACTGCGTCTCAATTATAGTTACTCCAATCTCTGTAATCCTGGGGATGCCTTTTTTCTCGTGTTACCCATCAACACCTCCAGACACGTCTTCTTCAGCAATAGAGCCCACTCACATAGAGGCCAATTTAGAGTATAACAGCCAGCTTACCTAACCATTACATACTGGGGAAGGAGCCCACTCAGACAATGTCCCAGCATAACTTTCAGACCCAGGATGTAGAACCATGAGTTGGTTGCACTACCCATTTCACCATTCTGCATGTATATATTTTTAATTGGATTAAGCAGGGTTGAGAATGTATGTATTTATGTACAGTAAGGTACTGGATGTATGAATACACAGAATACCATAGCATTCTCAAGCCTGCCTATATACACACCCTCCATATCAAAGGAACCTGAATTGGAGGATCTGGTTCAGAATGTATACACTACATAATATATAATAATTCTGCTTATTGATACCACTATATGCACATATGTATATCTAGGGACACAGAATTGGAGGAGCTGATTTACAACGTACATAATATATAATAATTCTGCTATGTACTGTATACCACTATATGCACGTGTATTTATACCCACACACACTGACTTATAGGAGGTGGTTCAGAATGTATATAATAAATTCTATAAAATAATCCTACTTATCTATACCACTATATATACACATTACCTATACCCAGGGGCACTGAACTGGAGGAGCTGGTTCACAATGTATATAATATATAATAATTCTGCTATGTACTGTATACCACTATATGCACGTGTATTTATACCCACGCACACTGACTTATAGGAGGTGGTTCAAAATGTATATAATATATTATATAAAATTACCCTGCTTATCTATACCACTATATATAAACATATCCATACCCAGGGGCACTAAACTGGAGGAGCTGGTTTTGAATGTACATAATATATAATAATTCTGCTATGTACTGTATACAACTATAGGCCTATGCACTCATATTTATACCCACGCACATTGACTTATAGGAGGTGGTTCAGAATGTATATAATAAATGATATAAAATAATCCTACTTATCTATACCACTGTATATACACATTACCTATACCCAGGGGCACTGAACTGGAGGAGCTGGTTCACAATGTATATAATATATAATAATTCTTCCACATATACCACTACACCTGTATATGCACACATATTTATACCCATGCACTTCTAGTAACTGGTTCCGAATGTATACAATATCTCTCTATTAAATAAAAAAATTCTGGGATGAGACAAGACTTTTTCAGAGAGATAATTTTAAGTCCCACGAGATGAGACTTTGTGCCAAGAGATTTAACCATGCCCACATCTGGAAATAAAAGATGAAGAGTAGATGACAAAGTAGAACGTTGTAAAGAGGTTCAAGGATATTGGCATGATAGACATGCAGAGCAGGTTAGAGATTATGACAATACTAAAATCTAAAAGTCTCAAAAAAATGATAGTAAAGATCGCATTAGTGCAAACAAACAGAAATTATCATCCGGTGAAATAACAGGACAATGAAAAGAGATCGAATATATTGTTTGGATTTAAACTTTAGGTCAGAGACTTGTAGATTGTCTAATTCATATTGCCATCAGGGAAAAGTAATGTTTCTTCCCAATGAAGAGGCATATCCGTGAGAATTAAAAGGTTTGTTGTTTGGTGAAAGTGAAATCCACATACGTGAGAGGAGAAGTGGCTGGTGCGTAGAGCAGGCCGGGGGGGTTGGCAAGCAAAGTGAGCAGGAGACAAAGCCCCCTAGTGTATATATGTATGTATATATATATATATATATCTATATATATATTTCTATAGATAGATAGATAGATAGATAGATAGATAGATAGATAGATAGATAGATATGTAAGGCAGTATATGATAGATAGATAGATAGATAGATAGATAGATAGATAGATAGATAGATAGATAGATAGATAGATAGATAGATAGATAGATATGTACAATTTGGAAAATCAGAAGTTTAGCTCATTCTCACGCCGTGACCGCGTATTTCTGAAGGTCTTAGTGACTGACTAATTTATTTTTAATTCTTCATCTTTTCAGCGTTTTCACAGCTACTCTAACCTTTTCTCTTTTCATCCACCCTGTCTCCTTTCTTTCCTTCCTCTGTAATGTTTATTACCCACTCTTTCCTTACAGATGCACACCTGATGTAGGCTATACAGCTAAAGCATTGTGTCTTTAACCTCTTTACCCTTTCAACTTGAAATCACCTTCAATTTAATGTACAGTATGTATGTGTTTGTATGAATATATGTACTTATATATATTATATCTCTATCTACGTATATATCCATACTGTATATACACAATATACAGCAATGCATGTACAGTATCGTGTGTGTGTGACGATCTTCATGTTCATGCTTACACATACAACCAGACACATCTCACCCATTAAACTTCTGCGTAGCCAGTAATAAAAACAGTAATTACAAATTGAATAATCAGACAAATGTTTTTCCTTTGCTTTATTTTTAAGGCGCCAAACAGGATTGTGATTAGGCTTTTACAACAACAGTTTCTGAGCCCCAAATCAAACGCCATCATGTAACATGAGGTTCAAAGTATTTCACACTTTGAGCTGCAGTAAGGACTTTTTCCTTTAATTGAGTCCTTTGGGTAACATGAAACTCAAAGTGTGAGAAATGTGTTAAATAAATCTGTTTTTATTGTGAGAACACTGAGGCTCAAATGGAAACTGTACATGCTACATTAAAGTAATTTTTACTCCGAAGGGCTTGTGGTGTCCTTTAAGTGTGTCCCCTTTATAAGAGCCCCTCCTTAATGGCAGCAGGATGACTTATCTCGATTCCTTTGTGCCGACACATGAGGGGATGCTTAAAAATAACCAAACACATAATGTCAAAAGCGCTTTAAACTGAAAGGTTTCCTCACAAAGACTTATCCTCTAGGGCTGAGCAGGCATACACTTATTTCTGAGAGCCTCCTCTGCTGGGGTAAGCAGACACATTGTCATTTATTAAGCCCTCCGTTTTCAGAGAAGACTCTTTTGGTGAACGCTTTGTTGGTTTACGATTTAAATGCAGTACAGAAACGGCTACACACTGCATGAGCGCCAGAAATTAAGACTGTGAAGATACTTGCAGGCAGTGCTGAAATCAGAGCAGGCGTTCAGACTTCATACCCGAGGTGAGGCTTATCTGTTCAAAATAATTTGTTTATAAATCCTAAACTACCATCAAACGGAATATTTCTAACAAACTAAAAATAGTATTTTTGGTGTATTTTAATTAAAAAAAAAAACAGGTCTAGGTTTATAGCCATAGGGGTCAGGTCTGCTTGGGGAGCATGCACTGGTAAATCATGTTGCTGCACCCACCACACAACAAAACAGATCGGGATTCCGGTTGGCAACCCCTCAGGCAGACACGCGGCCCAGTCCCACCCTTCGGAAATGACCATCTATCTGCCGCCGTCAGAAGTTACGTGGGTATCCCCTTGGCCTGGACCAGCCACTTGGGAGCTCAACAGTGAATAACTGACGCTACCTCACAATGTAGGTCATGTGCCTCATTCGGGACTCCATGAGCAATCGCTCATTCGACACAAAGTCAAACCCGAGTACCCAAGGATTCTCTGAAGAGACACAGTACCCAATGTTTTCAGTCTTTGTCTCAGGTCACTGGATAGTGTCCATGTTTCACAACCATATAGCAAGACAGGAAGCACCAGGACTCTAAAGACTTGGACCTTGTTGTCCCATCTGTCTACTGACTTCATAGGAAGAGTCACAAGAGACATGAATGCCACGGCCGAGGTAAGTAAACCTCTCAACAAGGTTGACACACTGCTGATGGCTGTGCCTAAGAGGTCACTAAAAACCAGGATGTTGGACACTCAGACTCCTCACTCAGTCTCTCAGGAGCCCTGATCAGAGCCTCCATTGACTCCACGAAGATCACAGCATCATCAGCAAATTCAAGATCAGTGAATCTTTCTTTGCCAACAGATACCCCACAGCTGCTGGACCCCACGACCCTGCCCAGCACTCAGTCCATGCAAGCATTGAACAGAGCAGGAGCAGAACATACCCATGACAAACCCTAGAATCATTCTGCACAGCACTCACAGTACCAGTGGACAGGCCGGTCATGATATCCAGCAATTACAGCCCTAATCTGAATTTTTATTTAAAATAATATCGGACAGTACTAACAGGTTGCCACCCCAGCATTTTCTTGTGGTAACGTGGAGTGCCTTATTTGGCCACAATATACAAATTACTTACCAAAAAAGAGTATGTGAATACGGTATGAGCATGACATTGTAACACCAGAAAAATTCAGTTTAAGGCTGTGGAGCTAGGAACCTAATCCAGCAGCATCACGTACATTCATAAAATGAAAGTGAATTATAAAACTAAATAAAACTACTAATACTAATTCCGGTTAAGTTCCGAATTCAATTCAGAATTCTCCTGTTAACCAGGGCTGTAGAGTCGGTAGGTAAATCCTTCGACTCTGACTCTTTAGTTTCTGATACTTCTGACTCCGACTCCCCGACTCTGACTCCTCTCTATTTAATACGCTAATGTATTTTCCATGTTGATTGAAGGAAGGCAACATACACATCATTTAACCACAGAACTTCTGACTAGGAAGCTGACTCTCTACCATATTGGCCAGTTTAAACAAAAGACAAGAACCCCTGAACACACATCAGGCCATAGCACACACCTCCAGCTACATCATTACACTTGTTTACACTCAAATGAACTTGTTAAACACATTAGATCTGAAATAAAATGAAAACACTTTTTGTAAAGGACCATAGCCCAGATTACAATATGTGAATGTCAGGTTGTATAATAGCTCAGCTGAACTTCACACTAGTAGTAACACAACTATGCACTGGGCTTTATTCTTACATCAGAGAAGTACTTAATTAGGACTATTGTGTTTGAAATGGGACATTTAAACTTTCTGTATTGAAGAGATGAAGACATGGTCAGAAACAATGCTCAGGTAGCCCGTGGCATTTAAACGATGCCCAAATTGCACTAAGGGGCCTAAAGTGTGCCAAGAAAACATCCCCCACACCATTACACCACCACCACCAGCCTGCGCAGTGGTAACAAGGCATGATGGATCCATGTTCTCATTCTGTTTACGCCAAATTCTGACTCTACCATTTGAATGTCTCAACAGAAATCGAGACTCATCAGACCAGGCAACATTTTTCCAGTCTTCTACTGTCCAATTTTGGTGAGCTTGTGCAAATTATAGCCTCTTTTTCCTATTTGTAGTGGAGATGAGTTACCACCCCGGTGGGGTCTTCTGCTGTTATAGCCCATCTGCCTCAAGGTTGTTCGTGTTGTGGCTTCACAAATGCTTTGCTGCATTCCTCAGTTGTAACGAGTGGTTATTTCAGTTAAAGTTGCTCTTCTATCAGCTTGAATCAGTCGGCCCATTCTCCTCTGACCTCTAGCATCAACAAGGCATTTTCGCCCACAGGACTGCCGCATACTGGATGTTTTTCCCTTTTCACACCATTCTTTGTAAAGCCTAGAAATGGTTGTGCGTGAAAATCCCAGTAACTGAGCAGATTGTGAAATACTCAGACCGGCCCGTCTGGCACCAACAACCATGCCACGCTCAAAATTGCTTAAATCACCTTTCTTTCCCATTCTGACATTCAGTTTGGAGTTCAGGAGCTTGTCTTGACCAGGACCACACCCCTAAATGCATTGAAGCAACTGCCATGTGATTGGTTGATTAGGTGTTTCTAATAATCCTTTAGGTGAGTATATATATAAAATATATAAAAAGTAAAGGGACATTTGAGAAAAGGGGCAATTATTCTAATGATAGAAATGTGAAACATACCTTATTTTTCTACATAACCTTCCTGGACTTCAATGCACTTTTCCCAGCGTTTCACAAGTTTTTTGATTCTGTCGGAAAAAAAGTTTTTCGGTTGCATCTGCAACCAATTTTGCACCGCATCAATGACTTCTTCATCACTTGCAAATCTTCTTCCCCCTAGCGCTTCCTTTAGTTTCCAAACCATGCTCGCCTTACTTTCCGGTTCGTGATGATGAACCCAAGTTTCATCTACAGTAACGATTTGCTGTAAAAATCCATCTCCCTCGCCACGATAACGGGCCACAGGTTTAACACATTGCGCAAACAAAAAGCGAATCACTGCCCTCATTTCCTCCTTGGTGCAGATCGATAATGGAGTTGTCATGTTTAATGGTCTGCTACACTCCAACGAATAACGCGGGAATAAGAGTTACATGTTGTATAGAAGTGTTGATGACTTCACTCATTCAGCGCTGGATACGAACAGCGTTACCAAACTCTGAAAAGAGAAATTAAAAAAATCCCTTTGCTTTTTGACTTCCCCTCGTGTATACAGTATATATATATATATATATATATATATATATATATATATATATATATATATATATATTATCTGTTGTTCGGTGTCCTTGAGTGTTTAGAAAGGTGCCTATGAATACCGTATATACTCGCATTTAAGTTCTCCCACGGGCTTAATTTTACCATATAATCGCCGGTATTTTATAATGTCGGTCGTATAAGTCGAATGAAGAAATCTCACACTATTGGTCCAAGAGATTATGCTATGCTAACGCCCATCTGAGAGAGTAACCACGGGGCACAGTGCCTTTTTTTATATGTATTGCGCCTACGTGACCACACGGCAATACCCAAACTATTACATAGCAACTTTTGCAATGTTTTGTGTTTTTTTGTATCTCACACCCTCATACACCTTTATTGTAAGAGCATCCCTTATCTACGATGGAGCGTTTGATCAGAAGAAAATATGAAGCTGCTTTTAAATTAAACGTTGTTGAAGTGGTGAACGAAATTGGTAACTGTGCTGCTGCAATAAAATTCGATGTGTCTGAGAAACCGGTGTGAGGCTGGAGGAGGCAAGAAAATGTAAAAAAAAAAAAAATTAAGTGTTGCATTTTTGAATGTATGTATAAGACCCGACTTGTACGCAAGTATATACAGTAAATAAAATTTATTATTATTATTATTAAACTGTAGTCCTTGCTTCTGAATAATACTATTATTTGTTCTAAATTATAATGGTGTGTTCCAAAAAAGTCATAGTCATTCTAGAAGAAAATGCAGGCAGTGTAGCATTGTGGTCAAGGCTTTGGACCTTAAACCCTGAGGTTGTGGTTTCCAATCCCACTACTGACACCATCTGACCACAAGAAAGTCACTTCACCTTCCTGTGCTGCAATGGGAAAAACAAAAGAAATGTAACTGATTGTAGCTCAAATGTTGTAAGGCATCATAATAAGTGGAAAAAATATCAAGTCTTCAAAGAGACGAAAACAAGACTAACAAGAGATCTCACAAAATATAATATAACATGCGTTTCAAACCAAATTCTCAATTTTGACTCCCTGTTCCTCAGTTGTATCTCAGGTCTCCTCAGGAATTTTAGAAGAAACATCTGTGACAAAGTTGACTCATAAATAATACATAAATTAGGATCTCCTTTAAGTCTCATAAACCATCAAAGATAAACCTATGAGCGTTAAAGTTTTACACAGCAACAAATTTGGGATTGCCATTTAACCTCACCTCACACATTAATGAGGATGTAGAAAGAAAACCAGAAATAACATGCAAGATCAAGATCAAGTTAGTTTAGATACTGCCTATAATGCCTCTGTTAGTCCTATTATGATAACAAGACATTAACAAAGGCTTCTTTTGATCTTAATAACACTAACAAGCATAAATAAAGTGCTTATTTGTCTCTGTGCAATGCGGCACACTGAAATTACTCCATCCTGGAATGGTCTGAGGTGGCTTAAGTGGGACATAATAAGTCTCTTCAGTATAGAGCTTGTGAATCCTTAATTAATGTTTAATAAGACCAAGTGACGCTCTCATATTCACAAGTAAATTTATCAGCGTATCGCAAGCTCTTAATAAGCCACACGGCACAGAGGTGAATAACCACTTTACTGACGCTTTGCAAGTGTTTTGAAGACCAAAAGAAGTCTTTGTTAAAGTCTCACAGTATGGGAGTTGATGCATTCGACGGTACTACGGAAACTAAGAAGTGTTACCTAAAATCAGCAGACGGCAAATCAAACCGAGGGCTTGGGAGCCATCAGACAACACCGCTAACCTGGTGGGCAGAGTGCTGGGTTATTTAAAAAATTACCTGGGTAAAATCATTTTAAATTAAACAGTATAAAAGGAGTGTGTACATTACAGATTTCATCTGAACTGACCTTACTGTGTGGGCTTCGAAAATATTATTAAAAATGCACAGTTTAGGGTTAGAGTATAAATAAACCATTTAAATAACAGCAAAAAAATAATCTTGTTCAAAATCCCTATTGGTAAGGTTAAGCCAGTATTAGTTTAATTTACAGGGGTGAATATCTTAATGCTGTAAAATATTAAATATTTTAGACTCTCATGACTCATAAAACTCAAAACATACTTGAGTAAAATGTTAAAACATGATGTTTTAATGTTTATACCGATAGATAGATAGATAGATAGATAGATAGATAGATAGATAGATAGATAGATAGATAGATAGATAGATAGATAGATAGATATGTAAGGCACTGATAGATAGATAGATAGATAGATAGATAGATAGATAGATAGATTGGTAATAAGGCACTACATAAGGGACTGATAGAAAACTACTGTAGATTGGAAAGACACTATATGATGGACTGATCAATAGGTAAAAAGCACTTTATAAGAGACTGATAGACAGGTATAAAAGCACTAATAGATAACTGAATAGGAAAGGCACTATATTAAAAACAGATTTAAAAATATCGGAGATCATAATAGCATCTGCATGTTCACACAGATGGATCATACTCCGATGCAGAACAGCTAAGCAATACTTGTTTTTTAAATAATAAAATTAAATGAAAGTGAGTTGAGATGATTACCAAATTTGCCCCAGGGGACAAATAAAGTTAGTTAGTTAGATACTTAATTAGTTAGTTATTCGGTTTATTTATTTATTTGTGCATTTCATTAATCCAGCCACAGGGGATGCACAAACTAGTGTTCTTCTTCGTGCCGGTCCCAAGCCTGGAAAAATGGGGAGGGTTACATCAGGAAGGGCATTCAGTATAAAATTTTGCCAAATCAATATGTAGACAACAATACAAATTTCCATACTGGATCCGTCAAGCCCCAGGTTAACAACGGCTGCCACCAGTTCTGTTAGCCAATAGGGTGCTGGCGGATAATGGGCTATTGTTGGCCAAAGAAGAAGAAGATAAGGGGGGAGATGCGTCCGGAGGATGGGTGTAACAGAACAAGATGCAGAGGACTGGAAGATATGGAAGAAGATGATCCGCTGTGGCAACCCCTAACGGGAGCAGCCAAAAGAAGAAGAATTTGTGCATTTCATTCAGTCAATGTATTATATAGTGCCTTTCTATCTATCTATCTATCTATCTATCTATCTATCTATCTATCTATCTATCTATCTATCTATCTATCTATCTATCTATCTATCTATCTATCTATCATCTCTCAGTGTTTTGCTGTATATTTTAATATGGACAGCACAGTGGTCTCCCAGCTCCTAGTTTCCTGTACTGACCTGTCAATGTCTGTGAGGGGACTGCATGTTATCTCCATGTCCAAGTCAATTTTTGCCAGAGCCTTCCCATTTTCCTGTGTGTGTTAGGTCAATTAGATCAATATGAGTGTGTGTGTGTGTCCTGTAATAGACTGGTTCTCCATCCATGATTAGTTCCTGCCTCACGTTTCATGCTGTCAGTGCAGGCTGCAGCCCTCAATGACCTTAAACTGGATCAAGTATGGTCAAAAGCATGGGGGAATGTTTTAATGTAATTTGATTTTTATATATAAATACTGTATGTAAGAGACACTAACATTGGCAAATTAATTACCATACACATGTGGTAAAAACCAAATTCACGTTTTTGATGTTTTGCTCGTACTTTTTATTCAGTTGAATGTGTACTGCATTTATTCTCAGTAATCAAATTAGAATGCATGCCAAAACATTTGTTGTGTGTGTGTGTGTGTGTGTGCGTACATTTTGCCATTTATTCTAATTTACCGTTCTATTCTGAATTTGGGAATCCCACCTTACTAGAGCCAAGGCGTATATTTCTCATAACTAGACTTCCCCGTTCTCTGGGACTAACTGTGTTGTTTAAAGCCCAGAGAGTTTTAATTTCAGTGTAGTGTGGTCCTGGTGGATTAGGGCTCTTGTTTAAAATAAATGTCTACTGTTCTTGTTCTGACCATGAAAGGGAAGAAATAAATTGCTGGGAAGAGCTCTCAAATGTACCAGAGCTAGAAAACTATAATAAAAATGTGAGGTTTTTTAGTCTAGCAATAGAATCGTTCTGCATAGATTACAATTTAACAAAACCTTACAATTATGTGAAGAAATACAAAATTAGAAACAATTTTCCAGATATATTACTGCCATGTATGTGTAAAGGACTAAAATATCCTGTTAAAATGAGATGAGCAGCAAAGATTCAACATTTCCAGTAAAGCAAAGAGAAAAGTCAAATAAAAATCCGACATTATTATGCAAACCCCCTTCACCATTTTTAGCACCTGTAAGTTTATATAAGTAGATTCAAGCTGTGAATTGGATGATCAGGATATACAAGAGTAAATCTGAGCAAAAGGACTAAATCTCCTGAAGAGATGTACAAGTCTCGACTGACCTTTGGGAATACGGACTGCCAACACAGACACAGACATGCTGACTAAAGGACTCGGGGAAATTTATTGTCTTAAGTCCTCGGAGCCATAAAAGTGTCTCTGTGCATTCATGGCACGTGGGTGCATGCTAGAGTGGGCCCAGCAAGTGCAGGAAGGCTAATTCCCTCCGGCGTTGTGTCTAATCTATACTAAATATTACTGTCTGCACCAAAATGTTTGCACGATCTGTAAAATTCATGGGATTCCAAACACTTGCATGTGATTTATGTGAGAGTGCAGTGATGATCCGAAGCCCAGGTTCAAGGCCATGTCTGAGGCTAGTTAGCGTTATTTATAAACAGAGGGAGGGCAGCGCGACAGTACAACAAGGGCATTGTGGCGGCACTGCGTGGATCAACACCTGCTGTGAAAGTGTGACTGAATTACAAAGAGATGGAGAGCATAAGCAGAAGCTCATTCCTATTTTTATACATACTGAGGCATACTGGAGTTATGGAGGACGGCATGTAATTGAACTGTAAGTGTGTATATGGAAGTGTACGGACAACCGCGTGTGTTCAGCTGATTGATGACCCGGATGAGAAGGAATGGGAATGTTCATAAGTGTGGTCTGAGGTGGACTCTCCACTCTCATAGGGTTGGTTTCTTCCATGGGCCTGTTGTTATCACGATAACCTGTAGCCCACATCAACCCATAATTTGACTAAGCACTTTTGAAAATGCATGGATGGGGGGATGCAGTGCAGAAAAGGTCAGTGTAGAAGCTTCTTCATCTGCCGATTTATTGTATCAGATATCAATCTATTCCTCAGTGTCTTCCAGGGTGGGTTCCTGCTTTGTGCCTATTGTTTAACCTGCAGCCACCTCAATTCTTAATTTGACTAAGTACTCGTGAAGATAGATGGATGGGTGGAAGGATGGATGAATGGATGGACAGTAGTGCAGGATCAATGAAGGTCAGGTGAGGTCAGTGCAGGAGCTTCATCTTTAACCTATTCATTATATTAAATATGTATCTATGACTTAGTGTCTTCCATGTCTTCCAGGGTTGGTTCCTGCTTTGTGCCTATTGCTATCAGTGTAACCTGTGGCACACCTCAATCTTTAATATGACTAAGTACTTTTAAAAATGCATAGATGGATGGATGGACAGCAGTGCAGGGTAGGCAAGGTCTGTGTAGGAGTTCCTTCATCTACCTTTTAATTGTATTAAATATCTATCTACCAATTAGTGTCCTCCATGTTTTCCAGGGCTGATTCCTGATATGTGCCTGCTTCTATCAGGTTAACCTGGGGCCACCTCAATCCTTAATTTGACTAAGTACTTTTGAAAATGCATAGATGGATGGATGGATGGATGGATGGATGGATGGATGGATGGATGGATGGACGGACAGCAGTGCAGGGTAAGTGTAGGTCAGGTGAGGTCAGAGGCCATTATAAGAGCGTCTTCATCTACCTGTTCATTATATTAAATATCTACGTATTGCTTAGTGTCTATCTATCTATCTATCTATCTATCTATCTATCTATCTATCTATCTATCTATCTATCTATCTATCTATCTATCTATCTATCTATCTATCTGTCTGTCTATCTATCTATCTATCTATCTATCTATCTATCTATCTATATACAACTGATTGCGTAAGTATTCAGTCAGTGTATAGTAGATGCACCTTTGGCAGCCATGGCAGTCTTGAGTCTGTGTGCTATGAATTTCTCTCTAATTACACAGAGATTCATCACAATTTGCTGCTACTGAATACATAATAAAAAGAAGAACAAACATAGCTTTCTGTGAATAATCGGGTTGTTGAAGTGCATGTAAACACTTTAAGGGGCAGCCCCTGGTCCTCTAATTTCCTTCTACATCTACAAAACGTGCATATTAGGTATATTTGTATCTCAAAACAGTTAGAAGTTGGAAAAAATCAAATACTTAGAGGATCTGTACAGATATTTTTCAAAACATGGCAGGATCTAATCAGTAATATTTTAGAATAAGCTCTCAAAGCACAGTGGAAGCAATTATTTCTGTATTTCTTTCTTTCTCCATTCATCTCTATTGGCGTATCAAACTCATCAATTTAGGTGTGTTTACAAGCCTTAAGTTTTTCTCCGTTGGCCATGCTCTCTCCCTCAGGGGTGGGGGTCGACTTGTTCTCAATCCTACTTTTTGTAAAAATTGATTGATTTGTATGGAATGATTGCAATAAAATTAATAAAATTTCAGTTTGGGTACAAGTGTATCTCACAGTACAACATCCAAACATCCCACCCATATATTCTGGCCTTACAAAAAGTGAAAGAAGGCTCAAAAACAGATTGATAGGCAGAATCATTTCTTTACTTTAGTCCTCCTTTGAATGAAACTTCAATAAGGCTTTGCATTAAGCTACACGTTACTTTGAAAAGTAATTGAACGACCTAACGCACATTACTTGCTCTCAAGATTGTGTTGCTGTACACTCAGCTCGTAAACACAAATTTACACATTTCTGAAATCTTCTTCTTCTTTTTTTGGCTGCTCCCGTTAGGGGTCGCCACAATCAATTAATCAATCAATCAACATTTATTTATATAGCACATATTCATACAAAAAAATGTAGCTCAAAGTGCTTTACAAAATGAATAGAGAAATAGAAGACACAATAAAAGATAAACATAAGTCAACATTAATTAACATAGAATAAGAGTACGCAGATTATCTTTCTCCATATCTTCCTGTCCTCTGCTTCTTGCTCTGTTACACCTACAACCTGATTTCTGAAATACCGAGACAAATAATTTCAGCCAGGAGAAAGAATAATGCGATCGCCCGAATGTTCGCCTCTGTAAATGTACTTTGTGGACGCTTCTACCTGTGGCTGCTGAAAGCATGTGTAAAGCAAACACATGTGGACACAGACAGTCTGCGACAGACACGCACAGACTACAAAATCCTTAACTGTAACCCGGTTAAGGGTTTACAGGGCCACATAATCGGATTATTCATGGAGAAATCTTCCTTAGTTAATCAAGTTTCTCAGAGGCCAACAGTCCGATTTCTCTCATCGAAATGAGGGTTTACGTGGAATTTGAGAAATCAGATTTCTGTAAATAATCGGGTTGTTCAAGTGCGTGTAAACACTTTAAGAGGCAGATCATGCTCCTCTAATTTCTTTCTACATCCAAAAAATGTGCATATTAGGTAAATTTGTAACTCAGAACAGTTTGGGTACAAGTGTGTCCCACAGTACGACACCTGAGCATCCCACCCATATATTCCAGCTTTACAAAAAGTGAAAGAAGGCTCAAAAATGGATTGATAGGCAGAATCATTTCTTTACTTTAGTCCTCCTTTGCATGAAACTCGAGGAAGATTTTTTTTTTGTTTCAGTGAACCTTTCAAAGCTTCATTTTTTTTGGAATAATAACAATAGAAATGAAGCACGCCATCATAGAATTAGTCAGGCAGGCAGTGTAGATGCAACACCGACAGTGGCCAGAAGTTCAAGACTGCTCATTTGTTCAGCCTTGTATGGGGTACGACAACAGCCTTGACTGCATAAAAGGGAGCGGAGTGTGGGGTTTGTGAAGGGGGAGCTGGTGGTTTCCACCTGAATTCATAATGATCCACAATAAGCCCTCGTCACACTAACTGTTCACACCACAGGGTGAGCGTGATGCCTTCAACAACACCAAAAAGTGCACGACTCAGACAGACAAGCTCTGGCTTCTCCCGTGGTTTTCCTTTGATAAAAGTTTCTTGAATACATCTAAGCTGTCAACTTCTTTAGGATTAACTGATTTTCTTTTGTTTTTAATTATTACAGTTGGAGAAAAGTAATTTTTGTGATGTTATCAGGTTTCGACTTAATATATGAAGCATTCATCATTTTGAAGGCTGAAACAAGGAGCCCGAGAGTCCCACTCAAAAGTGTCACGCCTCAGTGGAAATGGCCAGGTGACTGTTGATCCTCCGTTTACTGCAGAGTCCTGCATCTGCTTGATTTTAAAGCATGGAGGCAACGAAGCAGAAGGAGGTCACATAGTGATTCACATGGATTCACATCCACATCGTACTTGATTACTTCACGTCTACTGTACGTCGCTCAACCTAAGTAGATGTGCCTTGGAAAACTAAATAGAATTCAACAATTGTAACGGCTGGATTGCTGTAATTATATTTGTTTAAACATACAGAATTGAAAAAGAATTGTCAGCTTAATCCAGTTCAGGGCTATTTGGGGTTGGAACTTATCCCAAAAGCAGAGGGCACAAAGCGGAAACCAAGAGCTGCTCTGGTGTCGCTCAGTTTGGCTTTGAGCTCTTCACTTGGAATGGTCAATAACGCTAACAATTCCTAAATTGTCCAAATTTTAATCTGATTTTTTTTGTTTAAATATAACACTTTTGTGAAGCTCTTAACAGATTTTTCCATCCATCCATTATCTAACAAGCTATATCCTAATTACAGGGTCACGGGGGTCTGCTGGAGCCAATCCCAGGGCGCATGGCAGGAAAAAAACCCCGGGCAGGGCACACACACACACCAGGGAAAATTTAGGATCATCAAGCCACCTAACCTGCATGTCTTTGGACTGTGAGAGGAAACTGGAGTACCCGGAGGAAACCCACGCAGACACGGGGAGAACACGCAAACTCCACGCAGGGAGGACCTGGGAAGCGAACCCAGGTCTCCTAACTGTGAGGCAGCAGAGCTACCACTGTGCCACCGTGCTGCCTGTTATGAATTATTCAAATTTAAAAACTAAATCAGACTTGCTTGACTAGAATAAAGACACCGTGTTTGAATAACCCTCAAACTCCTAGTCTGACTATTTTTAAATCTATTTTAAAAACACATCTGTTCTCTCTGGCTTACTAGGCCTTATTTTGCCTACCTAGATGTGTGTAAGTGTAGATATATGTATATGTATAGATATATTTATACAAATTATTTTTATGTGTTTCTGCTGTGCTTCTTTTGGCTAAATCGTATATTTCTATTTTATGTTATTGTTTCTAAATGTACAGCACTTTGGTCAGTCGTGTGGCTGTTGTAAATGTGCTATATAAATAAACTAAACCTAAACCTAAACCTAATAATCTGGAGCATATTCGTCAAGCATTGTCTGTTACAATCACCAACTTTTATTGGCATGTGTATTATTTCTTTTATCGGTGTTCAAAATGGACAGCGCTATTTATATCTTTTACCATTGGTTTGTACCTGTTTGATTAATTATAGTGCTGCAGGAATCAAGAACCGAACATACCAGCATCATCAACTGTGAGGATGGAAGTAACCATAAATAAGACTTTGCAGGACACACTTATATGCAGTTTGAATTTTAAGGGACACCATTATGTTATCAGAGTAACTGGATCACAAATCTTTAATAATACAATTTCTAATGTTCTGCAGACTACTAAGCCACAAGCCAAGAGCCTGTGCCAGGACAGGACACCTTTGATGTGCAATTGAAGTTTCAGTTATGAGCAATGCTATAATATTATCATGATACTATATCCCTAGTGACAAGTGCACCACAATTGGATATCACAATGACATCTGGATCGTGATAAATATACTAAGAAGAATATTCATACCCCCTCTGTATGTGGGGGGTTCTAATGAGAAAAATGTGATTGAGAGTCATCTCTATCTATCTATCTATCTATCTATCTATCTATCTATTATATAGTGCCTTTCTATCTATCTATCTATCTATCTATCTATCTATCTATCTATCTATCTATCTATCTATTATATAGTGCCTTTCTATCTATCTATCTATCTATCTATCTATCTATCTATCTATCTATCTATCTATCTATCTATTATATAGTGCCTTTCTATCTATCTATCTATCTATCTATCTATCTATCTATTATATAGTGCCTTTCTATCTATCTATCTATCTATCTATCTATCTATCTATCTATCTATCTATCTATCTATCTATGCTGTTTCGCTGTCGGTCTGTGGTTTGATTGCGTAGGTCTTTCGTGGGCGTGTCTGTGGGTTGCTGGCGGGAGGTGGAGGAGGTGGTGGCGTGCCGGGTGGGCTCGTGAGTATTTCTTATTCTTTTTTTCCTAATCTTTATATTTTTGTTTTTGCTCTCTCTAATGTGTAGGGGTTATTTTGCTGTCTACATATTGTTTATCTTATTGACTCCAGTATTGTATTTGCGGCGTGGCCGCAATGGCCACACCAAGACAAACACCGCCTGGCTTGATGCGCGCAATTTTGAAAACTTAACACGCCGGCATGGCGTGAAGTTGTTGGTTGATCCGATGGTCTCTGTTGAGGCGTGTGTAGTGGAAGTCGGCAAGTTAATCGGCTGTAAAAATGTACGTTCAGCGTCTCGGATGAATAAAAGTGTTGTCCTGTTTCTAAATGATGAGAGTTTGGTGCATACTCTTGTTCAGAATGGTGTGATTATTAACGGTACCTTAATTTCAGTTTTACCTCTTTCTACTCCTGCACGGAGAGTGATTATTTCAAATGTTCCTCCGTTTCTAAAGAATGATATTCTCATCAAAGAACTTGAAAGATATGGGCAGATCATATCAAAAGTTTCAATGATTCCCTTGGGCTGTCGATCACCCGACTTAAAACATGTCGTTTCTTTCAGGAGACAAGTTCACATGATTTTAAACGATTTACAAGGTGAACTTGATGTGGCTCTCAAATTCAGAGTAGATGGATTTGATTATGTGGTTTTATATCATCCGAGTCCATGAAATGTTTTAAGTGCGGTCAAGTGGGGCACAAGGCTAGCCAGTGTAAGCGCTCTGAGGAAACTACAGACTCCGCAGTACCTGGTGTTTCTAAAAGTAGCCGCGAGGACTACTCGATATTATTTGACGATGAAGGCAGTGAGTCTTCCGTCAGTTTTTCTGATGTGGAGGAGGACTTAATGGAGGGCCCTGGTCAGAGTGTGCAGGATCAGGGCAGTTCTTTACCTGCTATGATGGCGCAACTGGCACCTGAACGTGCAGCTGAGCCGGCGGATGCGGCTGAGTCGCGCCCGCAACTAAAGTCGTGCAGAGTGGTGAGAGCGCCCCAGAGAAGGACGCTGCGGCTGAGGCCGGATCACTGCCTACGGACGGTGTTACTGTTCATTCTGCACATACGAGTGATGGTGCTGAGCAGCCTGTGAGTGTGGCTTCCGTTCATGATGATGGGGCTCTGCCCAGCGCCGAGCTCATTGAAACAGAAGCTGTACAACAGATACGAGAGGTTGAGGAGAATGTTAGGGCTGAGGGTGCGATCAATAAGATGAGCACCTCAGCAGACAACAGCGAGCAATGTTCAAGAAATGGAGGATGACACAGAGTGGGTAAAGCCTGTGACAAGAAAAAGGAAAGACGGGTCCGCATGTAGCAGTGTTGCACTTAAACACAATAAAGTTGAGAGCTCAGTCTCCGCAGCTGACGACTCAGAGAATGTTCAAGATGAGCCTGAGGTGCCTGCAGACGTCGGTATTGTGAGTCAGGATGAAGGCGGTGGCTCGGGGACATCAGTGAGGTCCAATCTGTCACCTCAGCTGAGCTTCCGTGGTGGCTACAGTAACGACAACATAATCCGTTTTGTAAAATTTATTGAGGGCAAGAGGGGTGTGAATGTGAGTCACCATTTCCCGATCTCCAACTGTTTTTGAGCTCAGCTAAGGGGGTCCTACGCCAGGCTACAGCTTTAGGCCTTAAGAGAACTGAAGCTGTGCGGCTGAAAAATGTGATGAGCAGGGTGAAAAGATCCTTAAATCCCAAGCCAGTATGATGTACTGCTGGACACGTCCTTCCATGTCTTTTTTAAAGTTGTTTTGGTGACTGCTTTTCTTTTTGCTTTTCATGCCTTTGTGTAATTTTGGCACAATTAACATCAATGGAAGTCGACATGACAACAAGCGGTCGCGGTGTTTGATTATCTACTTAATAAGGAGCTTAGTGTTATTTTTTTACAAGAAACTCACACAGACCCTGCTAACCAGGCAGACTGGCACAGAGGCTGGCAGGGACAGATGTTTTGAGCCACGGGTCGAGTGTTAGTGCCGGGGTCGCCATTCTGTTTTCTACTTCTTTCTCACCCGACTCGACTAGCGTGACAGAGGTAGTTAAAGGCAGACTGCTGAAAGTGGAAGCCTGCTTAGGGGGCACAACGTGGGTCTTCATAAATGTTTATGCACCCAATGAAGGAAGGGAGCGTTTGCTGTTTTCTCTTTGCTCCATGACTTACTTGTGCAGTGCAAAGATGAAGATCTTGTTTTTGTGGGGGGAGATTTTAACTGCACAGATGACGCCTCCTTAGATAGAAATGGCCTGGAGCCTCACCCCAGCTCCGCGGCTCACTTAAAGTCAGTCCTCAGCAAGGCCGACCTTTTTGATGTCTGGAGGGCATTACACCCAGGAATTCGCCAGTACACGTGGGTGAAGGGTTCGGGGGGCTCGATCTCCATGGCGAGACTAGATAGAGTGTATTGCTTGAATCACCACAGCAATCTTATAGCGAACTGCTCCATTCATCCTTCTGGCTTTTCTGATCACAGTCTTGTCCTTCTCAAAGTTTCCCCTCCATTTCAATCTTCCTTTCCGTCATACTGGCACTTCAACAACAGCCTACTGAAAGATCTCCGTTTCATTGAAGTTTTTGAATTCTTCTGGAAGAGGTGGAGGTTGACGACAAGTTCCTTTTCATCTCTGCGGCAGTGGTGGGACTGTTCAAAACTCAGATCAAAGTGCTGTGTCAGCAATACACGCAGAATGCAACTCAGAATATGAGGAAGGCAATGGCAGAGTTGGAGGAGGACATCTTAGAGCTTTCTTCGTCTTTAGACAGCTCTTTTAACGATGGCGTCTTTGAAAATCTAAAAACAAAAAAACAAGATCTCATGGACTTATTGGACAGACGGGTGCATGGTGCTCTTGTGCGCTCAAGAATTCAGGAGTTGGTCGAAATGGATTCTCCTTCTCAATTTTTTTTTGGACTTGAAAAGAAAAGATCACAGAGTAAAGTGATTCACGCTCTGAAAAATGAGGATGGGCGCATCATCGAGGAGCCTGAGGCCATCAGAGCTATTGCTCATGATTTTTATAAAAAGCTGTTCTGTGCGAAACAACAGAAGATTCTTCTGAGACCAGGAGCCTCCTAGACAACCTGCCACAAATCCCCAAAACGGAAAAAGAGCTTCTGGATACAACCCTCAGCTTAGAGGACTTGACTACGGCCCTCAGCGAACTAAATACAGGAAAGTCACCTGGCATAGACGGCCTGACGGTCGAGTTTTTTAAGACATTCTGGAATTTATTAGGTGCGGATTTATTGGCAGTCTTCGAGAGAGCATAATGAACAATGAACTGCCATTATCCTGTCGGCGGGCTGTTATTGCTCTGCTCCCAAAAAAAGGAGATTTGTCCGACCTCAAGAACTGGCGTCCTGTTAGCCTTTTATGTACGGATTATAAGATTCTGTCCAGGGCTCTGGCTACTCGCCTGCGTAGAGTAATGGGGTGTGTCATCAGGTCAGATCAGACCTACTGTGTGCCAGACCGCTCCATCTTTGACAATATATTTCTGGTGCGAGACCTGATTACGACTTCAAAGCTTCTCGGTTTAAAGGCAGGAATGATCTCATTGGATCAAGAAAAAGCTTTTGACAGAGTGGATCACCAATATCTGTTCAGAGTCCTACAAGCTTTTGGGTTTGGGTCCTCCTTCTCCAAATACATTGGAATGCTTTACTCAAATATATATGGCGTTCTGAAGATTAACGGTGCCACAACAGCCCCTTTCTCTGTCACCAGGGGTATTCGCCAGGGCTGCCCACTCTCAGGGATGCTCTACTCTCTGTCAATTGAGCCCCTCCTAGAGCAGCTCAGGCGCTCTTTCTGGTCTCAGCATCCCAGTTTGCCCCACTGCTTGTTTTAAGGTCGTTGCCTACGCAGATGATATTACTGTCTTTGTGTCTTCTACATCTGAGGTAAACACTTTAGTCAACTGCTTAGACGTTTTTCAAAAACTGACGTCAGCGAAAGTCAATTGGCTCAAGAGCAATGCTTTCTTGCTGGGTGACTGGGGACTCGCGTCTCCTCCAGCTCTTCCTGAGACCCTCCAATGGAATAGAAACGTGTTTAAGTACCTGGGGGTGTATTTAGGCACAGATGGCACTGCTGTAGAAAATTGGGTGGGGTGGACAGATCTGATCCAAGCAAGGCTGAACCGTTGGAAGTGGCTTCTGAGGGACATTTCATGTAGAGGCAGGGTGTTAATCCTGAATAACTTGATTGCCTCCATGTTTTGGCACAAGCTCAGGTGTGCTGATCCACCAATAGCTCTGATCAAATCCGTACAGACGATCATCCTTGACTTTTTTTGGGACAGTCTACACTGGGTCCAGAGAGGTGTGCTGCACCTACCAGTGGCAGAAGGAGGGCAGGGACTGATTGACGTCAGAAGTAAAATCGAGGCCTTCAGGCTCCAGACGCTGCAGAGGCTGTTCTATGGTCCAGACGGCCTGCCTTGGAGAGACCTGGCGTTTGTAATTTTACACAAAGTGAGCGAGTTAAAATTTGACAAACAGCTACTCCTCTTAGACGTCTCCAAACTAACTTTATCAGTTTTGCCAAAATTCTATCAGTCAATGTTGCTTACTTGGCATAGTAAACTTATGAGATCTCGTTTTGTTTTTGGCAATCTTCATTGTTTTTTAGAGGAACCTCTGATTAGGAATAATGTGTTGAAATCTCCTCTGCTTTTCTCTTGTCACTTCACCTCAATCCTTATTAAAAGTGGAATCACGAAGATTGGCCATCTTTTAAATAACCACACTAGCACATGGCACACCGCAGCACACCTCACATCGGTCCTGGGCGTGAGGTCTGAACGCCTTGTACACCACTTTCTGTGCCAGTTTAAGGAGGCCTTGGTGAACTTAGGCGCAGGGTCACTGTGCCAGAGCGCTCTCCGGACAATCCGATCTTCAACTCAGATATCACAGAACTCGTCATCCAAGTCAAACCCAACGTCACAGACTGCACTGACCGCCAGGCTCCATTCTGAAAGTTGGCAACTTAATAGACAAGCAGTTTGACACGATGGGAAAAAATGAGCTCTACCAGGTGTGTGTTAAGGTGACTTTTTATAAATTTCTTAGAGACTTGCCAGACACACGCTGGAGACAAGAACTGCATGTTGGAGTGAATGAAACTCCAGCGTGGAGAACTTTTATAAACAACCACTGCAAAAAAGAATTGGCGACCTGCAATGGAGGATTCTTCATGGGGCTCTCGCCACCAACTCCTTTTTATCGGTTATTTCACCAGGAACATCAGATTGTTGTCCGTTTGTCAACAGCGAGACTGTTTTCATCTTTTTGTTAACTGCAAACGGCTCGAACCATTTTTTATATTTCTCAAGATACTTTTGGATAGAATAGGACTGTCATTGTCAACTGTTGGATTTATTTTTGGTATTAAGTATACTCAGAGACAGAGAAACAAGTGTGTGCTGGGAAATTATCTACTGGGCCAAGCAAAACTGTCAATCCTCAAAACCAGGAGGAACAGAGAAAAAAACTCAAAGACCACGATGTGCTCCTGATGTTTAAAGTGCTGGTGAAGTGCCGGTTGAAGCTGGAGTTCACTTACCATCAACTCATTGGAGACATGCAGACCTTCTGTGATTTATGGGGGCTTGGGGGGGCTTTGTGTTCTGTTGAGAAGGGCAAGCTGGTGACTGGGTGGTGACTTCTTTAAATGTCCTTCAAAATATTTAAATACTGGATGATTGAAAGCTCAGAATAGGAGACTCCTGGGGAATACAATGCTGTGTGTATAATGGAGAGCGATGTACGGAGTAGGAGACGAGTACAGGGGGAGTGATGGTGGAGTAAACTGATTATGAATTGTGTGTTTATTATGGACAATTATTTATTATTTATGTGTGAATCAGGAGGCATGTATAAGGGAATAGTGGGTTAATGAACAAATTATGAATTACTTATTTAATATGGAAATTCTGTACTTTATGTGTGGAGTAAGAAGTGTGCACGGGGCAATAGTAGTGGAGTAATGCAACATATTTATTAACTGCATACTACTGCTGTGTTCAATTTTTTTTTTTTGTTGTTGCACGAAGTAAAGTTTAATTTTTAATATTAAAATAATCTATTAATATGCAGAGTGGGAGGAGTGTAAAGGGGGAGTAATGGTGGTTTTTGTGTTATAATGAATTACCATCTGATTTTCTTATTAATGTGTGGATTAGGAGGAGTGTAAAGGGGGAGTAGTGGTGGTCTTTGTATTATCTATCTATCTATCTATCTATCTATCTATCTATCTATCTATCTATCTATTATATAGTGCCTTTCTATCTATCTATCTATCTATCTATTATATAGTGCCTTTCTATCTATCTATCTATCTATCTATCTATCTATCTATCTATCTATCTATCTATCTATCTATCTATCTATCATATAGTGCCTTTCTATCTATCTATCTATCTATCTATCTATTATATAGTGCCTTTCTATCTATCTATCTATCTATCTATCTATCTATCTATCTATCTATCTATCTATCTATCTATTATATAGTGCCTATCTATCTATCTATCTATCTATCTATCTATCTATCTATCTATCTATCTATCTATCTATCTATCTATCTATCTATCTATTGTCTTTCATATCTATCTACAATATCTATCTCTAAAATCCAATGTCTGTCTGCATGTCTGTATGCCTGTCCGCTTTTCACGAGAGAACTACTTAATAGATTTAGATCATTTTGCTTTTATAATTTGCTTGAACATTCCGGTTGATTTTGCGACTTCCCTCATTATGCTAAGTATCATAGTTCGCTTGTGGTCCCGATTTATTTATAAATATATATATATATATATATATAATCTGAGAAACACATAGCGGGCCGAGGGGAGGGGGGCCCTCCTCAATCATACGCCAGCCACTGTTTTGACTCACTCTGCCTCTCGCCATGTGTTGGAGTGCACCTTGCCTCCGCTTAGCTAGTGATAAAATTCAATTACAAACGAAAAAATAGGTGAAAAAAATGTCATTGTTTTAAAGTTCCCTTTGACACATTACAAACAAATTTGGCCAGGCTCCTTGGATCATCAGCACTCTCAAAAAGGC
Source organism: Polypterus senegalus (assembly GCF_016835505.1). Lineage (NCBI taxonomy): Eukaryota > Metazoa > Chordata > Cladistia > Polypteriformes > Polypteridae > Polypterus > Polypterus senegalus. The sequence goes on from NC_053155.1 coordinate 305,316,984, forward strand.
GTCCGAGTCCTGCCTGATCTACGACGCCCTCCTTTGTGATCTTTTCATATACAAATGAAATAGACAAGCAGACTCATGCATAGGCAAACAGGTGTGAGGGAACGGCTCCGGCAAACTCTTCAGTCCACATGAGATACATATGTAGCGAGCTGATTATGGCAGGGTGTCAATGGGACATGACAAGCCTGAACAAAGAGGAGGGGCACAAGGTGGCTTGTTGATTTCCATGGCCCCTCGACAACCCTTGCTGTGTAAGGCAGAAATTGGAAGGTCGAAGGGGTTGAATGGAGAGCAAAAGAAAAGACGAAAGAATCTGTTCTGTGAGCTCAGCAGCCCTGTGCTGTTTTTATTTTTGTTTTGCTTTCCTTTCTCTGTTAATGTAAAGGTGCCTGTGGAATGTTGGGCCTTGGTGAAATCATTTGATTCTTTAAAGGGAAGAACAAATAAGCCGAAGCAACTCAGGTGCCTGTCCGTTTAAACTGAAGACACAAAAATTCACTCTGTCCACAGCATGAGGTGCATGGCTTTAAGACATGATAAAAAATGTAATAATGTGTGACTGGCCAGGTAAAAAATGACTTCAAAGCAGCTTGAGGCCCAAATTCTGGAATTCAGAAAATAGAAATAACAAAGGTATCTGTGAGACCCCGCTCTGACCAACCCCAGCAAAATGCTTAAACCCAATCACACCTAAAACTGTGCTCTGGCCCTGTAATAGTCAAGAGAAAAAGGGGTTGCTCAGTCCAGGGAGACCATGAAAAATAAAGGCTGTTAAATCATCATAAATGGTGCTGCATCACAGTAAAATATATTGAGGTTGCGTATCCAATGTGATGGACTCTGAATCACAAGGCAGTAGGGTTAGACTCCACTTTGGGATCTCAACTCGGAGCATATTTACATCATAAAATCAATTAATCAATCTATCTATCTATCTATCTATCATACAGTGCCTTTCACTATCTATCTATCTATCTATCTATCTATCTATCTATCTATCTATCTATCTATCTATCTATCTATCTATCTATCTATCTATCTATCTATCTATCTATACCATACCACTTTTTTGAATCCTAACACAGGGTCTCAGGGGTTTGCTGGAGCCAATCCCAGCTAACAGGGTGCAAAGCAGGAACAAACCCCGGGCAGGTCGCCAGCCCACCACAGGGTACACACACACACACAAATCCACACACCAAGCACACACTAGGGACAATTTAGGATCGTCAATACATCTAACTTGCATGTCTTTTGACCGTGGCAGGAAACCGGAGCACCAGGAGGAAACCCTGTATACACAAGGAGAACATGCAAACTCCACGAAGGGCAGACCTGGGAAGCAAACCCAAGTCTCCTTACTGCTTACTATCTATCTATTATAGTGCCTTACATATCTCTCTATCTATCTATTATATAGTGCCTTAAATATCTATCTATCTATCTATCTATCTATCTATCTATCTATCTATCTATCTATCATATAGTTCCTTTCTTTTCTATCATCTATGTACAGTATCTATCTATCTATGTTATAGATTGACGTCTTTTAAAATGTCTGTATTTATCTCACAATGGTAAATATTTTTCTGTTTTAAAAGTCTTAATGATCTAACTATCTCTATACTGTATCTGCCTAAAGTGGTGTCTTTATTATTTTGTTGTGCCTTTCACGTCTGTCTATCAGTTTCACTATCTGTCTGTACACACATAGACTTTCACGCACATTGTAATTATTTCCTAAAGTTAGCGCATACATTTTTATGTTTGTAAAGGCAGTCATCAGTGAAATAATTTATTTGTCTAAAATATTTGCGCCATATAGATTGACTTTGTTGGCTTTGGTCTTTACAATAACTGCCATCATCTCCCTTAGGATTATTTTGAGGCGTATTCCCTGCTCTCCCCACCACCATCACTAAATACCATAAAATCACTAAGGAAATGTTCGTAAGGCTGTACAGTGAATAAATAAATAACAGACGGCTTATTTCCCCCTTCGTTGATACGATTACAGAAACATGGGGTGCGGGCCAATTAACTAATCAGTTCTGCTTGGTTGATTTTGCTCTCTGATTGCTCTCGTTGAGAAGCCTCCTCTATTATTTGTAATGACTAAACAATTAAAACAATTAATTACCCCCCCCATCATGTGTATTTATTGAGGCTGGGTCACTGGGTTGGAGGAAGATGCAAAGGACTCAGTGAAACATTATTAAACCACTTTAGTTGTACGCTGAACTGAACGGTTATACACCAAAAACAAAGCAGGAAACAGTAAATTAAAAAACGAATAATATCTCGTCAGGCGCCGCCACGCTGGCTGGTATTCTGGCGAGTTCATCTCGCCTGATATTCTGCTGTTAGAGGTGGGCTCGTTTTTGTCAGATTTCAAACGTGCGCTCACAAAGGAGGCCTCCTAGCTGCCATACGGCTCCCTTGTATTGTTCATTTAGAAAATTGTAATAAACTGCCTCATTTATGCAATGTCCCAAAGTTAAACTAATTGAAAGTGATAAATGTGATGTATGCGGTGACAGATGCTTGTCATGGCTTGTTTTGTTTTTTGTAGAAGATTGATTAAAATGACAAAAACAGTCCTAAAGGGTAAACATACACTCATTACTCGTGTGCAACAGCTTAGGCGGCAAAAGTCCTCTAATAAAACTTATCAGATCCTCCTTGTTACATTGTAATTACAAGCATGGACGCTTTTGAAGAACAATACTTTTCTAGAAAATTAATGCAGCCTGAAAAGAAGAATGCTTATTGTCTCTTGCATATTGGTCCATTTTATATTAAAATCTCTTCAGCCTGCACTGAACACAAGAAGTAAAACTGCAAAGTCTCATTTTGTGAATAATGAAAAACGACAAAGCGTGACAGTTAACAAAGCTCATGGCATATTATGGTTTGTTTAGGGGGGTTTGACCGCTGGTGTACATGGAATAGTTTGAAGACTAACACTGCAAAAGGTGTCTCTTAAAAAGTTGTGGTTTTAAATAACACTGATTAATCTCTAAATATACACCAGAAAAAATGTATATTTATAATATTACCTGTATTATATTTGATATATTCTGAATTCTCCCAAGGGATTTAATAAAGTTTATCTAATCTAATTGAATCTAATAATTCTGAAAGAATAGCGTTCTGATCAAATGAAATCAATAAAGGAGAAAGGAAATAGATGGATGGATAAGTATAAAGAAAAAAATGAAGGGAAAGAAGTTGAACTTAAATGAGATTTGACTCCTGTACTCATTCTGGATTACAGTCACGAATTTAGAGACATGAGAAGAATGACTTTAATTAGTAAGGCTTACAACTGCATCCCATTCAGGGATTGTACCCGTCTTATTCACTACGTTTGCTAAGATGGGCTTCAGCTTCCCCACGACCTGGCACTGGATGAGCAGATTAAGAAAATGGATAGACTTATGGACATAAGAGGGCAAATAACAGCACAGGGAATAACCGATAATGAGTGTGAGAAAAGTGACAGCTTCAGACAGACAGGACACGATATGCAGGTTTAGCTAGCCATATAAGACACTCTGTGACTGAAACAGACAGAAAGAAAGAGAGATAGATAGATAGATAGATAGATAGATAATGAAAGGCATAGATAGATACGATAGATAGATAGATAGATAGATAGATATGAAAGGCACTATATGATAGATAGATAGATAGATAGATAGATAGATAGATAGATAGATAGATATGAAAGGCACTATATAATACAGTAATACAGTAGATAGATAGATAGATAGATAGATAGATAGATAGATAGATAGATAGATAGATAGATAGATAGATAGATAGCTTTGGAAGGAACACTTTTTCAGTGTTGGGGGAACACAAGAAAATTCTGTTTTCAAAATGGGGTGATGATGAAACTTCCCAGTGTAATGGATTATGTTTGCATGTTCACTACCTTACACTGTCCTTAACCTTAGCAGATTCATGGCCTTCCTACTTCTGATTGGTTTCATTCTGGACTTGGACATATGTCCAGCTATAGTGCAGAAGAGATATTGTTTGGCCAAATGTGCTAAAGGACCCCAGAAAGAAAGCTATAAAACAGAGGGAGGAAAATGTCCTTGATGACATTTCACATTTTATCATGTTTTAAAAGGATAAGAGAATGCCCTAAAACACTTCCAGATAACTAAAATGCTTTTGAAAATTTTATTAGGTGTCCTTCTGACACCTCTGTAGTTGACTTGTATATTACCAGCACATCAACATATCCCAGCGTGTATTTTGTGCCTTTTTGAGCTGAGGTCAACTGAAGGTCAGACACTCATCATCTGACAGGGGGTCATCTGCACGGCTCCATTCTGACTTGACTTTTGAGTCATTTTAGCAGCTGGATTTAAATGGCTGGTATTATTGGAAAAAATGGATTTGTCTCCATGAGACTGCAGGCAGTAGTCCCATTATGCTCTTCTTATCGACAGCATTCATGATTGCAAGGAACTGCACTTCACTGGGTATGTGTGTAGATATCAAATGGTGCTGCTATCTATCTATCTATCTATCTATCTATCTATCTATCTATCTATCTATCTATCTATCTATCTATCTATCTATCTATCTATCTATCTATCATATAGTGCCTTTCATATCTATCTATCTATCTATCTATCTATCTATCTATCTATCTATCTATCTATCTATCTATCTATCTATTATATAGTGTCTTTCATATCTATCTATCTATCTATCTATCTATCTATCTATCTATCTATCGTGGCAATCCACTAACTGAACCTGCTTAATTAAGAAGTGCAGACTTATTTCATTTTCATGGTGGGCAAACGTACGGATCGCCCCTCAATGTGGTTCCATTCCAGTGCAGGGCAGATTGAAGCCCTCATAAATACTCAATCAAAGCAGACCAATTTCATGCTATCAATTACATTTGAATTCTTCAATGCACATGCTCTATTCTCATTCTTATTAATTGTTATTATCATTGTAGATATTACAGTTTTGAACAACTGATTTTGGGGGATGTTCATTAAAGAACTGCTTTATAATTAAATAAGCTGTGAGGGGAGAGGGGGCATGGAAAATCTCAGGTTTAGCGTAAAATTAAATAATTTGCTGGTGAATTTTCACATAGGACTTCTCATCAACAGAATAATTTGGGAAGTTGAGATTATCATTTACCGGCTGGAGTCAACGAGCATTTCTGAGAGATTCTAAAAATGTCCGGAAGATTTCTCGAATTTCAGTGAACAGGATGAACTGAACGGACTGTTCTAATATATGATATTGATATTTTCTAATGGATTTTGAAAAAGAAGCAATTTGAGTTTATAATTACTAGGGCAATCAAACACTTACAAGTATATGTGATGTCCATGCAGTCCCTGCCTACTGTACCTCCTTGGCATTTTGCTGGCAGCGTTCAAGCGCAGGATATTACTGAGAGGATTCAGCTGAAATGAACAATCATTCACAGCTCCAGGAACGCCCAGTCCCAATTTATCATGGCTTACATCTCTTGCCTGCCAGTGTCACTGGATTCATACGTTATTGTCCCTTACCTGTCACTGACTATGATGCTTTTTAATCTTTTTTTTTTTCCACTGAATTATATTCTGAAAGGTCAGTACGATCCAATTAGAAGCTTATCAAAGATGCACATGCTGCCTGGTGTCCTGCTTATCAACAGCAGGTCATAAATCCAGAAACTGCACATCATCACGTACCATACCCATCATGAAAAAGAACAAACAAAAGGGAAGAAAGACACCCGGGCGCCTATCAGTAATCTTCAGTCAAAATAAGGATTCTTAGCACTGATTGTAAGAGACACAAAGAGAACAAAAAGTTCAGGATCACGAACCCAACATGCATTCGCTTCTTTAACGCATCCCTTCTTTCAATTTGGTTCCCTGCCTGCTTCCCTGGCATGACTGGCTTTAAGGATGGTCACCCAGACAGAGACCTCTGTTTTCACAGCAGGATTTTCAAACAGACTTTCAATGCCATTTTGTTTTGCCCATGACCCCAATTTAGGCTCCATAAAGAGCAACCCGATTCAGTCTACAATCACAGCCATGCAGGACCTGAGCCCCCACCGGCCTCCAATCTTCATTCATGCTCAATTTAGATTTTGATAAAGAAACAAGAAAGCTGAAATTATGGAAGTGTAGATTAATTATGTATGTTCTCTGCTGTGTAGGCTACGTTTCTTAAAGGCATCGTCTCTGCACTCTTCCGCTGAATAATGGGAGAGAGCTAAAAGTTAAAATCGGGAGTGGTCTCCCCTCGACTGTCTCGTATGCTCAGATATGGGGAAGGATATTTGAGGAGTAAACCGCCAGACAATGATTGAATTTTTATATTAGATACATTAAAGAACTATCAACAATAAATCAAATCTCTATATATATAAACTCCAACGTCTGTCTGTATGTCTGTCTTATAGTTTAATAGTTCAGTTGCAGTACCGATTTATTTGCACGAATCTGAGAGACATGCAGCAAGCTTAGGGGAGGGGGAGGCAGAGGGCATCAGGATTAGGGAGCTGGGCGGGGCCTTCCTCACTCACGCTCCAGCCTTGGGGCATGCACCTTACTTCCGTTTAGCTAGCAAACGAGAGAACTTCCTCACAGATTTAGATCAGGAATTTTTCTATAATTTGCTTGAACATTCCGGTTGATTTTGTGACTTCTCTCATCATGCTAAGTTTAAGAGTTCCGTTGCAGTACCGATTTATTTGCACGAATCTGAGAGACATGCAGCAAGCTTAGGGGAGGGGGAAGCAGAGGGCATCAGGATTAGGGAGCTGGGCGGGGCCTTCCTCACTCACGCTCCAGCCTTGGGGCGTGCACCTTACTTCCGTTTAGCTAGCAAACGAGAAAACTTCCTCACAGATTTAGATTCGGAATTTTTCTATAATTTGCTTGAACATTCCGGTTGATTTTGCGACTTCTGTCATTGCACTAAGTATCATAGTTCACTTGCGGTACCAATTTATTTGTACCAATCTGAGAGACACGCTGCATGCCGAAGGGAGGAGGATGGGACCCTCCTCACTCACACACCAGCCTCGGGCGTATCTTACATCCACTTAATTAGTGAACAAGGGAACTACTTATCAGATTTAAATCATTTTTTTTACTATAATTTGCTTGAACATTCCGGTTGATTTTGCGACTTCTCTCACCATACTAAGACTCATAGTTCACGTACAGGAGCAATATATTCACACTAATCCTAGAAAGAGGCTGCGGGCCAAGGAGAGGGAGAAGTGTGACGTCAGGAGTGGGGAGCCGGGCATGTGCCAGCCTCCGTTCGTAAATGCTCTACCTCTACATTTTGGAGTGTACTTTGCCTCCACTTAGCTAGCGATACCTGTTTGTTTATTGATTTTTAAAGTTTGTCCTGTTTCACTACTACACAGGCAGTGCTACAGGGGGATGGCTAGTTAATAATATATTGAACAATTATTATAAAAGTAAAGTTGAATAAATCAGACTCTGCAGCTGCATGAACAAAAGGTAAAGTATCACTTCCGGTTAGGGAAATAGTCCAAAAGTTGATAGTAATCTGCATTTTGTATCTAATACTTGTATGCAAAATTAACCTAAGTGAAAGGTTATCATGTTTACATACACACACAGACATAATTTACGACATGGTATTTTCAGACTCTAAAACGTTGAGTTTATTTAAAATCTCGAAATGGAATTTTTGGAGGATTCCAAAACTTTCCCTATACCTCATATAAAAGAAAGACAGGGAGGTCTAAAACGTTGAGATTCATCATAATGTCGACATCGAATCTTTGGACGATTACAATACTTTCCCTATACTTCGTAAATGAGAAAGTAAAAAATGGGCATAATCCATCAAATTATAAAAAAAGCATTTTTCACAATTTCATGTGAAGGTCAGACAGAATAAGCCAACCATCAATGTGTCCATTGTCTCAGCTAGCTTTTCCTGGTCATGGGTTAACTTAGCTCTGTTTGGACAGCTTTGTGCACATCATACGAATTAATCCCAGACTGGACTAAAGTCCACCACAGGGCACGCCCAGGCTCACTCATGCCGAATCAATGATGCTGTCGAGATCTAACAAACATGTCATTAGAATGTGTGTATTATGTTTTGTCACAATTTCTTGAAGTGTTCGTACTAACTTTACAGAAACTTTACTATTAGTATTGTATTCACAATTTTAAACTGGCACGGATGCTGCCATTCTGTGATTTGGACTTCGCAATTCTGTTAATTGTTATCATGCACGGTTTGTGATTACATAATGTCCTGACTTGCTTTTGAGACCAAGAAAATTTTAATGAGAGAGGACTGAGAGATGGACATTCTCAAAAAACTGAACTGATTTTTATAACATTAAGAATCAAAGTTGTTAAGACAGAAATATTTTTTGTAGACCCAAAAGGAAGCAAACACTAAAGGATCGCCAACTCACACAGCTTTTCCTCAGTCTCAAAACAGTAAGAATCAAAGTCGATACACCAGAAATATTTTTTGTAGAAACGAAAAGAAGCAAACACTAAAGAATCACTCAAACAAAGTTTATTGTCAATCCCATAACATGAAGAATCAATGTCGTTAAGCCAGAAATTATTTTTGTAGAATGGAAAGGAAGCAAACACTAAAGAATCGCTAACCATCCATCCATCCATCCATTCTCTTCCGCTTATCCGAGGTCGGGTCGCGGGGGCAGCAGCTTAAGCAGAGAGGCCCAGACTTCCCTCTCCCGGCCACTTCTTCCAGCTCTTCCGGGAGAATCCCAAAGGCGTCCCCAGGCCAGCCGGAGACATAGTCCCTCCAGCGTGTCCTGGGTCTTCCCCGGGGCCTCCTCCCGGTTGGACGTGCCCGGAACACCTCACCAGGGAGACGTCCAGGAGGCATCCTGATCAGATGCCCGAGCCACCTCATCTGACTCCTCTCGATGCGAAGGAGCAGCGGCTCTACTCTGAGCCCCTCCCAGTTGACTGAGCTTCTCACCCTATCTTTAAGGGAAAGCCCAGACACCCTGCGGAGGAAACTCATTTCAGTCGCTTGTATTCGCGATCTCGTTCTTTCGGTCACTACCCATAGCTCATGACCATAGGTGAGGGTAGGAGCGTAGATCGACTGGTAAATTGAGAGCTTTGTCTCACGGCTCAGCTCCTTTTTCACCACGACAGACCGATGCAGAGCCCGCATCACTGCGGACGCCGCACCGATCCGCCTGTCAATCTCACGCTCCATTCTTCCCTCACTCGTGGACAAGACCCCGAGATACTTGAACTCCTCCACTTGGGGCAGAATCGCTAACTCACAAAAAAATTATCGTGAATCGCACAACAGTGATGAATCACAGTCGTTAAGTCAGAAATATTTTTTTATATAACAGAAAGGAAACAAAAGATTAATGAGTCACTAACTCACATTCTTCATTGTCATTCTCAAAACACTAAAAATCAAAGTCGATACACCAGAAATATTTTTTGTTGAAATGAAAAGAAGCAAACACTAAAAAATCGCTAACACAAAGTTTATTGTCAATCCCATAACTCGAAGAATTGAAGTTGTTAAGCCAGAAATATGTTTTTGTAGAACAGAAAAGAAGCAAACATTAAAGAATCACTAGCTCAAATTGTTTTTCGTCATTCTCAAAACTCTTCAAAGTCGATATGCCAGAAATATTTTTTGTAGAAATGAAAGGAAACAAACACTAAAGAATCGGTCATTCACAGAGTTTTTCGTAATTCCCAAATCACTAAGAATCAAAGTCAGAAATATTTTTTGCAAAGTAAATATACACTGAATCACTAACTCACTAATGTAAAGTCACTCACTTCACACCCCCAGCTCCTTCTGTTCAATATTGTCCTGGTAACCATCAATGTTATTTTGTAAAAACTTGCAGTGCCCATATTAATACAAAATGGAAAAACAATACAGCAATAAAAAATGAAAACTTTTTCCAGAAGCTTTCTAAAAACAAACAACTGCAAAAAGTGATACGCTTAATGCAGAAAAAAAATGGATAGAAACATATTTATAAAGGCCAATAGAATTCCACACTATCTTACAGTCAATGCCAGATCATGACACATGTCACATGACCTCTTACATCACAACCTCTCCACTATAAAGGATGGTGGCACGTGAATAACAGCATTCAAGATTTTTGAATTGCATAAATCGATTTTCGCGTAAATGTTAGTTTGGAAAAGGATATGTAGTTTTGTTAGGACTTCTGTATCATGATTTTATACATTTGATTATGATTTTCTTTAGGTGTGAAAAGCACCTATTGCAATAGCCATGTCTGTCTACATGAAACAACTAGTCAACCTATAACTTACCGCCAGAGTGCCACATTCGCCTGATATCCTGAAAATGGTCAGTCACAGTGATAAAGTTACCCTTTCACTTCCGTTATTTCCTAATATTAGTCGGAACTGAATAACTTTGAATAACTAACATTCCATGAAAATTACAATGACCAGACATGCTAATACAAAGAAAGAATTAACTACAAAAGCTTTTTTTTCTGTAAATTGTGTGGTGTGTGTGAATGAGAGTGGTCCCTCTGATGGACTTCAGAATATTGATCAGGTCTGTTTTCAGCCTTTTGCCCAATCCTGGTGGGATAGACACTGGCCCCCACAACCCTGAAACAAGGTTGGAAATAGGGGAGTGCTGGGGGGTGGGAAATTTCTTGTGCCCCCCAATCAAGTTGCAAGCTCATGATTGTACCATGGGAAATGAGAAGGAAGAGGTGGTTGTCAGTTTTGCTGCCGAAAACACTTCAAGGGGGACCCCCCTTCACTCGCACCATTAACTACCCCACCAAGTTAAACCTTCTACAGCCAGCCCTACCCAGAAGTGGACTAAGAAGGATCCAGAACGTAGCTACTAGACTCATTGAGGGCTACAATGCCTCCACAGTCATCACTCATACTTGACTGACAATGCTGTGCGTACATTTTCTAACTTGTTATAAATGGTTGCTTCTCAGTTAGGGTTTTTGCGACACTAAGTCTGAACTTTATATTTTCTTTGTTAACAGTGGTTTAAAATTATTTTGCGGATATTTTTGTTGCCATTTTATGTTTTCCATTTGTGCCATCTTGTTGTGCTGCTCTTGTCATGACAGTTTCTATGGTATGCGGTCCTATAGGTTACGTGGTCGATCATCGCAGCACTATAAGAACCAGCATGTTGACTTTGTCATTATCCGAGGTCGTGGATATCCAAGAAAAATCTATCATCGTGTGTTTGTGAGTTGTGCTATTAAGGTTTCCCAGATCTGATCTTTGCTTTGATTTCTCTTATTACAATTTTTGGGATTCAGTATTGGATGTTGATGTTCGATAAGACTGATCTTTAATTTCAACTTTCTGCTCGTGTTCGTTTCCTCTCGCGGTCCACCCTTTACACGTGGTATCTTTTTCCTGTAGGACTTACTGGTTTTCATTTTGATTTAATGCAGCAAGTTAACGGCCTTTGACTCTGATTAGCAACTTTCCAGTTGGTTCACTCTTAAAGGGCTTATTCATCTCTCGGTCCCTGGTATCGTAAAGTCTGACTTGTCGGTTTCCTCCTTGGCCATAATAATAAGTAGAAAGTCTCCATAGATACTGGAATAACTCGAAAAACTTGGCATGACAGACCAAGCCAGAAGAAACATGAGGAGCCTGCATGGCGCCCAGTAAAGTAAGACCATGTAAAGAACATGCACTCATAGCATGTGTGAGCTCTTGGAACGAGGGATGCCATATTTTCTTTTTGTTCTTCATCTCTGAATGGAGTGATAATCATCTGTTACATATTCTGCATTATTACTCAGATTATCAGCACCGTTTCCATGTCCTGAGACGTGTCTGCCCAGTAGTTTCTGCCACTGTGATTTTATTAAGGATTCCCCACTGATCGAAACAAAAAATTCCCCCGAGGGACACAAGTGACAAAAGGAGAGCAACACTGCCCTTGTCTCTTTCTTTTTTTCCCCGTTCTTTTCAGCTGGCCAGCAGGAAGTAGATGTGCATCCCGGGTTTTTTGATGTTGACAGCAGTGTCATCTGCTCCAAAGTCTCTGACATTTGAGGCTGTCAGGAGCCGCCGCGACGGGAAATTGATTGACCTTTGCTCGCAGTTATCAAAACAAGTGAAAGGAGGAGGCCGTTGAGAGCAGCTGCCGTGCCCCCCCCACCAACCATCCTCCACGTGGAAACCGGCAACATGGCTTCCAAGAACGCACAAGACACAGGGTACCAAGTTTCAAGCTGTCAGGCCAAGTGCATACCCTGGTGATTAATGAAGGTCTCATTTCCATATCTGGTACACTTTCAAGATGTTGAAATCCTGACCCGTGGAATCGGCATTGAAGAAAACATCCCAAGTGCATTTTGTGTCCTCCATTGTGTGCGCTCAGACCGAGAGGCTCGGAGCTGTCTGTCTACGGACGCCAAAACGTGTGAGTGCTTAGAGGGCACCGGGCCACATTACTTAGTCACTTTCACGTCAACATGTTCAAGTGACCCGGATGCTTACACAGGTTTGTGTGTATGTGATCATCAGTGCATCAAAAAGTTACAAAAGCCAGCAAATTTATCACTGTTTTTAGTTCTTTAAACAAAGGAATTTATAGCACAAGTAAAAAAAAAGGCAAGCTCAGTATTGGTGTAATCCTTTCTGTCCCTAAAGACAGACGTAAATCCATTATTACTCCTGCAGAACGTCTGCCAAAATGGTGTAGCCTCACTGCAATTTTATTCCAAACACAAATAATTATTAAATCTCCAGTTGAGGTGCAATATTTAGGCTGAATCATTGTGCAAACACACTGTGGGTATAGGCTCCCTGCTGGAAAATGGCTTCGTGTGGACATAAAGGATTATAATGTATTCAGATAAGAGTTTGTTCATTGCTTCTTAAAAGAGTAAATGAGAGAATCTGGGTGCGCGTTTGGCTCTGGCAGTTACTAATTCCTAAGGGGGTGATTTTACTCTTAATTAAACGGTGGAGAACCACCCTCTTATTACAACGTATGGCATCTGGAGTGAGGAGCAGTGCAATGAATACATGGACACGTTTAAGGAAAATAACGAGGCAAAGCTGTAAGAAAGAAAGAAAGAAAGAAAGAAAGAAAGAAAGAAAGAAAGAAAGAAAGAAAGAAAGAAAGAAAGAAAGAAAGTCACAAGATGGCTATCTGAGGGCATCTACTTTATAGGGTACAAATGAGTCATGTTTGGCAGTAAACAAGAGTAACATAGGAAAGTAGAGCCAGTAAAGCCATGTTGTTAGGAATAAAGTCATTGATTTCAAGACATGCACAGAGCAACAGTTCAACATCTCAAAAAATAATGGAGCTCCCCAGGACTTACTAATAAACACAATTTCATTTAGCTATTTTAAATAGTGACTTTCAAGGACATATGTCTATTAATGTATAAAGTGCCTTCTTTGTCCATTTAATGTAATGCCTAACATGGCTAATTGATATACTAGTTTTCTGATAAAGCATCCTTCATGTGCAGGTGTTACATACAGTATACTACCTACATGTCTATTTAATATAAGTACTTTATATACAATACAGTATAGTGCCTTGAAAAACTATACATTTTATGTAGCACATGTCATATCTATCTACCTACAGCACATTTGCATTTAATATAGAACCCTACATAACTATTTAATTTACTCGCTTATGTTGTGTCTTTCAAATCTATTTATCACACTATAGTGGCCTTCAGGTCTATTTAATCTAATACCTGCCATAACTATTTTATATATTAATTGTCTACTATAACACCTTTCATATCTATCTATCTATCTATCTATCTATCTATCTATCTATCTATCTATCTATCTATCTATCTATCTATCTATCTATCATATAGTACCTTTCATGTCTATCTATCTATCTATCTATCTATCTATCTATCTATCTATTAAATAGTGCCTTTCTATCTATCTACAAGATAATCAGAAAAATAGTTGTCGCACCATGTGTGTCACTTTTAATCTCCTATTTTTATTATTAAATGGCTGTTTGTGTAATTGTCCATTACATATAGTGCCCTTTGGTTCTATTTAGTACAGTAACTGGTATAGCTATTTCATATATATATTTTTAATATACTAACTTGCAACTGTATATATCTGTAACACTGTATAGTTTTTATTTTATATAGTGCCTTTTTATCTCTTTAATATGGACCCTTACATATCTGTTTCAAGTAATGTCTATCTTATGTAGTGTCTTATAAAAAATATATAGCACACTTCAAGAGTATTAAATCTAATTCCTGACATTACTATTTCATATACTATTGTTCTAATATAGTTTCTTGCACAGCTATAAATTTTATATACTGTAGCACACTTTTTATGTATCTTCCAAATGCAACTTTTAAGTCTAGCTGTAAGTTATTTGGTACCTTATCTATAAGTGAGGTAGTAGTGCTAACCATGGAGCAAGCCACCATACTTCGCTTACTTTACTGTTTATTAGTACAACTTATTTAACAATCACTACTTATCCAGAACCAAACTCACATACTGTATAGTCCAATCGCAAACACCTTAATATTCTTTTTCCTTAAAAGCATTACAATGTATTTGTCAATCCATCATTCAGTAATATTTCATAGAAATATCCTATCTATCTATCTATCTATCTATCTATCTATCTATCTATCTATCTATCTATCTATCTATCTATCTATCTATCTGTCTTGTAGTGTTTTGGGTGTATGGTTAGAACTTTAATAGGAATAGGTCTACTATAAAAAATGCTTCTTGATTCCCTCACATTTACTATTGGCTTGTGTGATCAACAGCATCATGGATTCCCCTTACCCCCTTATTCCCTTTATTATTTTTCAGTTCCTCTGTTATCTTAAACTTGTGGAAATGAAGATAACTGCTGGTCTAAATAAGCCCACCCTGAATGAACATGAGGACATCCTGTGAGAACTTGTCGATTCTGGGATTTGTTCTTGTCCTGCTCCACAAGGTGGTCAGAATATTGACCCCCATTTGGTCTGGTTGAGCCCTGTATTGAGGTCCTTCACATTTCAAACATGTACATGTAACCTTGGATACCCTGACACCTATGTAATCTGGCACAGAATTAGCAAGTGGGTCCAGCGACAGACTGGCATGCTCCCTATAATCAGGTCCTGCCTTCTGACCAGCTCTGAGATTTGGCACCTGGTTACTTTGCAACAGAAAAATTAGGTTCATAACACTGATGAAAGTGGATGAGATCTCTGAGGGAAAAATACCTGGCTGATATTATATATATATATATATATATATATATATATATATATATATATATATATATATATTGTGGATCCGACCCGGACACAGACAAGCGGACATGTTGTTATCAAACCACTACACGTTTATTTACAATATTATTTACAAATACTGGTCACAAAGACCCCAGTCCATTGGTCACTCAGACCCCAGTCACGTGCACAATTACCCCAATCACACACAGTCCTGGCCACAATGCCTTTTCTTCGGGCCGCCTCCACAGCTCTCCTGAGCTTTGTCCTTTCACTTCCCGACTCCCGCCTCAAATGATGGGAGACGGCCCCTTTTATAGAGTCCCCGGATGAGCCCCAGGTGTTCCCGGCATTCCTCTTCTGGCCATGCCCCAGCGTGGTGGAAGTGCCGGCTGTCCTCCCGGCAGCTCTCCGGGCGCCGTCCTAATTCTTCCCCAGCACTTCCTGGTGTGGCGGAAGTGCTGGGGTAACAGGTCCCCAAGGCATTGGAGCGCCTCCTGGCGGTGACCACGGGTCCCTACAGGGTGGAGCTTCCATGCCCTGTACCCGTGGCCCCAAAACAACCAGGAAGGCGACCCCCACGTGATCCAGGGTGGGCACAGACCCACATCCGGTCCCTCATGACGTCCCGGCCAGGTCATGGCCCCTGGCATCCCTGACATTATATATGTCATTATATATGCCCCTTCCTTTTCCACCTGAGTTCTGGGATTTTTCTATCAGCTGGATTCACATTAAATTGCCCGTCTGATTTAAGACACAAGTCTTTTTATCCTGGTGATAAAAGAAGGCTTTCGCTGTCTCTTGCTGTCTATCCAGAATCTTTCACAAGGGATCCTTTAATGAAAATCAATTTGAACTGCACATAAATAAATTCAACAATTCAGATGTTTTGAGTTTTGCAGTCCTGCCATTTCTCTTTGTCATAATTTATTAATGAGGTAGCAATTATAAATAATACCCAGCCCATATTGCATTGTTTAAAGTCAATTCTCCTGAGATGGTAATTGAAGCGCGAGACTTAAGAGGCCAGACTCTCAATACGGCTGCGGCTTTTGATTCCTCAGGCTGTGCGGCTCCCCAAACCCGTGACGTGATATCATTTCTGGGTTCCTCATCCCAGAAGAAAGGCACAAGTGCAAAGCAAGTAGAGTTATATATATATATATATATATATATATATATATATATATATATATATATATATATATATATATATATATATATTTTATACCACCAAAGCCTAACGATTTTTTATTTTTAATGAAATCTAATGACTTATTAAGGGCAGGGAGAGTCCGAGCTAATTCTCTTAAAGGGTCATCTCTGTGAGCTCTCCTGTTTTTGTACCCTGAGGTGACTCTTAAATTGTTATCACCGGCTGCAGAAAACCAATGTTCTTTGATCTGAAAGTGTCGAGAATGTACTGTGGACAGTGAAGATGTATAACATTTATGAGAAAGCTGATTATTTACATGGTGTATTCTGGAGCAATGAGCAGGCTTCTTCTATGGACCACCGTCTACAGTACTGACTTTTATCTGCCCCAAAGATCAAGGGTGGAGGTGAAGTCGGGAATGACTCACATCATCCTGATGAGGCATCCTCTGAGGAACATATTTGTAACGTGTCAGTGTTAAGGAGGTGTGTGGACACAATAAGGCGCTTATTGAAACATCAGATATCACATTTAGATTTTGCAGAAAGTATGAGCCGTACTGCTTCTTAAAATTTTAAAAATCGTATACCTGAATAAATGAAGAAAATTACCCCCAACTCGAGTGGATTGCTAATTGGCACCCATTTCTGTACTGCTGACACATTGCTCCCTCCATAATAAAACTGGACCGAGGACAACATCACATTACTAGCAATAAGGGAAACAGGAAAACTCTGATTCAGTTTCACAAAGCAGGCACTAAAATTTATTTAGCAGAGAATTTTGCAAAATGCGTAACGTGAAACTTCCTAGTATTTTGAGATTTTAAAATTTGCTTTGGTTGGAAAACGAGGAATACTGTTCCCTAAAGACTTATTTACACTTGTCTGCTTATCTATGTGCTCTTTGCTTCAGCTACATAAAGTGCCAACCGTACCCCACCAGTAAAATCAATTTGATTAAATCCCTTTTATTCCCATCCCCGTGAAGGAGAGAAGTATGTGCTTTTAAAAATTTGACATGCTGCATATTTGTTTCTATGAAGATGCACTAAAACACACCATCATGCACATTATTGTGTCTTCTCCACAAGAACACTCAGAACACAGAAAGTCACAGCTGCCAAACCTCCTGCCTGCCGTTACTGACTACATCCTAGCTGAGAATATGCACTTCTGGTGAGCTTTTTCCACTAAAGAACTTATACTTTATATACTAAATAAGCTGTCCCCTGCGGATCCACCTGTGTAGTAGTGAATCAGGACAAATTTTAAAAATCAATTAAAATTTTTTTTTAAAAATGCAACAATTTATATTGAGAAGAATTTAGAAGCTATTGATAGCTTTCGTATCCGAGGGCCTCTTGATATGCAATATTTTTGGTTTTGCTATTGGAGCAAGAATGCAGCTGTGATCTCTTTGCCAAAAATGTAAAAAGTTTGCGATTTATCTCTGGTCAAGCTGAAAAGTAGGTATGTTCTAAAGTCAAATGTTGGTAAAAATGTAAGAAGTTGGCAAGGTATCTCTGCTCAAGAGGAAGGTAGGTACGCTCCGACGTCAAATGTAGGCAAAATTGTAAAACATTAGCAAGGTATCTCTGCTCAAACGGAAGGTAGGTACGGCCCAACGTCAAAAGTTGGCACTGTATAGTGTATAGCTCTGACGGGAGAGCTTCCCCCATGTGGGGAAAAAAGCACATAGCCATCATATCTCTACCAATCAGCAGCTACCCTCTAAAACACACGTAGCTCTGATCTCTCTCTCAAAAAACATCAAACGTTACTCTTTAACAACCTGTAGATGATAATGTCTGCTGAACAAACAAGTATCGCTAGCTAAGTGGAGGCAAGGTATGCTCCAACACATGGAGAAAGGTACAGCAAGTCGAACGGAGGCTGGCACATGAATAAGGAGGGGCCTGCCCAGCTCCCTACACCTGAAGCCCCGCTCCCTCCCTGCGGCCCACATCATCTCTCTTGGATTCGCGCAAATAAATCGGTGAACTATGATACTTAGTGCGATGAAAGAAGTCTCAAAATCAACCGGAATGTTCAAGCAAATTATAGGAAAAACCCGATCTAAATCCATTATGTAGTTCTCTCGTGAAAAGCAGACTGATGTTGGATTTTATAAATATATTAGCTGCCTAAGACCATAATGTAAAAAGCCCCGGCTCCTAGAAACCATGGATTCTGCCGCTTCAATCAAGCAATCGCATTGTATTAGCGGCTCCTCAGTGGTTTCGTTTTGGTGACGTGCTCGCCTCCATTGTCTATCAGCGGCTAAGTGAGTTCCCTTCTCATCAGAGGTTTCGTTTTGTCGATGTGCTCACCTCGCTTTTGTATTAGTGGCTAAGCAAGATTCTCTTTTCTCGGAGTTTTCATTTTGCCGACGTGCTCACCTCCGTTGTCTATTAGCAGCAAAGTGAATTCCTTTCTCTGAAGAGGTTTCATTTTGCTTCTGTATTAGCGCTAAGCGAGATTCCTTTTCTCGGAGGTTTCATTTTCGCCTCCATTGTCCATTAGTGGCTAAACGAGTTTTACTCTCCTCTCAGAGGTTTCGTTTTGCCGATTTGCTAGCCTCGCTTGTGAGAGGACACCGTTCAGGCTTCCAAGCTCCTCTATCGATAATGTTCTCTGAGTGTTCATCCATTACTCCTTCCCAGGATTACCTAGTACTTTTTTCAAATTTATAAGCTTCTGCTTTTGTGTGCTACCCTGATGCTACTAAAAACACACAGTGAGAGCTGCTACTAGATATCCGTTATGTGGGAAAGACGAAAGAGAAGCGATGTTCTGTAGCAGTCCTATCAGGTGCTATTAAAGATATGGTAAGGTGAAGTGAAGCGCAGCTGTATCTAAAAAGAAATGAAAACTGACCTTGCTTAAAATGCGTTTACATTTCCATTGTTTGACGGATCACTAAAGAGTGGGCGTTCCACCTCAATAAGATCTTTCAATATATAAGATGGCTTGGCTCACGGTGTAAGGCCTGTACACTCTGGCTGGTGCCACTCACAGGAGAGTATCATCCTGTATTCATGTGGGTATAACACACACACGCGACATTTTCCTTCTCTTGTTATCTGTAATTGCCAAACAACAAGTCAATTCCACCTACCATCTGGCCTGACAACTATTGTATGAATCACTGGTGACATGCATTTTTTTTTCCATTGAAAATTGTCCGTTTTATCATCCCTCAATTACATTACAGAAAACTCACTCTGACAATGGCTTAGCACTCTGTTACCGGCCGTAACTACAAGTCATCACGAAGCCAACTCTAATCAGATTATTCTGCATTTCCCTGTCACAAATAACCCTGTAATCACTAAATGCATCACCATAAATCTTTCAATTATAAAGCCTTACTTTATTAGCACAATATTTCTGAACTGATTATATAACTGTAAGGAAGAGCTTTCATTTAGGCCGTCATCTGGGGGTCACAAAACAGGGAGGACCGAGGTTGTCGCTGCAGAGCTTCTCACTGAGTTAAGTGTTGTCTGAGACACTTTTTCTATTTTTAAACTCCTGAAATCTGTTTTCACATTCAGTGCTGCATTGTTATTTATTTTTTTTTTACAGATGGCATCATGTGATATTTTTATCGCTTGCCATACTATTTTTATATTTTTGGTGTGAATGAGATTCACATTTTTAATTACAGCTTCACATCTCAAATTTTCAAATAGTATTATTTACTCACTTCCACAAAAGGAAAAGAGAGATCACATCATTTACAGGCAAACACTTGCACTGTGATGCCCCAAAGTCAGTGGCACATATTCTCAAGGTCACATTTAATTCAGGCTTCATAACCTCAACCCCATACTGAGAGTCGCTGCTCCAGTGAGAAATTTCTTTTTGCATGCTCTCATTTCTGGTGACCTTTTACTTACGGCGTAAACTCCCCAGGGCTCTGGTAGAAGTCAAATTTCAATTTCTGTTTTTACTTTTTCTTTTTTTTTTTAATGATGTCTGGAAATTATAACATCAGGTCATTAGAATGACTTCTTCATAATGTCTCACCAGCTGACTATGAGAATCAAGAAATGACACATTCATCGTCTGCAATAATATTTTCACAATATTTGTTTAACATTTGATATTTTATATCATTTTCTTAATGAATGTCTTAAGCCCCCGACATTATTGAGATGAATCGGAAAGTAACAGTTCATACATTTTACTTAAGTGTCGTAGATCTGGAGGTTAGATGTATATGGTAGCTCATTGTGTGCAGAATACCACTGCTGGTCTGTGACAGACTGTTCACACATGGCGTATTTTTAACCTTCTCTGTTCATTTCCAAGCAATTTAAACACACAGTCTATAAAAAGTATTCACACTTTGGAAGGTATCAAATGTAATTCTTATATAACATTGTATTGCAGTGAATTTAATTTGGCTTGTTTGACACTGATCAGTAGGAAAAGACTCTTTAATGTCAACATGAAAACATATCTCTGAAAAGTGGTCTACATTAATTATAGACAGACAGATAGATAGATATGAAAAGCACTATATAGTAGATAGATAGATAGATAGATAGATAGATAGATAGATAGATAGATAGATAGATAGATAGATAGTGTGGATTATGGCCGGCCAGTCATCTCGGCCAATACCCCCAGGCCGCCAAATGGAGCCCTCCCTACAGCATGGAGGTGCCCTGAATGCCAGCAGGGAATTATGGACAATGGAGTTTTCATCCACAGCCCTTCTGGATACTACAGGGGCCTACAGAGGATGCTGCAGGGAGGCCCAGAGACTCTTACGTGCCCTATAACCTGGAAGTACGTCTTAGTCACAGCGACTGCGGAGGAATGACGTACTTCCAGGATGAAAAGAAGAGTTTTCATCTGACCCGGAAGTGCTAGAAAGTCACATATACAGGGGTTCAAAAGTACTTCTGGGTCAAGGACTATAAAAGACTGGGAAAGATACCAGACGAGGAGCTGAGCTGGGTGGCAGGGTGGCAACGCATCTGGGAGTGGAGAGGAGTAGTAATTGTATTTGTTAATGAGTATTGTGGAGAGGAGGGTGCTTTGTGCACTGTGTAATATGAATAAAGTCAATATATGGACTTTTAACTGGTGTCTGTCGACTTGTCTGAGGGTTCAAGGGGACGACAGCGCCCCCTATCTGTCACAATAGATAGATAGATAGGAAAGGCACTATATGATAGATAGATAGATAGATAGATAGATAGATAGATAGATAGATAGATAGATAGATAGATAGATAGATAGATCATGTCAGGGAATTTTAATAAAGTTTATTGAGTTTTGTTAAAAGAGGAAGAATGAGCAATTAATGAGAGAAAAGGGCAGAAGGGAAGAAAAGTGTTCTTGGGTAGTTCAGTGTTGTGCGTTCACTGGTGTGTTATTAAAAAAAAAAAAGTTGTCAAGTAGTCCACAAACTGGGGTGCCCATCTCTCTGTGCCTTCCCATACATCAAGGACTCTCTGTTACACTACCGAGGTCACTCAAAAGCCAAGAAGAACATATGCAGGATTCTAGTAAGGCGAGATTAGCAGACTTCATTCACCCACTTTTACAGCACCGCATCCAGAATGTATTGCTCTTACAGATACAGTGTAAATAGATAGATAGATAGATAGATAGATAGATAGATAGATAGATATTGCATTTATATAGTGCTTTAAACACTCAAAGTCCTTCACACAAAGATGGGGGAGCCACTTTGGCCTCCTCCAATGTGCAGCATCTTTGGACAATGTGATGGCAGCCATTTTTGCGGCAGTAGGCTCACTCCACTTTAGTAATTAGGTGGTGAAGACGTTACAGAGATGGTTAGCCAATAAGGCACAGGGGCTGATAAGGGGCCCAGTCTGACCAGGCTGTGATGGTCAGTTCAGACAAGTCATTACAAAGGATGCCCAGAGATCTTTAATGACCACAGCGAGTCAGGACCCCAGTTTTAAGTCTCATTCAAATGTGCCACTTTGTCCCTGTCACTTCACTTGGGAATACTTATGCAATCAATTATTTTGATAATATCTGTGATTACTTTACAAACTATATTCGTAATTAATTGAGACCATTTTCTAGAGATCTGTTTTCATGTTGACATCAGAGTGTCGATTCTGTTGATTACTGTCAAAAAGGCCAAATTAATTCCATTGTGATTGAATGTTGTACAACAATAAAATGTGAAAACGTCCAAGAGGGTGAGTACTTTTAACAGGCATTGTGTAATGTGAACATTTTAAACAAACTGAATCAGGACATGCTTATGCTTTAAAGTGAGAGGCAAATACAAGCAGCATGAGATTACCAGGAATAGGAAGCCAGTGGAGATATTCTGCCATAATTTATATCACAGAAGGGTGATAAGAGGGTTGACAAAGAGGTAACGTGTGTAGAATAACAGATGGGCCACACTGCTGATACACAATTGAGTACAATTAGGGGGCTGAAAGAGGCCTACCAGAACACAAACTCATCAAGGATGACATTTGACAACTAGTGATCCAAAAAAGCTGCATCACTTTCACCAGCTACAAGAAGTTAGGACTACAATGGCCTACGAAAATTAAAATGAAAGACAGGAGGATGGGAAAAACGCGCCACACTGAAGAATCCCAGGTAAGGCTGGTACACCGCAATAGATCACCAGAATATGAGGAGTCAAAAATGTTGTGAATAACCAATAAGAAGGAGTAGCAGTGCTACTATTAGTAAGAACTGCATCTCCCAGCAGTCCCTGCAGGGGTTGTTGGAGTCAAAGGTGGTCAGAGGAGTTTCAAAGGAGGGCAGGTGTCGAAGGGGAAAAAAGGTTTTCAGTTGTATTTTGTGTGTCATTTACCTGTCGGACTGCCTTCTGTTAATTAAGCCATATTTAATCGCTGTGTCCTGGATTGTGTCGTTGTTGGGGTCTGGATTGTCTGTCTACCTGTGTGCTGAGGACTGATTTTGGATTCATTGGCATCCCTGTAAGAAAAGGGGCGCTCCTAAACCATCCATCCGTCTTCATCCTTACAGTGTCTACCGGCAGGTCTGTTTTATCTTTCCCTTACAACATACAGATCTCTGGACTTACTCTCGTCGTCTCTCATTACATCCGGTGTGGTATTCCATAGACTTTGCTGTGTGGAGTTGTGTTTTTGTGTTTAATGTATTATCGCCATAGGGGTACAGGGGTGATATTGTTTTCATTTATATCATTTAATTTGATTATATTCTTTAATTGTTGTTTTTCCCCATTGTGCTTTATTTTGTCTCTGTTTGTGAGTGTGTGCGGGCGGGCCAAGGCTGGGAGCATCCCTGGGATCAACTCTAAAAAATAAATAAATCACCATCATCTTGACGGTGTGAATCATAACGGCACCTGACCGCTACACAGGGATCAAATAATTTCTTCAATTACATAAAAATAATAAGGATATGTGTACAATAATAATTATGTTGAAATAACTGGGTTAATATTTAATGAAACAAAACATACAGTGGATTCAGAAAGTCCACACTAAATGATTTCCAGTCAATCCAGTTTGACACAGGTGGACTCCAGTCAAGTTCTGTGGTCAGGATGCATCTGACCACAATTTGGAGTGCCATGGAAAAGGGTCTGAATACTTCTAGGAATGAGAGATTTCAGTTTTAGATATTTAATAAATTTGTATACCTCTTGTAAAATGTGATTTCAATTTGTCATTATGGGTCATTGAGTGTAGATTGATGGGCAAAAATGGTAAATTCACGCATTTCAAATTGTGCAAAACGTGAGGAGGCCTCAGTACTTTCTGAGTCCACTGTATACACTGAGTGTCCGCTGAGTTATTAGGTGCAATGCAAATAGCCCCAGACAGCCAATCACGTGGCTGCATCTCAATAGACACAGCATGCTGTCATGTTCAAGAGGATTAGCTGCTATTCAGCTAAACACCAGAATGGCCAACACATGCAATCTAAGAAAGTTTTGACGACGGTATGATTGTTGCCAGGCGTAGTTCCAGCTTCCCAGGAACTGCAGCCCTCCAGGGATTTTAACACTAAACACCATAGCATTTACAGAGAATGGGGCGATAAAAAGAAAAATGAGTGGCAGTTCTGTGGATGAACATACCGTGTTAATGAAAGAGGTCAGAGGAGAATGGCCAGACTCTTTGAAGCTAGCAGACAGACCACAAATCCCCAAATTGTACTTCTTTAGAACAGTGGCACGCAAGAGAGAATCTGTGAATACTCAATGCGCTGGACATGTGATAGTAATGGGCTATGGCAGATGAAGACCACCACTCTGTCTGCTAAGAACAGGAAAAGGAACTGCAGTGGGCAACAAACCTCCACAAAGGAAGATGCTGCCAGGATTGACAATCTCAAGAGTGGGATCAGAATTTGGAGTAAGTGGCTTGAATCTACTGATCCATCTTGCCAGGTGGGAATAGTGCAGGTTGGTTAGTGGTGGCATGTGGGATGTCAACCTGCACGAATTACGCATCATAAAGCCAGCTGAGTATCCTAAGAACACCACTGCATAATGATCCACGATGGTGACCCTATTTCAAATGGAAACTTCCAAAAGGATAATATGTCGTGTGACAAAGCACACATCATCTCAGGATGGTTCCAGGAAGACAACAGTGACTTCAGGGTACCCCAGTGGTGGTACAGCCCCCCCAAATAACAATTCAATAGAGTGCCTTTTGGTTGAGGTGGACCTATGAATTTGCAACATGAATGTTCTGCAGGAGATGCAGTATTGTATCAAGTTAGCGTGGGCTGAAACTCCAAAGAAAAGTTTCCAGCACCTTGTTGAATCCAAGCCTCAAAGGAATAGAGACAAAATGGGGGTCCTACCAGCAACTAGATAGGTGGACCAAACTAGACAGGTGGACTAAATCAGCATACATGCAAATTGAACACAATGTAATGGGCAGCACACATTGGCTTGTGTCCCCTGCTGGGATTGGCGCCACTCTCTTAACCATTCAGGAGGACAACACAATGGAGAAATTGGCTGAATACACCTCGACCCACTGGGAACTGCAGTCCAGTGGGGCAGCCCTGTGGGTATTGCCAGGGGTTGTTGCAGGAAGACACACTTCCTACTTTATGGGACTTCTGCATGACCCAGAGGTTCTACCAACAGGCAATGCCCTGGCACCAGAAGTACTTCCGGGTCTTCAATAAAAGGATCTGCACTGCATTATCCAAGCGAGCCGAAGCCAGGAGAGCACTCAAGCAACACTCATCTGGGATGAGTAGCGGACAGAAGAAAGAAAAAAAAGAAGAAGAAGAGAGGATTATATTCCTGTGTGAAGGAATTCTGACTAATTAAAACTTGAATTTTTAACCTGGGATTGTTGGTATGTTCATGTTTGAGGTTTAGGGCTCTGTGGTGCCCCATGCTGATCATCTGAGGTAATCATCAAAAAAGAAGAAGAAGAACAGAAAATGATGTAAAGATCCCCAATTATTAAGGCTAAATAATTATTAATTGTATTATTTGAGAAAGCCAACACCACTGTACTCTATTAGTTCTTGACTTGTTATCCATGTAAATGGGATTAGACAAACCCCTGGGAGTCAATCAATCTGTCCATCAATCTAGCAATCAATCTATCATGCATCAATAATGCATTCTGGTGGTGATGCTTGGAGTGGATTTGTTACCTAGCCTTGGACAGACTATTAAGCAAAATAGGCCCATTAGATTAGATTAGATTAGACCACATCAGAGTAAAATAAAGTAGAGTAGAGTAGAACAGTAAGACATGTCTTTAACTCCCATGGTGCACTTGGTTGATCTCCTCTGCACAGCTTCAAGTGCTACTATGTCTTTCTTCTACTGTGGTGAACGGACCTGCACACAACACTCCAGATGTGGTCTCACTAGTGCTTTATATAGTTTGAGCATAACATCCCCTGACATTAACTTAACAGTTTTTATATAGCCTAACATTTTATTTCTCTTATTAATTTGTTTTTTTCACTGCTTAGTCAATGAAGATGTTGTTTCAACATAAACCCCTAAATCCTTTTCAGAGGTTGCTTCCTGTAGCTCAGTGTCTCCCATTTTGTGTTTATAATTGACGTTCCTTTAGCCCACGTGTAGCACTTTACACTATTCTACATTAACCTGCATATTCCAAGTCTGAAGGATGTCCAGGTCTTTTTGAATTCTTTTTGCTGTCCCCTCAATGTCTGCCATCCCTCCAATTTCAGTGTTGTCTGTGAATTTGACAAGTTTACTAACCAGAATCAAAGTTATTTACAGAAATCAGAAAACGTAAGGGCCCAAAGACAGACCCTGAGGGAATCCACTGATGACCTCACTCTAAGTGGAGCATTCCCCTCTTATCTGTGGTCTTCATCTCCTAGCAGGTAATCAACTAGAGATCCACTTTTGTAGGTTACCTCCGATGCCTACAACTTTGAGTTTCAGAATTAATCTTTGGTTTGGGGCCGCATCCAATGCTTTCTAAAACTCTAAGTAAATTATATTGTGGGCTTTGTTTTTGTCAACTGTTCCGGCTACTTCTTCAAAAAAAAAATGTAAAAGATTGGTTTGGCAGGACCTTCCTCTCATAAACCCATGCTGGCTACTATTTAGAATATTATTTTTTGTTTAGGTAATTTTTTAAATTATTTTTTAGTATTGTTTCCATAATGTTGCATGGCACAGAAGTAAAACTAATTGCTCTGTAAATACCAGGATCTATTTGGTCTCTCTTCTTGAAGATTGGAGTCACAATTGCAACTTTACACTCCTCGGGTATTTCACCTTTCTCAAGTGGGCTTCTCACCTACAGTAGTAAGGGTTTACAGATGACAGCTTTCATCTCTTTCAATGTAATATGTCCGGGGATTAATTAGTCTTCAATGTATTGTGAGCTTACTCTATGAACTAGATAGATAGATAGATAGATAGATAGATAGATAGATAGATAGATAGATAGATAGATAGATAGATAGATAGATAGATAGATAGATAAGTCACAGTTGGAAATGTGGCATTTTAAAGAAGTTCCTTAAATACATAAATATTTAGTTACATAAATAAATAAACAATTATACACGTACCCTTTGGCGTACCCTTTGGTCTGAACACACACTGGAATGGCTATAAAGCAAGAGAAATTCAAAAGAAGGAAAAGTTCTCCTTTGGCAATCCCACACCCAGAGAGGCATAATGCAGGCATGTTGCTGTTGGTATAAAGGACCCCCAGTCGTGTTTCTTGACACCCTTCTAAAAATAATTCATTGGCTGAAAGTCCTCCGTGTTGTTGTCTCAGAGAGAGAATGTGGAGCATTGTTCATAATGGCTCTCAGTTTTGTTTTAGCTCCCTCCTTTCCAACGACTTCCAGGGACTCCAGAGTTTGTCCTATGACTGAGCCTGCCCTTTTAGAACTTAGAACTGGAAAGCAACAGCTGGAGTACTAAGTGTCTAACATCAGCGGCTCAGAGATTTGATGATTGTCAGGATAATAGGAATTAGTTGATGGTATGAATGGTAAAAGTAAAAACTGAAGCTGCCCAGCAAAGATACAGTAGATATGAAAGGCACTATTAGATAGATAGACAGATATGAAAGGCACTGATAGATAGATAGATAGATAGATAGATAGATAGATAGATAGATAGATAGATAGATAGATTTGAAAGGCACTATATAATAGATAGATAGATAGATAGATAGATAGATAGATAGATAGATAGATAGATAGATTTGAAAGGCATTATATAACAGATAGATAGATAGATAGATAGATAGATAGATAGATAGATAGATAGATAGATAGATAGATAGATAGATAGATAGATAGATAGATAGATAGATAAGGATTTATCTGCAAAAGGACAAAAAACATCCGTGAAACAGCAGCGCTAACCGCTTTGCCACTATGCTATCCAATAATAACAATAACAATAATTAAAATGCTGAACCACCCAAGGATAATCTGGCTTTATTAGAGCCATACGATCTCAGTAATATAAAGTGACAGCTGTCATAGGCTATAATGTAAAATACACAGCTCTGGTCTCAAGCCTGGTTTTAGTTTCTTCTACTTAACACACAACATCAGCAAGTCGTGGCCTAAATGTCAGCCCTATCAGACATATCACTTTCAAATAGTCCTGGACAGAACGCGAGAATGCAGACCGCGACCGAATACTCAGATTACACCTTATTGTGCAGCTGTTTAGAAGCTAATGCCTTATTGGTTTCCATTTCCACAAAAGTAACTCTAGCCAAACATAATATCTTACTCCACTATTGAAAGATCATTACAAGTCATAACAAATTCTGACAAACTCTAACTCTTCTCGTATTGTTGCCAAAGAGATTAAAGCAAATGTCTCATGACACTCTTTGAGCCAGTGGACTCGTACCACATCAGAAATGTAACATATACCATGCAATATGCCACAATTATGTCTGGAGCTATTACTGTAATAATGTGGGTGACAGAAAAAGAACAAAAAATAAAAAAATAGAAACCACAACCCAAAATATATATGTATATATCTTCTGTTTTAGTTTTGTTATATGTCAAACAACAAATTATTCCTCATAATTCTTTGGGTCTACCTTTTCCCTTCCTCATAATGTGACGTTTAAAGTGAATGTGGGGTCTGGCGGTGGCATTTAAATGTGGCTACTAGCACGACTCCCAGTTGCATTGCCTTTCCTGTACAGGATGAAGCCCCTCAGTCCGGCGTCACCTTCTTGTCTACAAGCAATGACAAAGGTAGCTGAGCATATAATTGCCTGACGGTACAAGTTATGAATTTTTGTAAAAGACGGACCAGACGGAGGTCAGATGTCAGCCACGTTGCTGATAATAATCCATCAGTGATTTTTCTTTTGTTCCTGACAGTTCTGACCCACTGAACTAAATAAGTACATTTAATCACTGATTCCTATTTTATCCGATAGCTATGAAGAGACTGGAGGAACCTCGTGTTTCGGAAGTGAGCAGGTGTTGCTTGAACTATGGCCTGCACAGTAATAACATAGCGACGGTACAAACCAAGTAATGGGCGCGACGCTTCATCCGAGCCGTCCACCTCAACTGCTACAAATGATTGATTATCTAGCTTGACCAAATGGCTGGTCCTAATTTAGTTCCCTACGGGGTCTCCGGTGTAGGTCATGCTATGCCAGATATCTAATACTCAGGTGGAAAGGCAATTTGGAACTGGTGGTCCCCAATGGGGAGCAAGTACACTGCTAAAGGAGTTGCATGGGGCTGGCGTGACCTCTGGTTCGAGGGTCATGCGTTTAATTCCTGTTCCACATTGACTCATTCTACAAGTTCATTTAAAAAAAAAAAAAAAAACGGGACAGTTGGTTGGCGGGGGGCACGTTGACACGTTTATCAAGCGCATTTCTGGATTGAAAGGAAATAAATGCAACTGGGACCTGAGCTACCCTCTGCGTCTCCTAACATTTCTATTAAACCCTAACGCCTGGGCTCGATCTGATGGCAACTGAAAATAAGGGGGGTTTGAGGGGGGGAAATGAAACTTCTAGAAGAGAAGTAGAAATGCTAACAATGTGAAAATTCGGGAAAGGCAAAAGAAGTATGCTTGTTTGCACGGCTGGAACTCTGATGATGTATAATATCACGTCAATCCAATCGTGTCTTTGGAAAACAAAGGGAATTTGCGATTTAATCAATCGTAACCACGGAAATCAGCCGGCAGAACCCAACAATTTGCCTTGTGGCCACGTCTTTTTGAACGGATACAAAAAAACTGGAAAACGCCCGGCTGGAACAGGAAAAAGAAAAAAAAAAAAAACGAGAAGCCATTGTCAAATCAAAGAGGCTATCAATAACATCACGGACAACAACAAACACACTGAAGCCGGTACTTTATCTTGGAGTGCTAATGGTGAAGTAATGTGTCTGCTCAGCACTTTCTTATTGACGTCTCACTTTGCCACTGTCGCCTGGTGGCAGCCATGACTGAGAGCTCTTGAACTTGTTTATTCACACTTGTTTAATCCTGTTTTCACACTCCGCTTCTCGGCCTTTGGGGCTGAGAAGATGGATGGAGGGAACCGGGGCTGTCAGGAGGTCGGGGTTACAGTGTCACTGGATCTCATTAACTGCATCACTCTCCACAGTGGGCGCTTGGGAGGTCACCCCAGCAGAGGACACTGGGAAAAAAAAAATGACTGTGCCAGTAAAAAAACATTCCCCTTTACAAACCACGCCATCTTATTCTTAAACTCAAAATACTGTCTTCCTTTTGGTTTAATAATGCTTGTCGTCTTTGGTATTGTACTTTATATTGTATTTATCACATTTTTTCCCCTAGCGTTCGTTTTTGAACTCACAAAAGGGAGAAGGCCCAAGTCGTTTAAGTCCTGGTGCTCCCTTTTTGGCTGGATGCTACCCAGTGACCTGAGATGACGACTGGACTCCTTTGGTACCGAGAATCCTTGGGGAGCGCTGGTTTGACTTTGTATCAAAAGTGGTTGCTCATGGAGTCCAGAATGGTGCACATTACCTGCACTGTGAGGGAGTGTCAGTTACGGCACTACGGCCATGTGGTGCGATTACACGAGGGTGATCCAGCTAGCTGAGCGGTTGGAGCAGGCCAAGGGGACACCTGGCTATCATTATTGGGGGTGGACTGGACTGCGTTCCTTGCCAACCAAGAACCCAATCTGTTTCGTTGTGTGATGGGTGTGTCAACGTGCTGTACCAGTGCATGCTCCCCAACCTGACCTGACCTGATATTCAGTGCAGGGCCGTGGGGAGCCAAAGTCCATCCCAGGCAACGTTAGGTGTAAAGTTTTAGCCAACCCTTAATGCAGGAGTTCCTCTGACTCCAGTCCTAGAGAGCTGCTGTGGCTGCAAGTCTTCATTCTACCTCTTTTCTTAATTAGTGACCAGTTTTTGCTGCTAATTAACTCTTTCCCTTTATTTTTATTGACTTTTCTTGAGACTCTGACTGCTGAACTGATTCTTTTTTCCTAAAACGGCACCTGAACATAAATTTGATGTGAAGTGAGCCAACAGAACATTAGAACACTCTAGACGAGAACAGGCCATTCAGCCCAACAAAGCTTGTCAGTCCTATCCCTTTAATTCTTCCAAAAAAACATCAGGTCGAGTTTTGAAAGTCCTTAACGTCTTACTGTCTACCACACTACTTGGTAGCTTATTCCAAGTGTCTATCGTTCTTTGTGTAAAGAAAAACATCCAAATGTTTGTGTGAAATTTACCCTTAACAAGTTTCCAACTGTGTCCCCGTGTTCCTCATGAACTCATTTTAAAATAACAGTCTCGACCCACTGGACTAATTCCATTTTCGTAATTGTAAACTCTTTAGTCAGATCTCCTCTTAATCTTCTTTTGCTTAAACTGTAAAGGCTCAGCTCTTTTAATCTTTCCTCATAACTCATCCCCTGTAGCCCTGAATCAGCCTAGTTGCTCTTCTCTGGACCTTCTCTAGCGCTGCTATTTCCTTTTTGTACCCTGGAGACCCAAACTGCACACAAGACTCCAGATGAGGCCTCACCAGTGTGTTATAAAGGTTAAGCAGAACCTCCTGTGACTTGTACTCCACACATCAAGGCGCTATATAACCTGACATTCTGTTAGCCTTCTTAATGGCTTCTGAACACTGTCGGGAAGTCGATAGCTTAGAGTCCACTATGACTCCTAAATCCTTCTCATAAGGTGTACTCTTGATTTTCCGACCACCCATTGTGTATTCAAACCTCACATTTTTACTTCCTATGTGTAATACTTCACATTTACTGACATTAAATTTCATTTGCCACAAATCTGCCCAAGCCTGTATGCTATCCAAGTCCTTCTGTAATGATATAACAAATTCCAAATTATCTGATAATCTACCTATCTTGGTATCATCTGCAGCCTTAACCAGCTTGTTACTTATATTCCTATCTAAATCATTTATATATATTAAAAATAGCAGGTGACCAACTAAGTTGGGGCCTCAAACTCCAACCAACTTCACCCTCATTCAGTTTCTTAATTTGAGGCCAATTCTCGTTGCTAATTAAACCTGTTATTTAATTCCACAGCGCTTATTCTACCATGGCAGACATTCTCAAAACTGTTGATTTTCTTTCTTAAGAGCGCTGGCTGGCAAAATGTTTTGTAGACCTGAGCAGATCAACATTACTGAGGCCTTCACCTTTCTTTATTTTCAGTTGTCATGTGATGGACACAGGTTGTTGTTGTCTATGTGTTGGCAAAATGTGTAAGACATTTTGTGTCTTAATATTGTTTGGTTGCTAATTAAGGAAAAAAGAAATAAATAAGGGGCCTGAGTCTTAAGATGTGCGTCTATTAAAATTAAGGCAAAGAGTTAATCGGCAGCAAAATCTGGTCAATAATTAAGAAAAGGGTTAGAATGAAAACCTGCAGCCACAGTAGCTCTCCAGGACTGGAGTTGGCGACCCCTGCCTTAATGGGATGCCATCCATCACAGGGCATAACTGCACTGTCACCTGTAAATGGGACAATCTTAAATTGCCAATTAACGAGAACGTTTTTACGATGAAACATTTACATCTTGCCAACAAGCAGGGTAAAACCTGGTGGAAGAATTGGCACTCCAGCTACCATAAAGAACCTCACATTGGTTCCATTCCATCTGATCTAGTGTGGCTCTGAGGTGTCACCTGTTGCATGGCTGCACTCGGGTCCAAATCTGGGAGGCAGAGTTGGTTTGTCATGCGGTGGGTGAGGCCACATGCTGTATCAGTGCCTGCTCCTAACCTCTCTCATTCCTCTGAAGAAGGGCCCTGAGTTGCCTCGAAAGCCTACATATTGTAATCTGTTCAGTTAGCCAATAATAGGAGTCATTTTGTTTGACTTCTCACTACATCCATAACACGGGACAACACCCTAGTGTTACGAAAAAACAGAAATGCCTAAATAAACTCTACAGGGAGAACAGGGGAATGAGTAAACTTCACGCATTGAGGGACCAGACCACAAACCAAACCCTCTCCCACAAGCGGCACAAATCAACTGAGAACTGCTTTGAAATGTGGCTCACCAGAAACACAGGCTGGCCATTTCTGTGAATGATTTGTGGCTCACTCTCTTATTATACAACCCAAAGCAGTGGAGGCCACCCTTGATGTTTAAGGACGCTAACGGCAATAGCATCATGAAGCAGCAGCAGCCGCCACCACATGCATGCCGATATGAAGCACAAACTGCACTGGACAGCTTGCCATCATCTGCTAATATGTAAAGCCTAGAAGGACGCATCTACAACAATATTGGTGTGCTTGTGTCAAAATGTAGCCATGTCACACCTGCTAGTCACCGGTCCCTTACCGAGCTGGAAACAACCAGCTGCCACTGTTCAGCCACGCCACCGAGCAGAAAATCCAAAGATTTATACTGACGAGTTCAAGGAGCTGCAGCCGCTACGCCGTTCCTTAATTCTGTCACAATCCTGCTAAGTTACGGCGCACTGCTCCGCAAATCCAATCCTTGAAAATATTGATTTTAAAGAAGAGGTTGAAAAATATGTGAAAAATAGGAAGGGTACTCGGCCCCTTTGACTGATTCTCTGATTTCATGGAATAAAACACGTCACGTTAGGAGCAACAAAAAATAAAAATTAACTAAGAGAGTGCTTTGACATGAAAATGTCACAGAGAATAAAATTTCATGGTGGAAATTAATATTCAGGAAAATTACAGAATTGATCAAAGGACTGAATGCATTTTCAAGAAACTTTAATGCGATAGATTTATATTGTGCGGAGAGCAGTGGGGTGTAAAAATACATCTGATATCTGGGCTGTACAGTACATAGGTAATTAACTTAAAGGAAGGAAAAACACACTCATATTGTGCAGAAAAGAAAAAAGCAGCAAAAGTAATAATCATTATTAGTAGTACTCAAAGTCATAAATTCTATTGTTTGTATGATTGTTATTAATATGATTATGATTATTATTATTTGATTACTTTATTGCTATAATGTTTACATTTTAGAGTACAGAGTTCATTTCTGCTAAAGTAACTAATGATAACTTACTAAGTAATAATAAATTATTAGTAACTAAATATCAAAACAATGATAATGATATTAAATATATTTTACTTTTATTTCTATTTTAGAGGATGGAGTAAGCACATTAAAATGTTTTGTGTTTAAATGTTTAAAATGTTTAAAAACTCTGTAATACCAGCAGCTATGATGAACCAGCAATTATTATAAGTAATAGTAGTAATTATCATTAAAAAAAAATAAAAAAATAATAATAATAATAATAATAATTATTATTATTATTATTATTATTATTACAACCTGCTGCTTCAAGATGTTCCACTGGTGGTACCTGATGTTGAGACCCTGGTCCTAAGGTCAGTGGGCTTTCATTTTTTTTCTTTAGCCTGGGGCTGTTGTTGTTGTTGTTATCATTATTATTATTATTATTATTATTATTATTATTATTATTACAACCTGCTGCTTCAAGATGTTCTACTGGTGGTACCTGATGTTGAGACCCTGGCACTAAGGTCGGTGGGCTTTCATTTTCATTCTTTAATTCTTCAACCCTGGGGCTGTTGTTGTTGTTATTATTATCATCATCATCATCATCATCATTATTATTACGTTTTACATTTTAGATGAGGAGTAAACTCACTCCATGTCCAACTAGAGTACCTTGTAATGATAATTATTAGTAGTAATAATGCTGGTAGTTTTAATGAATACGTAGTAATAATAATAATTAAATATTAGTTAGTAACCATGGTTCCTGTCTAAGGCAGGTAATAGAATAATTTAAAAATATTTGCCCTCTCTCTCTTTTACCTTCGGCATAACAATGTTTGCTCTCTCTTTCCCTTGGTATACTTCAGTGCCATTCCCTCTGTATTTGTGTGCGTATAAACCCCTCTTCACTGAGGCTCTCTCGAAGCGCGTTCCCATAAAGTCCACTTCTCCAACTCTGACATTATTTTCAAGGCACATTTGTCACCTGCTGTCCGGTTTTATATTTCCCATCTTTGAAGGGGACTCTCTCAGTATACCTCATATGCCTTTACTCCTTATACATCTCACCCTAACACATCCTCTTTCATTACGTTTCCAAAGCCAACACAGACCTTAGTGTTTTATTATATGCTAGCTATGGCTCCTGTCAAAAGTGGGTAATAGAATAATTCAGAAATATTTGCTATCTCTTGCCCTATGTGTACCTTCTGCGCCTTTCCTCTATATTTGCATGTGTCTGTATATCTCTTAACCGGTGCTTCATCTCTCAAGTGTGTTCCCGTAAAGACTCTCTCATATTTATTCTCACTTCCTCTCCTGTCTTTGAAGGCGACTCTCCCAGAATGCACCTTTACTCCTCCTCATATATCTCTCACTTACACTTCCTTTTTGGTCGGGTCCCCAAAGTCAAACTGACCAATCAGAATGCTCAGAGGAACTGGATACACATACTGTACCTTAGTGTTTTGTTATATATCACATAGATTAAGTATTAAAAATGGTAATCTCTATATATGTAAAATCCAATGCTTGTCTGTCTGTATGTCTGTTCACTTATCACGAGAGAACTACTTAACGGATTTAGATCAGGTTTTTTTCTATAATTTGCTTGAACGTTCCAGTTGATTTTGCAACTACTCTGATTGCATTAATAATCATAGTTATAGCCAAAGGAGCGATATATTTGTGCTTGTCTGAGGCAGAGGCTGTGGGCCGAGGGGATGGGAAAGAGTCATGTCAGTAGTGGGGAGCCGGGTGAGGCCTTCCTCACTGTCCTGTTTCAATAACGCGTGGGCGGAGCTGCGAGGCATGGCTAGTAAATAATAAAAATAATATATATTTTTCCTTTTATTTCTAGTTTACATGCAGAGTATCAGCTTATGGCTGATAAAGAATAAAAGCAACAAAAGCTGTGTTATACCAGCCACTGTGATGATAATAACTATAATAATATTTAATAATATAATAATAATAGCAGTAGTAGTTGTAATTTCCATCCATCCATTATCCAACCCGCTATATCCTAACTACAGGGTCACGGGGGTCTGCTGGAGCCAATCCCAGCCAACACAGAGCGCAAGGCAGGAAACAAACCCCGGGCAGGGTGCCAGCCTACCGCAGGGCACACACAAACACACACAACCCAGGACCACCACTGCGTCTAACCTGCATGTCTTTGGACTGTGGGAGGAAACCCACAAAGACACGGGGAGAACATGCAAACTCCACACAGGGAGGACCCGGGAAGAGAACCCAGGTCTCCTAACTGCGAGGTAGCAGCGCTACCCACTGTGCCGCCCTAGTTGTAATTTTCATTAATTAAATGAATAATTAATTATTAAATAATACCATAATAATAATAATTATTATTATTGTTGCTATTGTTGTTGTTGTTTATTTTAATATAAGGAGCCAACATATTTAATTTTTTTTTATTTCTGATTCCTGAAAGTTGATACCAGCCCAAATATTGTAAAACTTTGGTAATACTCTATTATATTTCTACTAATAATAATATGAACTGGATCCTTCCCCCTAGAAGACCACCTACACATCTGGCTGCAAATGAACATTTAGTGTACTTGCTGGGTAACACATTTTCTTATTACTGGCTTCAAAGGTTCTACCTTAATCGGAAAGAAATTCAGCTAGCCATTAGGGCATGTGTTATTAGGAGAAGATAACAAAATTTGGTATTGAGTTTACTGACTTGTATATAAGAAAGATACAAAGCTGACATATTCAATCAGGTTTATCACAAACTGCACAGTGGCTGCATGCAGTGTACCCCTCTGTTATCACGCGATAACACCCTTAGTAGTCACTAGGCATTCCGCTGCACACCGATAGAATTTAATTGGTTCTCCCAGGGAAGATGGACTGCTAACTCCTCACATAAGCAGATACCAGAATGTTTATTGCATCGGAAATAAAAATTGTAAGTCATTTATATATGTGAAAATATCTGGGTTGCTGTTTAAATGTCTTTCTGGGTGTGTATATATGTAATTCAATTTCATTTATTTTCATAATAACTAACCGTACACTGAAGTATTTTTCTTGATTGTCCAACTAGTGCAGGAACGTGCAACAACAATAAAATAGTGCCAAGAACAATAAAATACAGGTTTAAACAACACCACAAGGCAAAATGTATTAAACAGACCAATGACAAATAAAATTAGGTAGCCACTGTAAATCTATATACATAAAACACAATGTCTATCTGTATGTTCCATATAAAATCTTATACCCTTTGACCAATCTGGATCACATTTTGCCTAGTTGTCTTCTAGGACCATACGGACAAGATTGACACTTGGGAGTCCCAGTGTTTTATTTATTTGTTTTTTTCTGTGCACACTAGTGCCACCTGCTGGCTCAGAGCAAGTGCAACATCCAAACAGACAGGGACGGCACTGGCGCTAAATTTCCGTTTCCTCCACAGCGTTCACCCGTCACCAGGAAACGACGCCTAAACCTGCAGCACTGCAAGCCCCACCCCTTCTCGGAAAAAAGGAATGTACCTGACAATAGAGATCGTCTTTCGACGTGCTGAGGATCACAGAGACAGAGAGCTGAATGAAGAGTTGATTGAGATAACATCTTGTGCATCCCCAGGGGTCGATTTTTTACTTTCTGTACCATTAAATTGTGTGGCCGGGTTGGCGTGACAAAATTTGCCAAAGCCTCAGAATTCTTTACTTCACTCTATATACATTATATATATCTATATATTTAGGATCTCCAATGCACCTAAACTGCATGTCTTTGGACCGTGGAAGGAAACTGGAGCACCTGGAGGAAAGCCACACAGACATGGAGAGAACATGCAAACTCCACGCAGGGAGGACCCAGAAAGCGAACCCAGGTCTCCTAACTGAGAGGCAGCAGCGCTACCACTGCGCCACCGTGCCGCCCTATATATATGCACGAGTGCTGCCGGAACTGGGGAGCTACAGTTCATTGAGGGAACCATGAAGGCCAACATGTACTGTGATATACTCAAGCAGAGCATGATACCCTCCCTGGGCCGCAGGGCATTACAGTGATCCCTTGCTATATCATGCTTCGACTTTCGCGGCTTCACTCTATCGCGATTTTTTTCTCATACACGCTTATGTCACTACGCATGCGCTTTCTGAGAACTTTTATCTAAGCCCTACGATGGCTCCTAAACGTGCTGCTTTTTCTTAGCCTTCTGAGAATGAAACTAAGCGCCGGAGGAAGATGCTTACTATCCAGGAGAAAGTGAAACTCTTGGATATGATTAAAGATGGCAATACCCTACAAAAGCCTCCTCACGCATATGAAAAGACAGCACCAGCAACTGCCTATCAAGATGTTCTTCAGCCGCGCACCCAGACACCCACTGCCTACTCCTAGTACTTCTTCAGCGGAAGAAGACAACAACGCACCTGCTGAAGATACTGCACCACCTCTGAAGACTCTCCTACTGAGGTCGTGCCTTCATAGGTTAGTGGTTAAATGTACAGTACAATAATCTACTATATAAAAGCGTTCGGGATTGTTCTTCCGTCCCGTGAGTGCAAAGCGTAGCGGTATTCCGCTTATCACAGACTTACTACTTGCGGCTTGAGGTACGAAGCGACGCGATGTGAGCAGAGTTCTGGTACTCTCATCGTTCCCTTGCTTTTGTGCACGATGCGCTGGAAAAATAGACAAAATTATGTCTCTGGAAATAATTAATGTTGATGGAGTACAAATGCCTCACCGCGTAGTAAATATCAGGGGAGATGGTGCTTGCTTATTCTCATCTATAGCTTATTTAGTGCATGAAATTCCGTCTTTAGCGGTACAGATTCGGGCTGACATTGTACGACTTTGGACAGGCACTTGAGGGGATAAAAAAAACGTAGGTTTTCAGGAGATGTTATGAATGGGCACTTTGATGTTCTCATTCCCTACACTTACATGCCTGATGTACACATGGAGCGCACAAAAATTGAGGATAAAAGTCGGTCGCCTTAAAAGGCGAGTGCGCCTAGTAATATGATATTTGTAACGTCAAATATGTCTTATTTTCTCTTATTTTGTCTAATATATTGGGTAATATGAGTGTAATGGTGACTAAAGAGTGTTATTTCATGTCTAGAGGGCTCTAATAATGTTAAAAAACATATTTAGAAGGTAAAACAGGTAACAGGTAAACAGGTTTTCTATACTCTAACTGCGAAAATATTCGATTTATAAATAAAGAATCCTACTTCGCGAAAATTCATTTATCACGGTAGAGTCAGGAACGGATTAACCGTGCTAAACGAGGGTTCACTGTATTCCAACATGATAACGACCTCAAACACACCTCCAAGACGACGACTGCCTTCCTAAAGAAACTGAGGGTAAAGGTGCTGGACTGGCCAAGCATGTCTCCAGACCTAAACCCTATTGAGCATCTGTGGGGCATCCTCAACGGGATGGTGGAGGAGCGCAAGGTCTCTAACATTCACCAGTTCCGTGATGTCATCATGGAGGAGTGGAAGAGGATTCCAGTGGCAACCTGTGAAGCTCTAGTAAACTCCATGCCCAAGACAGTTAAGGCAGTGCTGGAAAATAATGGTGACCACACAAAAATATTGACACAATTTGGACATTTTTCACTTAGGGGTGTACTCACTTTTGTTGCCAGCCACCCCTCTTAACGAAGCAGTGTTCAAACGAAATGGAGAATCAACAAGAGTCAGAAACTACTGGTGCCGTTGGTTGATTAGTAAGTTAGTTAGGCAATCCCACCACCTGATATGGGCACCATGAAATCCCTCCATTGATAAACTGAAGGCCAGATATCCACATGACCACCATCATCATGTAATTCTTCCAAGTGAAGCCTGTAAACCATGAGGACTGATTCAGATCATCTATGTAAGTTAGAATGCCCAGTGAGGCCTGGCTGGGTGGTCTTGTGGCCTCAGAACCCTTGCAGATTTTGTTTTTTTGTTTGCTTTTTTCTGTCCTCCCTGGCCATCAGACTTTACTTTATTCTTTGTAACTTACCATTGCCTAATCTTATTTTTATATTTGTCTTTTTTCTTTCTTCACCTCATAAGGCACTTTCAGCTACACATCATATGTATGAAAATGTGCTATAGAAATAAATGTTGGTGCTCTTGTTGATTGGAGAAGGTAATAAAGTTCTGCATATTAAGAGTCAGATGATGTGATGTATTAGAAGAGTTGATGTAGTCAGAAAAAGGTATAAAAGCAGATGTATTGTTGAATTGATTGCTCACTCCACAGACGGAGACATTTGTGCATAGCTCTGTGCAAATAAAGAAATGTTCTGCACTCTCATCTGGGCTCCATGACTGCCTTCTTCAATGATGGAGGAAAGTTTTCTCCCCTGACAATAGCGATGGGTTCAAGACAGGAAAGAGCCCACTCACGTAAATACCCACTGCCTCACCTATACAGCCGATTTTGGAATTGTCAATTCAACTTTAGAGATGATGGTGTAGCACTAGGGTGTTGTACCATGTTAGCCATTATGAATGCAGTAAAAAGTCGAGCAAAATGACACCTTTTATTGGCTAACTCGGCGGTTCTCATCCTATGGGCTGCACCCCCCAAAGTAACAAAAAAGGGGGGCTCGAAGATGTGAAAAAATGCAACTAAGAATCGAAAATATGAAAAATACATCTATTGAAACCAAAACAAGGGCGACACGGTGGTGCAGTGAGTAGCGCTGCCGCCTTGCAGTTAGGAGACCTGGGTTCGCTTCCTGGGTCCTCCCTGTGCGGAGTTTGCATGTTCTCCCTGTGTCTACGTGGGTTTCCTCCCACAGTCCAAAGACATGCAGGTTAGACGCAGTGGTGGTCCTGGGTTGTGTGTGTTTGTGTGTGTCCTGCGGTAGGCTGGCACCCTGCCCGGGGTTTGTTTCCTGCCTTGCACCCTGTGTTTGCTGGGATTGGCTCCAGCAGACCCCCGTGACCCTGTAGTTAGGATATAATGGATGGAAACCAAAACAAATGAACTTAAACTACATTCTGATTCTAGAAAAATAAATATAGAGTTAGATAAAAGTTAAGTAGGTATAATAAAACTTGTAGCGGTGTATCGGCAGCAAAAAATCTAGGAATACATTTTATTAGGGTTTCAAAAAAACGTTAGGGGGGTGCGATTAAAACTGTTATGAAATCGCAAATACGCAAAGTTTGAGAAACACTGGGCTAACTAAAAAGATTACAAGCTTTCGAGGAAACTCA
The DNA here is from genome assembly GCF_016835505.1 of Polypterus senegalus. Taxonomy (NCBI): domain Eukaryota; kingdom Metazoa; phylum Chordata; class Cladistia; order Polypteriformes; family Polypteridae; genus Polypterus; species Polypterus senegalus. The sequence continues at coordinate 305,358,648 of NC_053155.1, forward strand.
GGCCCCTTCACCAGGCAAGACTGGTGTAAAACTGCAGCACCCGGGAATATAAAAGCATTCAGACATGGGAAGAACCGAAAACTCTGGACGGCCAATGGCGGTTGATGCCAATTTTAAACAATTCAAGCCGTCAACTTAAATGGACTAAACACAGAAATTTAAGAGCAGCAGCAACATTTACTAAACCATGGTGGGTAAAAGGAACACTGCCGTTAGAGGCATCGCCGCCCCCATTATTTTTTATTATTATCTGAAAAAAGTAATTTAATACACAAGCACTTTATCTGATGTTTCTGTAAAGCATACTGTGCATTCTTATTTCAGTTATAAATCTTTAAAAGTGTAAAACTGCTGATAAACCCAATGATCGGGAAGAGAGCGACTCTTTATTAAAACAGGCTTATTTACTGAGGCAGAAAAAGCACCAATATATTATGGACTTAAAGCCAAATTGGATGAATAAAATTCTCCTTTTTCAGAGACTAGCAATCTGTCACCTATAAATAATGCAAAGAGCCGCCTCACTTCTGTCTTGTTCTTCCCAATGAATGTGACCTCACCAGGACGACACCGAGAAGAAGATCGGAACCATCCCACCGACACAGAATTCAATCTGCTTCAAAGCTGCAATTCAATTATCCAAAGGATTCTGCTCACTCGGTTGTGCAAAGGGAAAAGAGTGAAATAAGGGGGGGAAACAAAAAAAAAAAAAAGCTTCTCTAGAGGCCCGGGTTTTTTTTACATGTTGTTCTTTTTTACTCTCTTGATGAATTCAAAGGTTCCTTTAAAGTTGCGTTTCAATCCCTAAAATGTCGCTGCATTTCACTTTGGAAGCTTGGGGTGGTGGGAAAACAACCTGATAGGCCTTCCCCACTGACTCTTGAACCCTAACCTCTACAGCACTAAAGCATTCAGCACCTCATTTAATTTCCCTTCCAACACATGCTGTGCTCTTGAGGCACCCAGACATGAGGAACGGGAGGAAGGAGAAAGAAAAAAAAAAAAGAAGAATAGTCTGGAGACTTCATCAATTTTTCATGAATTTTCATTTAGGCCTGAAACCCTCTTACACTGATCGATAGATCAAGCTGCTGTCACATATTTAACACCTGGGGCTAATGTGGTACCTCTCGGGGTCCACGGCAACGAGGGAAAGATCTGACGTGGTGGTAGACGCCACACGGCCCCCCAAGTTCATACTGCACCGCCCCACCGCCCGCACCCACTTATTTGCTCCTCTGTGCTGTTGATGCGAGGCGCCCAACTCAAAGAAGTGAAATCCAAGCGTCGCATTGTCTCATTGTGACTTGTGGAAGACGGCATTTATTTTTCACATCAGTCAAATCCAATTTTTATGTTTTATTTATAAAAATAAATGGAAATGGAAATCACTTCAGTTTTTTTATTTTTTAAATCCGGCTCCTCCTGACCTACCAGTACAAGAAACCCCCCACTGATGACACACTGTTCAACTCGTCTTGACGTCTAGTTATTCAAGCATTATTTGTGGCCCCAAAAACACGGCATTGTTAGGCCATATTTTGTGCAGCCCTTATGATAAAGTGCCAACCAAATAGGGGTCTGCAGTAAAAATGATCAGAATGACTTGAAGTTGTGCCTACTACATCAACTGACCCCTAATGGGTTAGGGAGATGCCATTAAAGGCCGAGGTGGTAGTGGTGGTGGTTGGGGGTCTTATTAGAGATATTTCAGAGTGTAAACCAAATAGGGATCTGCAGTAAAAAAAAGATCAGAATGACTTGAAGTTGTGCCTACTACATCAACGGACCCCTAACAGGATACAAGGTAGTCAAATTTACTCCTTTTGCAAAACTTTGAAAACGGACATTGGAAACATAGGCTTGTGGAATGTCATGTTATTTCAAGGAGTCTGATCATGAATATGATGATATTTTTGATATTTGATGCTTTACCGGTGGTCCTAGCCCTCCAGGGGCAGAGTGATGGCTAGGGATCTGCACTGGCTATCGGGAAGGTTGCCAGTTTGAAACCCGTAAACGCCAGAAGTGACTCTACTCTGTTGGGACCCTGAGCAATTTAGCAGTTGCCTCTCAAATCCCCCCTTCAGTTTGCTGACGTCACTCAAATCAATTTTTGATTACAATTTCCAAAGAGTCACACAAAGACCTGCAGGTGAAGCTGAAACCTTGACTACCTTTAAGAAGTATCTGGGTGAGATATTGAAACACCTTAAATATTCGTTAAAAAAGTCAAGCGTGATGGACTGAATCAGGGATGCCAGGTCCCTAAAAAACGTATAGCCCAAGAGCAGATTAAATTAGTGGATTTGCCCCCAAAAATAGCCCAAAGTCTGAAGTAGATAAATTGACACACTAGAAAGTGAGGGGCAGTTTCAGACTGAGAGGGTTAGGTAGATACCATCAAAGGCCGAGGTGGTGGTGGTGGTGGTGGTGGTGGTATGGTTGGGGGTCTTATTAGAGATATTTCAGAGTGTAAACCAAATAGGGATCTGCAGTAAAAAAAAGATCAGAATGACTTGAAGTTGTGCCTACTACATCAACGGACCCCTAACAGGATACAAGGTGGTCAAATTTCCTCCTTTTTGCAAAACTTTGAAAAACGGGCATTGGAAACATAGGCTTGTGGAATGTCATGTTATTTCAAGGAGTCTGATCATGAATATGATGATATTTTTGATATTTGATGCTTTACCGGTGGTCCTAGCCCTCCAGGGGCAGAGTGATGTCTAAAGATCTAAACTGGCAATTGGGAAGGTTGCCAGTTTGAAACCTGTAAACGCCAGAAGTGACTCTACTCTGTTGGGACCCTGAGCAATTTAGCAGTTGCCTCTCAAATCCCCCCTTCAGTTTGCTGACGTCACTCAAATCAATTTTTGATTACATTTCCAAAGAGTCACACAAAGACCTGCAGGTGAAGCTGAAACCTTGACTACCTTTAAGAAGTATCTGGGTGAGATATTGAAACACCTTAAATATTCGTTAAAAAAGTCAAGCGTGATGGACTGAATCAGGGATGCCAGGTCCCTAAAAAACGTATAGCCCAAGAGCAGATTAAATTAGTGGATTTGCCCCCAAAAATAGCCCAAAGTCTGAAGTAGATAAATTGACACACTAGAAAGTGGGGGCAGTTTCAGACTGAGAGGGTTAGGTAGATACCATCAAAGGCCGAGGTGGTGGTGGTGGTGGTGGTGGTGGTATGGTTGGGGGTCTCCTTACAGATATTTCAGAGTGTAAACCAAATAGGGATCTGCAGTAAAAAAAAGATCAGAATGACTTGAAGTTGTGCCTACTACATCAACGGACCCCTAACAGGATACAAGGTGGTCAAATTTCCTCCTTTTGCAAAACTTTGAAAACGGGCATTGGAAACATAGGCTTGTGGAATGTCATGTTATTTCAAGGAGTCTGATCATGAATATGATGATATTTTTGATATTTGATGCTTTACCGGTGGTCCTAGCCCTCCAGGGGCAGAGTGATGTCTAAAGATCTAAACTGGCAATTGGGAAGGTTGCCAGTTTGAAACCTGTAAACGCCAGAAGTGACTCTACTCTGTTGGGACCCTGAGCAATTTAGCAGTTGCCTCTCAAATCCCCCCTTCAGTTTGCTGACGTCACTCAAATCAATTTTTGATTACATTTCCAAAGAGTCACACAAAGACCTGCAGGTGAAGCTGAAACCTTGACTACCTTTAAGAAGTATCTGGGTGAGATATTGAAACACCTTAAATATTCGTTAAAAAAGTCAAGCGTGATGGACTGAATCAGGGATGCCAGGTCCCTAAAAAACGTATAGCCCAAGAGCAGATTAAATTAGTGGATTTGCCCCCAAAAATAGCCCAAAGTCTGAAGTAGATAAATTGACACACTAGAAAGTGAGGGGCAGTTTCAGACTGAGAGGGTTAGGTAGATACCATCAAAGGCCGAGGTGGTGGTGGTGGTGGTTGGGGGGTCTCCTTACAGATATTTCAGAGTGCAAACCAAATAGGGATCTGCAGTAAAAAAAAGATCAGAATGACTTAAAAGTTGGGCCTACTACATGTATATCAACTGACCCCTAATGGGTTACGGAGATGCCATTAAAGACCGAGGTGGTGGTTGTTGGGGGCTCTCCTTAGAGATATTTCAGAGTGATACAATGGGTATATAGTATCACACAATGGTAGGGGAGTCCCCTTCATAGATTTTACAGCGGTAAAGAACATATACAAGTGTGAAAAGCAGGAAGAAGGGTACCAGATGGATGAAAATCTTAATAAAAATGTGGTGGTGGGGGGTGGTTTAAAAAAAAGTAGCCCAAAAAACACAACCTGCAAAAGCCCATTTCTTTCCCCGCTGACAAGGATCACAAATAGCCCAAGAAAACCGCGGATCGGGACTGAATAGTCTCCTGTCATTCGTCACAGTTCTAACGTTCTTGTCACAGTTTACAGAATTACTTGTTGCCTCCCACACCAAATGACCAAACATCCCTCGCTATGTTCGACACTCATCTAGAATGTCCACTTTCAGAATTAAATGAAAGAATTAGCTTTTTTTAAACAGGCGTGTATATGTTGAATACATTTTATTGTTTTCTATGTTTATGGTATATGTCTTTGTTTTAATATATTTCCACTGTCCTTGAATGTTATAAGGGGTGCTCATAAATAAAATGCGCTATTATTATTATATATTGGTTACCAAATTACAAATCATATATCTCACTCCAGCTAGAAATAAGGCATTGCGTTTTCTTCCAGTAAAATAGTTTGAAATATTGTTTATCTAGCAACAATTCATTTTTTCATTTACAATTTATTGTAAATATTTAAGGAGACCTTTTTCAGGTGCCCAGATTCATCGTGGGGTCTCTTATTTTATTTTCTTTCCCTTAACACTGAGGAGAAAAAGGCGACTTCAAGGTCAGCGCAGGCTGATGGAGCAGATACAGAGTTACAGAATGGCGATATTTCACCGGGAAAATGCATCATGTGCACCAGCTCACTTATCTAAGAATGACAATCCGTGCCCCGCTCCTCTATTCATTTTATAAATCGGCTTTTTTTTTTCTTTCACAGGGTTGGCCTACAGCTTTCAATTCAGTTTTTTTTTTTTGTTTATTTCTTTAACTTGGAAACAAAACATTAAATCACAGCATATCACAATCAAACAAATGAAAATAACAGCAAGTACAATGGTATGCTTTGTTAACAATCCAAATTACTCAGCCTATGCAATGCACATGTCTCTGTTAGATGCCATTTGGTATGGGGTTCATAAAAGCAGTGTTAATGTCTGTGATGCTCCATCTGTTGGAATGACAAATGCAATGTATTTTATTACTATAAATATTCAACCCAAATCCAACAAGAGAGCTATACGACTAGAGAGCTTCACCTGAAATGGCTGTTTATATAGGATAAAAGAGCAATTAGAAAATGAGTTGAGTAAATGACTGGCATGTTTAATTTGAGATTACATTACCCTGTGTAGGAGGTGAACGGACATCCCGGTCGGATCAGAGGGGGTGCCATTACCAGGACGGGAGCAAATTGGCTAGCAGATCTGAGCAGTAACTTTGTGTCCGACCAACATGAAATAATGGACGGACCAGTAGAAGCTGATTTTCAGGAGCTCGTCCATCCCCCTTACACCAGGGGGCAGCTGTCCTTATATGGCAACCCAGTTGGGACACCCGCAGGGGTGCTGGAGAATTGGAGAACTGTTGGAGTCCCTGGGTCTCGTTAGTGGACGCTGTCAGGGAGGATCTCCCTACTTTCTTTATGGCCTGTAAGTGCTTCCTGGAAGATATGGAGTGGCAGGTCTGACATAAAAGCCTCACATCGGGGAGTCAGCGGGCAACACACAATGAGAGGTAGAGAGGAGGAAGAATTCATTTCTTTTGGGTAATTGTGGCTTATTTTGGAGAAGTGATTATTGGAAAGGTGCTAGGTGTAAATAAACACCTTTAATCTATTCATACAATGTCTGATGTTATACTGTGTCTTGGGTTTGGGCTAATATACAGTATATATATATATATATTCTATTACTATATGATTAATTTATTTTTCAGTAATAATAAATTATAATTATATTAATATCTATATATGTAATTCACTAAGGCAAGACACCCATGGAAAGCACGCCGGAAGGGGCGTGGATTCACTAAGCTGCCGACTAGTGAGACACCTATGGCGCACGCAGGAAGGAGCCACGCCCACCAACTCCAAGACCATTGGAAATAATGACAACTCGCAGAGCCACGCCCACCAACTCGGACGTGACGACACAGAAAAAACGGTATCATTTATATTCGTCTGTCGTAGATGCCACATGCACCTCCGAGCCACGTTGACTGTTCATAGAGGCATGTTTCTCGCGGAGGTGAATCGCCATATGCAGCGTGTAAAGCGGTTTGCGAGGGGTATCCCATGGGATCCTTAAAACAATCCTTTACAACTGAGGTTAAAACACAATGAAGTAAGCAGTCTTTAAAAAACGAGTTTTCGGTTACGACGCATGACCGCGTGCACCATAGCAAACTGTTTTACACGCTAAATACCACAATTCGCATCCGTGACAAACATGAGCCTTCTTAGATGCTCCTGCAGGAACACGGAAAGTCTATGCGAGTCACAGGTGCATCTGGACTGTGCAAAGACGACAATGACTCAAGTGACGATTTGGAGGTGGGCACATGAGCGATGGCGGTCCGCCAGTTTTCAGTCACAGACGATTGTGTGTTGGTTCGTTCCGTGCATTGTTATAATTTTGCTTTTCTTGCTGATTTATTACATTACCGATTTTTCAAATGTTAATTTTCTCCCTGTGCTTAAATATCATTAAAAAAACGGCCTGATTATGCGGCGTATGGTACGCCACAGGTTGGCTAGTTATATTAATTTAATTTATCAAGTGCTTTGGGCATGGGAAAGACACCAAGTGTCAAAATATATTTATTAATATCACTTCCCGTTGGGTTACAGAAGGTGGTTTGGGATTCTGTAAGTTGATTCTTATACTAGCTGTGTTTTCTTCATATTCTTCATAGAGCTCTTCGTTAACATTGGCAGCGCACCATCTATTTGTAATGCATCTACTAATGAAATGCATTGCATTTGTCTTTCCAACAGATGGCGTATCACAAACATTTGTAGTAACACATTTAACACTCCTCAATCACCTGACGATAGGCGAAGCAGATCAATTTGTTCCAACCATGTTACCTCGGCGGTGATGATTTTGTTTCATTTTCACGCCACTGAGCGTTTGATTTGCTTTGAAACTTTAAGTAAATGGGGACGGCTGGGCTGGTGGCCCAAAATTTATGTTCTGCTGAGCCTGTCATTCCCTCGGGTAATTAAGTGTTTGCAATTAATGCACAAACCAGTGTGTTTCTTTGTGCCGTTCCCAGGCCCGGATAACTGGGTACGGTTACGTCAGGAAGGGCATCCGGTGTTAAATTTTGCCAAATCAATATGCAGACAACTACATACCGGATTGGTTGAGCCTCGGGTTAACAACGGCCACCACCAGTACTGTCAGTCAACAGGGTGCTGGCAGAAATTAGGCTACTGTTGGCCAAACAAGAAGAGAGAGATATGGAAAAAGATGATCCGCTGTGGCAACCCCTAATGGGAGCAGCCGAAAGAAGAAGAAGAATTAACCTAATATACTTAAAATGAGATGAATCAGGGTTTTTGGAGAGAAAATCAACACAAACATGCAAAACCCACACAAGTACTAACTGAGAATTAATTTTAAATCCCTGGAGCAGACACGCACACAACACCACAACACAGTGCAACCCACAGTAAGCAGAGGTACAAGGAAATGCATTCGTTTAGCATAATATAACATTCTTAAACACACATAATCGAATTCAGGGTCATGAGGGGTCGGAGCCTGTTCGATAATATGTATGAAATTAGAAACAAAATGCATGTACTGTGCAAAAAGATGAAGTTACAGACTCTTTAAACAGCTAAACTACCTCACAGAAACTTCAAATTGTGAAGAATGGACACTGAGAATCTCCTGTCTATAAAAATCACCTTCCCTGTCCAACCCTATCTATTTACACACCTAACAGAGGGCAATTGATGTCTAATGTAACTCAATTACCCTCAGCCCCAGTTATCGCTCACAGGTTCAGTACGTCCGCATATATAAGTGGATCTCATGTCCCAGATATCAATAACGAGAATCACAACGGTGGAAAATTAGTAGTCCTGCCAATCAACTGGATTGCTCTTTACAAACTCTGCAGATTCGCTGTTCAATCTCCCTAAAAAGAAAGCACTTAAGTGGTTTAGTCCTTATCACACGGTGGGAACGCGAGAGTAATCTGGAAAGAGTGGGAAAATTCACCCAGCCGAGGTATACCGGTAAGAAATAATCCAGAGTCAAGTACTTTCGACCAACAGTGTACGGAAAGTCCAGCAATGCTCTCTCATATGTCATCTCGTGCAATTAACTCTCCCCATACCCTTTATTTTCATTTTACCAGCTTCCCGTTATCTGATTTCAACCCACATGGAACCATCCACAGAACCCACCGGTTAAAAGTGTAAACCAAAGGTCCAGGTTGTTAAAAACTAAAGATTTATCATATCCACAATAAAAATATTGCATGGAAGTATGGCATGAACCCTAAGAAAGGAGCAGCCTGGAACAACCAAAAAATAAACGTTTGCACCATAAACGTGATCATCGGCTATCGTAAACAACCTTAGTTTAACCCCAATTTATTATCCCGGGCTTTCCATAATTGCACACGTGTGAATAGCAGCTCTAAATGGATGGTAAAACAAGCAAAACAACATTACTGAGGCAGTGTACTCCCAAGAATCCATCCCGGAAACGTCTCACAATAACACAACTCTGACCGAGCACCTATCATTTATTTTATCGAACATAACATTTTGCAAATATCGAAGTGAACTTTCTAAATAAACTAAACCATTTAAAAGAAGGTGAAAATATCTTAAGAACGGGTACTCACATGCCACTTCCAAGGATGCATTACGACTCACAGCTTCTCCGAGATAATTCCTGGCCACACAGATGTAACTCCCTTCATCAGGCTTACTTCGCCGACCGTGCACAATACGTAGAAAGAAGAGTGAGCCAGTGGGCAGAAGCATGCGGTGGGAACGTGGATCATCCTTGTCTGTTTCCACTCTCTCACCATCTTTGTACCATTCAATGGTCGGAGTGGGCCTGCCTTCAGCCTTACAATTGAGCGTAGCAGGTTCTCCTTTGGAAACGATGAGATCGGAAGGGTGTTCCACTATTCGTGGAGGGGAATCTTCCTGACGGAGACGAGATCCTGTAAAAAGAGCAAATTAAGAATCATACTCAGTTTGGAATATCTGTTTTTGTTTCAAATTCAGTGAGAAGTCAAGCAAAATGACACCTTTTATTGGCTAACTAAAAAGATGACAATATGCAAGCTTTTGAGGCAACTCAGGCCCCTTCTTCAGGCAAGAAGTAATTTCAAATTCTAATAACAAATTCAACATTAATAACAAATAAATAAATAATCATAAAAAATAAATAAAAATAGTTAATAACAAAGTCAACAATTACATTGCATTTTAATACTTCAGTTTCGTTATCATAAAGTTTCACATGACCATGACGGCGGTCGCCAGTGGTTCCTCTGCTCCATACTCCTATTACACAATGGCGGCTGTTGGACGCTGATGCTCTCTTAGCTGCAAGATGACTCCCTGTCTATTAAACAATAAACCAATCTTCCTTGGAAACCCTGTCTCCTGTGCAACTCTACAATCCAAGCTTGTTAATATATATATATATATATATATATATATATATATATATATATATATATATATATATATATATATACTGTATATATATATAGTATATACATATATGTTGAGAGTCAGACTACGGACGATATGAATGTAATTACTCCGATCTCCAGGCTGTCAAATAAACGAACCACACGCATTGGCACAGCGTAAAGGGACTTTGTCTCTGACGTCCAAAGTTCGATTCCCGTGAGGGGTGCAGTGGAGTGTGTACACCCGATGAGCCCAAATAAGGGTGAAACACGTGTCACGTACTCTTTGCATTATTTAACAGTAAACTATGTAAAATTTGCTTGTGCCTCCTCCAGACCGCCAGGAGGCTCCCCAATGCCTGCATATCCCTGGAGCCCAGCACTTCCGCCATACCAGGAAGTGCTGGGGGGAAGACGACTGGGGACACCCGGACGGCTTCTGGGTGCACAGCCGGCACTTCCGCCACACTGGGGTGTGGCCATGACTGATTGCCGGGAAGCATCTGGAGCCCATCCGGGTTCTCATATAAGGGGCCGTCTCCCTCCAGTCAGCAGTGGATGTCGGGTGGAAGAGGACAGAGCTGGAGAGAGGACGGGAGGCGGCCAAAAGAAAGGCATAGAGACTGTGAGGCCTGGACAGTTGGGGGAACGGTGCTGGAGGCACTGGGGGTGCACGTGAACACAAATATTATTGTATAATAAATGGTGTGTGGTGAAAGTATGTTGTCCGTCTGCCTGTGTCCGGGTCCCAGTTCACAATATATATATATATATATATACACTGTATACAGTATATATATCCATCCATCCATTTTCCAACCTGCTATATCCTAACTACAGGGTCACGGAGGTCTGCTGGAGCTATTCCCAGCCAACACAAGGCACAAGGCAGGAACAAATCCTGGGCAGGGTGTCAACCCACCACAGGGCACACACACACAAACACACACCAAGCACACACTGGGGATAATTTAGGATCGCCAATGCACCTAACCTGCATGTCTTTGGACTGTGGGAGGAAACCCACGCAGACACAGGGAGAACATACAAACTCCACGCAGGGAGGACCCGGCGCTAAGCCTGTTCGGGCCCGGCCGGTACTTGGATAGAAGACCATCTAGGAAACGCTTGGATTGCTGATGGAAGAGGTGTTGGTGAGGCCAGCAGGGAGCGCTTACCCTGTGGTCTGTGTGTGGATCCCAATGCCCCAGTGCAGTGATATGGCCTCTGTGCTATGAAAATGGCTCTGTCCAATATATTGCATATTGTATATATATACATTTCACTCCTGGAGTATTTCATTTCTAATAAGAATGTATCTTGAATATATTTAAGTACAACAACATACTATTAAATGCCCTTTTGGTAAAATACTTTACTTTTATACTCTGATAAAAAAGTATGAATTTGTCTAAGTGGAGCGGCACGGTGGTGCAGTGGGGAGCGCTGCTGCCTCGCAGTTAGGAGACGCAGGTTCACTTCCCGAGTCCTCCCTGTGTGGAGTTTGCATGTTCTCCCCATGTCTGCGTGGGTTTCCTCCCACAGTCCAAAGACATGCAGATTATGTGCATTGCCGATTCTAAATTGTCCTGTGTGTGGTGGACTGGCAACCTACCCAGGGTTTGTTTCCTGCCTTGCGCCCTGTGTTGGCTGGGATTGGCTCCAGCAGAACCCCATGACCCTCTAGTTAGGATATAGCAGGTTGGATGATGGATGGATTTGTCTAAGTACAGTTTTTCTGCAAGAAACTAACATGCTATTAAATGCCTCTTACTAAGATCAATAGAATTTCTTCTGAAAGATAAAGAAAAAAAATCTATCTAGAAAATAATATTAGAAATTCCTTTTGAGGAAACAAATAGCCCTGTAGACACTGAAGTATGGTTTGTGTGGTAATTTAGTCCATTTTTCAATCGAAGAAAATAAATATACTCGTAATAAAGAGAACATCTGTTTGCAGGAAAAAAGGAAATGATCGTAGAGTGTACACACACATTGACAAAAGTGTAGTTCTTCATTTCTGAAGGATGCTGTAAAAATTAAAAATACTGTACATGCAAGGCACATTCCCATCAGATCTGCTGTTTACTATTTGCTATTTACATTATAAAAAAATGTAGAATCACTCGCAGCCTACCACTCTGCACTCTTTGAGAAATAAGAATAGGAATTTTGAAATAAGTTGAGGAAATGGTGTGCAAAAGTTACATCCCTGTGTTTTGCAGACATGCAACTCCACATTTGCAAAAGGTAATAAAAAGTCCATTTAGAAAAAAAAAAAAACGTCAACTGGCCACCCAAACAACTGTTAATGACCTAAAATACAATGACAAAACAGTCAGGCCTCGCTTGTGCAGTACCTCGAACCAAAATCTTCTTCCCACAACTCTACTAGCACAGAAATCTTACTTGCTGACATCATCCTGTGATATGGACATGTAGATCAACACATGGACCTTCTCACAAGGAAACGCATACATTTCATTTAAAACTGTATGTACTGCATAGCCTCTCATAACAAAATGGAATAAATGGCTAAACATAGACATGTTAAAGATGTTACTCACACTACAAAGAAGGATCAATAAGACATAATATGCCGGATTGTCTGGAGGACACCACGTAGTGCTTCAGTACAAAAATAAGCAGTAGATCGGTGCACACAGATCTAATGACCGCATTTGTTTCAGGCCATTAGTAAAGACACAGTAAGTGTCAGGACACTTGTGTAGAAAAGAATACAGGGGGCTGCAAACACACACACACACAGAAAGTCACATATATCCATCCTTGATTTATCACCTGGTCGGTCTAATGGGAAGGTTCATGGGTTCTGCCAGTCAGTTACAGGACACTGCTACCATCACATTGTCCTTTTATACAGACCGAGTGTGTCAGTTTACTACCTTCAACTGCGGGGACTTCTACATTTTTAGGAACATAAGAAATCTGACAAACAATAATAATCCTTTGCATTTATATAGCGCTTTTCTCACTACTCAAAGCATTCAGCGATTGCAGGTTAAGGGGCTTGCTCAAGGGCCCAACAGAGGAGAGTCCCTATTGGCATTTGCAGGATTCGAACCTGCAACCTTCCGATTGCCAGTTCAGATCCCGAGCCTTAGAGCCACCACTCCACCTGACAAACGAGAGGAGACCATTCAGTCCATCGAGTCCGTTTGTTTAGCTAATGGCTAAGCTGTCTCAATGTCTCATCCAGATTCTTCTCAAGTCTCAGTCTCTCAAGGTTTCTGCTTCAACTCCATGTTTCAGTAGTTTGTTTCGGAGTCCCACGACTCTTTGTGTAAAAAAAGGTGCTTCCTGGATTCAGCCTTAAATGCATTTCATCTTAATTCCCACTGATTGTCCACCACTATGTGATTCACCATTAAGCTGAGAGTCATTCTGCTGGATTAACTTTATCAACGCTTTTCATGAGGGATGTAGCATGAGTGTTTGTGAGATTTATGCCTTTTCTGGGGAGTTTTTTGGACATCTTTATGTCTAAAGTGGAGTTTACTAATTGATATTTTTCTCTATCATACTTCTTGAGTACCTTAAATTGTTTTAGTAAGTTGTACTTATTTTAGGTGCTACCATATTGTAACAATCTCTTCCAAAATGACATTGCGTTAAGTCATCAGTGTGACCATATAAAGGTCGTCACCTACGTTTCTAGTTATCCAAGTTAGGATGAATCTAACATTTCTCGATAGAATTATCTTCACGCTTCTCTTACTTCTTTTCTGGCTTTTGGTTTTCGATTTTTGTTTAGTGTTTCTGGCTTGTCAAAAGATTGGTTTAATCGCTCTACATGCACATGCATTTTTTTAACCTAGTTTCCTCTCCTGATCCTACAATTCAAAAATTTTCACCATCTTTTGTTGAGGCAGAACAAGAAGTTGAAAGGTAAAAGTCCATGTAGCTACTGAGAGAAGGTCTGAACTCCACACAGAAAGTAACTGGCCAGGGAACAGAACTCAGGCTCTCCGAGGTGGCACAGCAGTTCTCAAACTTTCGTATTTCGTGCCCCACCTTTTCTACCTGTAATAATTCTGCGCCCCCTGCATAATATAAAATAGATGAGAATAACCCATGATACAACTAACCAAGGTATGATACTCGTGCGGTGTCCTATCATTTTTACTTCCATAAGATTTGCATGTGTTTGACTAACTTCGATGAAATATTTGCAATTTATTTTTTTTAACGTGCTTTAATAGCTGTTGTGGTACCACCCCCATCCGGGACGTCCGAGAAGACCGGAGGAGGGCTTCTGCCTCCTCCAGACCTCGAGGGGGCGACCGCCCTGGTGGTCGCGGGTAAAGGGCTGGGAAGCTCGACGCTGTAGGGACCTGCGGTTACCGCCAGGGGCACCCCAATACCTGGAAGAACCTGGACCTCAGCACTTCCGCCACACCAGGAAGTGCTGGGGGGAAGAGGAACAGGGACACCCGGAGTGCTTCCGGGGAGACAGCCAGCACTTCCGCCACACTGGGGCGTGTCGGTGGGAGATTGCCCACACACCTGGAGCACATCCGGGTACTTATTTAAAGGGGCCACCTCCCTTCAGAGAGAGACAAGAGTCGGGTGGAAGAGTTGGACAAGGTCTCGGGAGGAGGCAGGAGGCGACCTGAAGAAGAGAAGAGAGAGAGAAGGCATTGTGTTGGCCTGGACTGAGGGGTATTGGGGACTTGTGAGCACGGACTTGTGTACAGAAGAATCTCTATATATAATCTTCATTTGAATCTTGATCTTTGTTTGTCCGCGAATGAATTAGAAGAAGAAGCACTAGATGGCAGTAGAGAGACAGCTAAAACATAGGCATTGCATTAAGAATCTCCTCCAGGCTTATACTACTGAAGACTGTAGTACTCCAGTCACACCTCAAAACACAGACATTCAAACTAAACAAATTGTTGTGCTTTAAATTAACTAAAGAGATCTTCATTTAGATCTTGATCTTTGTTTGTCTGCGAATTCCACACATGCGTAGACCACCTTCAAGTTTAGTACGTTGTTGTTACTCACGGATGTCAGCAATGTGCCGGAATAATGAAAGGGGTGGTGGACAGTGTTACGCTGGTTAGCTCCTGAGGCCTGGTTAGAGAATGAGATTGCCGAAGATAAAAGGTACGCCTACGTAACAAATGAATGAAAGAAAGACAGTGGGTAAAATGAATGACAACATAACAGCACGTTCCAGAAATTATTATTGTTATGTTGTAGCCGGCGAGTGCTGTGCGTCTCACAGTTGTACCGTGGCTTGCTCACATGTCAGTGAAGTGATCTCTATTTATGCTTTAAAGAGCAAGGATACCTATGTGTCCCCCTTTTATAACCATTGTTCTGTGTATATTGCCTTACTCTTTGGATTGCTACAAAGCAACCCGTGAGATTGGAGAAAGGTTGAGAAGACATCGTGAGAGGAAATGATAGTGTCATGAAAACGAGACGGACTGTGAACGGACAGAAGCAAAAATGCTCCTACACCACCACATAATTGCTATTCGGACAGTGATTCCGAGTAGGCCGTTCCTATCGAATCAATGTCCAAGGGTTTTCTTTTGTAATTTTGTTTCCCTTATAAAAAATCATAATGCTGTGCGATGAAGGGCTCAGTTCACGACTGGCAGCCGCGTTTAAACAGGGAGCCCTTCACAGACAACTTTAACACGTGCAACATAGTTGGGCGCACATGGCTAGTGAAAAATAAACGTGTGTTGAGTGACATAAGAGTGTCTGCCTGTTTGTGTCCGGGGGGCAATGTTCACACTGTTAAAATGCTTTGTTTGGTTTTTGGTAGTAATTCTAATTCCCAAAACAAAGAATTTATTTATTCTTATTTAATTATTTTTTTATGTAAAGAAACAATTAAATATGTTTTAACTTTGAAAAATTTCGTAAACGAGGACACCGATGAAGTCAATCTGTGCGAGACAAATGTATTTTCATCTGACAAATATTATACCGCTGTTAGTTGTATCATGAAAATAACTCAATACGCAGTAAATTATTTAACTCAATTTGGCAATATTTGCTACGCTGCCAATATGGTGCAGTCGCGCCGCATTTTCACCTGATCTACTGTTACCCGAATGTTCGCGACAGATACCGATAAAGTCTCAAACTTTCTGGATTGAAAATACGTGACTATAAAAGCAGCAGCAGCGGCACCACTCATCATGGAAACATCCTTCAAATAGAAAAGGAGCTCAGAGTGTCTATCAAGAATATCAAACCAAACCTGGACAGGCTGTGTATTTTAGAGCGGGCACATATTAGTCATTAGATCAATGCCTTAGAAATGTTTTGTTTTCATTTTAGTTATAATGCATTCATTGTGATTATATGCTTGCAAATTTAAATTTGAAATAAAAATCTAAAAAATGTATTTGTTGTTAACTTGTTCATTTATTTCGACGCCCCCCCTTGTACAGCTTCAGTACCCCCCCAGGGGGGTGTGCCCCACAGTTTGAGAACCGCTGAACTAACACATCATCACAGGGCTAGGCTCAGATTTAATACTGTTTAAATTAGTCTTGGTGTGCCATCTCATGGGATGAAGAATTAGGTATTTAATTGGAAGAAAGAAAGAAAGAAAGAAAGAAAGAAAGAAAGAAAGAAAGAAAGGCCGTCATAAATAGAACAACTGGTTGTCAAGGTATTTTGCAAATAGTTCTTAATAAAAGCATTTAATTAATCTTTTTTTGGATAGTAATGGACAGGCAGTCAGGACTGGTTCTGGCAGCTGTGAAATAGATATCTCATTTTCATTCAGATAGTGAAGCCCTAGTTTTGGCTTTGAACGGAGCCGATATGTTAGACAAAATCAGATTCTGCTAAAAGGATGAGTATATTTTAACGTATTAAAGGACTTTGGCATTTGATTTACTGGCATATGACAGAGACATTGCATTGTATTGTCATTCCGCCACATGGCACATCACAAACGTTAACCCTCCATGCCGAATAGGATGCAATAGAGACTCATGCATTGCATCTGTCATTCCAACAGATGGTGCACCATAAACATTCGTAGTACTGCATTTTACCACAACTCTTTAGGAATGACAGATGTAATGCATTTTATTACTATATGCACTACCAAAAATATTCCAAGAAAAATGGTGCCCTGTTAACATTAATGCTGAGACTTATGTTGATTACTTGAATTTTAACATGTCTTAGATGGGTAGCACAGCTAGCTTAACAAATAACAAATTAATAGCAAAACCGTAACCAATATTCATATCGTAAATTCACCCATTTACACGTCTTCAGATCCTTTTTACAAGTAGTTTAATTTTCATTGAGATATCTCAGACAGATTGTGCTGTATAAGGCTGTGAAATTTCAAAATCTCTCATTGAAAAGTATTGGCAAATACTTTTAAAACAGAGAAACATTCTCTGTGACTTTCCTGTTTATTGTTTCAATTTTACTATGAGAGCAGTTACTTCCATTTATATATTTAGGATATTTTTTCCTCTTTTACTCGTCTGACAGCTGTTCAGATCCCCAGTACGAGTGAATCAAAACTCGGGGGGAGGCGCGTGTGTGCCACTCACTCGTACAGAAACACACAAATAAATGGACCTAACTGGAAATGAAGGGAAGCAGACAGAAATTATGTAAGCGTTGCTCAGTAAGTATAGAATGAACAAACATGTCCTCAGTATTTACGTTACAGTAGAAGCATTATCTGCGCATTATCATTGTAAAGAATGGATGTTATCAACCCTGGCAGCTAAAAGGTGTTGGAAGTAATTAATCACACGTGAAGGTGACAGCGTGAGCCACGCTAGAACAGTTCTTAGCAGTATGATGTAGGACATTTATTTTCATATTAGAACATTAGAACAATCTGGACAAGAATAGGCCATTCAGGCCAACAAAGCTCACCAGTCCTATCCACTTAATTCATCTAAAATAACATGAAGTCGAGTTTTGAAAGTCCCCAAAGTCCTCCCGCCTACTATACTACTTGGTCTCTCATTCCAAGTGTCTATCGTTCTTTGTGTAAAGAAAAACTTCCTAATGTTTGTGTGAAATTTACCCTTAACAAGTTTCCAACTGTGTCCCCATGTTCTTGATGAACTCATTTTAATGTCACAGTCTCGATCCATTGGACTAATTCCCTTCATAATTTTAAACACTTCACTCAGGTCTCCTCTTAATCTTCTTTTGATTAAACTGTAAAGGCTCAGCTCTTTTAATCTTTCCTCATAGTTCAACCCCTGTAGACCTGGAATCAGCCTAGTCGCTATTCTCTGGACCTTTTCTAGCACTGCTATGTCATTTTTGTAGCCTGGAGACCCAAACTGCACACAGGACTCCAGATGAGGCCTCACCAGTGAGTTATAAAGGTTGAGCAGAACCTCCAGTGACTTGTACTCCACACATCAAGGCGCTATATAACCTGACAGTCTGTTAGCCTTCTTAATGGCTTCTGAACACTGTCTGGAAGTTGATAGCTTAGAGTCCACTACGACTTCTAAATCCTTCTCATAAGGTGTACTCTCGATTTTCCGACTGCCCATTGTGTATTCAAACCTAACATTGTTACTTCCTATTTGTAATTCTTTACATTTACTGACATTAAATTTCATCCATCCATTATCCAAAAAGCTATATCCTAACACAGGATCACGGGGGTCTGCTGGAGCCAATCCCAACCAATGAATGGCGCAAGGCAGGAACAAACAAAGGGGAAGGGCGCCAGCCCACCGTATGGCAATTAAATTTCATATTTCATATATATATATTATATCTGGCAGCACGGTGGCGCTGCCTCGCAGTTAGGAGACCCGGGTTCACTTCCCGGGTCCTCCCTGTGTGGAGTTTGCATGTTCTCCCCGTGTCTGCGTGGGTTTCCTCCCACGGTCCAAACACTTGCAGGTTAGGTGCATTGGTGATTCTAAATTGTCCCTAGTGTTTGCTTGGTGTGTGTGTGTGTGCTGCGGTGGGCTGGCACCCTGCCCGGGGTTCGTTTCCTGCCTTGTACCCTGTGTTGGATGGGATTGGCTCCAGCAGACCCCTGTAACGCTGTAGTTAAGATATAGCAGGTTTGATAATGGATGGATGGAT
Organism: Polypterus senegalus; assembly: GCF_016835505.1. Lineage (NCBI taxonomy): Eukaryota > Metazoa > Chordata > Cladistia > Polypteriformes > Polypteridae > Polypterus > Polypterus senegalus. The sequence goes on from NC_053155.1 coordinate 305,377,536, forward strand.
GTGTGCTTGGTGTGTGGGTGCATGCCCTGTGGTGGGCTGGCACTTTGCCTGGGGTTTGTTCCCTGCCTTGTGCCCTGTGTAGTCTGGGATTGGCTCCAGCAGACCCCCGTGACGCTGTAGTTAAGATATAGCGGGTTGGATAATGGATGGATGGATGGATGTGTGTGTGTGTGTCTGCCCTGCGGTGGGCTGGCACCCTGCCCGGGGTTTATTTCCTGTGTTGCGCCATGTTTTGGCTGGGATAAGCTCCAGCAGACCCCCATGACCCTATAGTTAGGATATAGCGGGTTGGATAATGGATTGATGGATGTGTGCTTAGTGTGTGGGTGTGTGCCCTGTGGTGGGCTGGCACCTTGCCTGGGGTTTGTTCCCTGCCTTGTGCCCTGTGTTGGCTGGGATTGGCTCCAGCAGACCCCCGTGACCCTGTGTTCGGATTCAGCGGGTTAGAAAATGGATGGATGGATGGATGGATATATATATATATCAATATTATACCTTGTTGATGGAGCTCAGAAGCTTTGTGTTACTGTATGTAGAGGACATGTATGCAAAAATGTAACAGAATGAAAGGTGTCCACCAAAGTCTGATCTGAAAAGCAAAGAATGTGACTTCATTTCACATCAATGAGCGCAACAATCGGTATAAAATTTTAATGTTGCGATATTAAAGTTAGCAAACGTCAGCAAACATCTGCCATGCATTCTTCAATATGCTTTTATAAGGTTACAGGCCTGTTTTCACATTGCAAGTTTAAATATTAATCTAAAGTCACCTTCAATTATATCGAAGACGGCGTTATCAGCAATATCAAATTGGCAAAATAAATAAATAAGACTGTCCTGCTGCCTTAATAAAACTGGATAAAAGGCAACCAAAAATGCAATCTTTGACAGTAGTACTAAGCTCGATTAAACCAAGAGGGAAAGTGAGAAGGCAGTGTTTGGCATAAAAACAAATTATGAAGCGGCTCCATGCTAAGGGCTGAGATTCGTATTCCACTGTAAGTAAGTTAATGAATGAAGTACTAATTAACATTATGGCATTGATAAATGGAGAGTGAGATTAGGGATGTACTCAATGTTCAGGCCTTCCCAGATGGAGTGTCAAAGGCACATTAATTCCTATCTCACTGGAGCATCTGCTTCTCCCATAATCCATTGCCCCTTGGTACGTGCAACACAAACTGTTGTGACTCAATTCGATTTATATCAATCTAATTTCTTTTAATCCAATTTGTATTCCAATCTACTGCCTTCTAATCACTTAAACCTTGAGCCTCCATCTGGTATTTTTTTCTCCCAAAATTAACCGAGCAGATGCCTGTGCAATTGTCCTCCCCTGTCAGGCTAATCATGTCCTAGCAGCAGCACAGAGAGAATGCAGAGGTTGTACGTGACTCGCCAGGGAGGGCTCCTCGTTAAAAAAACATCTCCGTCTTTTTCTCAATGCGTTTTCGGGTTTTGGCTGCACATTTGCATAGCAGTGGTGTCTGGGTAGCCGAGAACAGAGATGCTGGTGTGTTTCAAACTTGTAAAGAAGAGACTAAAGGCAGCTTGATGATCCGTTGTTGATTTGCATCTCTTCATCTGCTATGTCAGACAGTGAAAAATTAGAAAATGAACGCTTGACTCGGGTCATGCACTGCACTGCGCTGTGCTGTCTTTAAAATAGATCCCCTTTTGAGAACTAAACAGAAATGGGGTATACGGCTTTAGGAATCTCTTCCATTAGAAGCTGCCACCCCGGTGAAAGTGTGAAGAAGTTTTGACGAAACAGGACATTACATTTCAGCGAGTACGCCTTGATTAAAACAGAACGAAGGAATACACGGAATGAATACTTTAGAACCAATGCGTCCTGATTAATTTATTATTTGCATTATTTTGTTAATGTGTGTGGTAATATTGTGTGTTCTTGACTATCAGTGAAACAAGACTATTGCCACTGGATAAGACTAGTGAGATTATTATTATGAGACAAGATCTTACAAATGATAAATAATACGCAACAAAAATGAAAAGATTTGCACTGGACGTTGTTGATTTTCCTTTTTCTTGTTTAATTAATACTAAAAAAAAAAGAGTCTGTTTGGGATAATAGAGAAGATCCAGCTAGATGAGTGCGAATGGAAACCCCAGGAGATTCTGCATTAGTCATTGATTAATTTATGCATGTAACAATGGGATATGCATTTTTCACCTCTGGTTTGCTTCATTTTTAATTAAAACATTTACACAATTAAAAAAAAAAGCATTATAATAAAAAAATGATAACACAAGGGTTTATATTAGTGCATCTGCTAGTCACTTATTGCTACGTAAGACAAACAAAGCCTTTGTTGAGAGCAGCGAATGACTAGTAGACGGGCCGTAGGTGGCCTTCAGAGTGTCAGTGGAGCTCTGCAGACACGGGAAGAACAAGACATGGAGGGAGGAACTGGGACGCAATCCCTGGTCTGATTACTGAAAAGTACCAGCGCCACCATGACGCCCCCTGTTAGAGTATATTTGTATACTGTATATTAATATATTTGCTAATGAAAGTCTTTATTGAGGTCTGATTAGATATAAGTAGCAGCAAATGACTACTAGATGTGCCATAGGTGGCCTTTGCAGTGTTGTCATTGGAGTTCCAGTGAGAACATGCCAGCTCCACAGAGGCAGGACCTGGGATGCAAATCCTCATCTGATTACCTCAAGGTAGCAGTGCCACCATGCTGCCCCTATTCGAATATATTTGTTGTAATAAAACAATGCACCAATCAAAGGTGTCATTAAGGTCTGATTATATACAAGTAGCAGCAAATGGCTACTAGTCGTGCCATAGGTGGCCTTTGAAATGTTGTCAGTGGAACTCTGCAGACATGGGGAGAACAAGCCAACTCCACACAGGGAGGACCCAGGACGTGATCCCTGGTCTGATTACCTAAAGGTACCAGAGTCACCATGCTGGACCTATTAGAGAAAAGTTGTTATAATAAAACAATGCACCAATGAAAGTCATCATTAAAGTCTGAGTACAAGTAGCAGCAAATGGCTACTAGACGTGCCATAGGTGGCCTTCGTAGTGTTGTCATTGGAGTTCCAGTGAGAACATGCCAACTCTGCATAGGGAGGGACCTGGGATGCAAATCCTTGTCTGATTACCTGAAGGTAGCAGTGCCATCATGCTGCACCCTATTAGAGTATATTTGTTATAATAAAACAATACACCAATCAAAGTCATCATTAAGGTCTGATTATATACAAGTAGCAGCAAATGGCTACTAGATGTGCCATAGGTGGCCTTCCAATTGTTGTCAATGAAGCTCTGCAGACACGGGGAGAACATACCAACTCCACACAGGGAGGAACTGGGACTCGATGCCTGGTCTGATTACTGCAAAGTACCAGCGCCACCATGCCGCCCCTCTGTTAGAGTATATTTGTTATAATAAAACAATGCACCAATCAAAGACGTCATTAGGGTCTGATTATATACAAGTAGCAGCAAATGGCTACTAGATGTGCCATAGGTGGCCTTCAAAGTGTCATTGGAGCTCTGCAGACACAGTGAGAACATACCAGCTCCTCATAGGGAGGACCCAGGACACAAATCCTTGTCTGATTACCTCAAGGTAGCAGTCCCACCATGCCGCCCCTCTGTTAGAGTATATTTGTTATAATAAAACAATGCACCAATGAAACTCATCATTAAGGTCTGATTATATACAAGTAGCAGCAAACGGCTACTAGATGTGCCATAGGTGGCTTTCAAAGTGTCATTGGAGCTCTGCAGACACGGGGAGAACATACCAACTCCACACAGGGAGGACCCAGGAAACGAATCCTCGTCTGATTACCTGAAGGTAGCAGTCCCACCTTGACACCTATATTAGAGTATATTTGTTATAATAAAACAATGCATCAATGAAACTCATCATTGAGGTCTGATTATATACAAGTAGCAGCAAACAGCTACTAGATATGCCATAGGTGATCTTCAAGGTGTCATTAGAGCTCTGCAGACATGGGGAGAGCATACGAACTCCACACAGGGAGGACCCAGGACGCGCTCCCTGGTCTGATTAGTGCAAGGTAGCAGTGCCACCATGCCACCCCTATTAGAGTACACTTGTTATAATAAAACAATGCATCAATGAAACTCATCATTGAGGTCTGATTATATACAAGTAGCAGCAAATGGCTATTGGATGTTCCATACGTGGCCTTCCAATTGTTGTCAGTGGAGCTCCTCGGACACAGTGAGAACATGCAAACTCCACACAGGGAGGAGACAAGATTCAATGGCTGGTCTGATTACTGCAAGGTAGCAGTGCCACCGTGCCACCCCTATTAGAATATATTTGCTATAATTAAACAATACACCAAGGAAAGTCATCATTGAGATCTAAATATACACAAGTAGCAGAAAATAGCTAATATACTGTATGTGTCAGAGATGGCCTCTGAAGTGTTGTCAGTAGAGTTCTGCAAGCTTTGTTGAGTGTTTCCTATGTTCTTGTTGCGTAACGATAATTGACTTACTCTATATTAAAGGTTGACCCCATTCTGGAATGTCCTGCCATTTTCTAACCTGCTTAATATGGATCAGGGCCATGAGGTGGGCTGGAGCCTATCCCAGCTAGCAGAGGGAGCAAAGCAGGTACAAATTGCACACCCACACGCCAAACACACACTAGGACTAATTTAGCATTGCCAATTCACCTAACCTCCAAGTCTTTGGACAATGGGAGTAAACCCGAGTACCCGGAAAAAAACCCATGCAGACACAGAAAGAACATGCAAACTCCATGCAGGGAGGACCTGGGACATGACCCCTGGTTTGATCATTACAAGGCAGCAGTGCCACTGTGCCGCCCCTATTAGAGTATATTTATCATAATAATACGTACAATGCCTCAATGAAAGTCTCCACTGAGATCGGATTATACCCACCATGCCCCTTGAACACAAAGAGATGCACTTTAGTCAGCCAAAACCTTGGGTGGTTATGTTATTTGGGTCTGGTCCCCCTTTTGAGCCCGAGCTCTTTGCTTTACTCAGCTGTGTCTGGGGGACAGCAGTGGTCACTAAGTCAAAGAAGCATTGTTCTGGGCCTGTACCGGTATGGGCTCCCATGTAACGCATTCTCCATATCTGTCCTATTTGAGGCCTCTGGGTGAACGAGCTTGTTGGGCTGAATGGCCCGTTCTCGTCACAATTATTGTAATGTTCTCTTCTCGTTTTCCATGTGTGTTTTCTGAGGGTATTTTATTACACCTCCTAAAAATGTCCAAGTTGGATGGTGACTCTAAATTAAGCCTAATGTGAGCAAGTGTTAAGCACAGTCCAAGGTTGCTTCTCGCCTTTTACCCTGTGCCACTGGCGTCCCTGAAATGCTTTATTTGCAATAATCAGGCTCCAAGAAAACGATTGATGAATGTTATAGTCTTCTCGTAATATGCAGGCCGAGAGCAGAACGCTGTGGTCCAGATGTGGCCTCTAAGGTCTCTTTACAGAGGTCTCCATTCATTAACACAAATTACAGCAGGTGCCAAGTGCTGCACCAAGAATGCTGACTCAGATGTCACCTCTCGACTTCCTGTCTGAAATTAAATTATCTTCAAAACTGCACCGGTGACTTCGGAAGCTGTAAATTCTGAGACACGAGCTTACCTGTCAATATTATAATAAAGGCCAGTGTTCAAGCCGAGAGTAAAACTCTGAGCTTTGTAGATGTGAGATAGCAGCACTAACCACTGTGCTTGGAGTGGGAATGAATGAAAAAAAGTGTGAATGGGCATAAGCCCCCCTGATTCGGGGTGTTCACAAGAAATGTCATTATTTACTAAATCGGGTAGGCAGAGGAACATAGTAAGCAAGAATAGTTGCATTAGATGCTTGGAACTTTAAAATGTGTGCTTCAATAAGTCTAAATATTCTCATTGTAATTGACATTTGTTATTTTTCACCCTCTGATAGGGGTGTACATAAGGCTGGATCCTTACCAAAGGGTCAAAAATCAGAAATAACATTATATTATAATCACTGTCCTATAAAAGAGGCTACAAAGATGCCCTACATGCATATGTGAGAAAATTGTCACTTTTATATTGCTATTTGTGGCACTTAGACGGCTAGGACCTCCATTTAAAAATCAAATATCAAAAATGTTGTCATATTTGTGATCAGCAAAAATAGATAACGACACTCCATATGTTTACAAATGGCAGTTTTTTTATTTTTGAAGTTTTGTGAAAAGGCGTGACTCGTATCCCACTGGAGTCGATAGATGTGACATGCTGCCCAGTCCTTCTCCTCATTTTTACAGAAGACACCTATCGGTTTACTTTTTATCGTACAGAAAATATGGTCCAAAAATGACTTACAAATGAGGGGTTTGCAGGTCTAGAGGCCCAAAAGTTGGGGGGGGAGAGTCTGAAAAGCTTTGTAAAAAATAATCCATCCATCCATTTTCCAACCCGCTGAATCCGAATACAGGGTCACGGGGCTCTTCTGGAGCCAATCCCAGCCAACACAGGGCACAAGGCAGGAACCAATCCTGGGCAGGGTGCCAACCCACCACAGGACACCCACAAACACACCCACACACCAGGGCCAATTTTAGAATCGCCAATCCACCTAACCTGCATGTCTTTGGATTGTGGGAGGAAACCGGAGTACCCGGAGGAAACCCACACAGACACGGGGAGAACATGCAAACTCCACGCAGGGAGGACCCGGGAAGCGAACCCGGGTCTCCTAACTGCGAGGCAGCACATTCATACCTGGTGGCATGGATCATGGACTATCTTACTGACAGACCTCAGTATGTGCGTCTCGGGAACTGCAGGTCTGACATTGTGGTCAGCAACACAGGAGCGCTTCACTTTCTCTGGTCCTGTTCAGCCTATATACATCGGACTTCCAAAACAACTCGCAGTCCTGCCACGTGGAAACATTTGCAGACGACACCACTATCATGGGCTGCATCAGCAGTGGGAAGGAGGAGGAGTATAGGAAACTAATCAAGGACTTTGGTAAATGGTGCGACTCAAACCACCTACACCTGAACACCAGCAAAACCAAGGAGCTGGTGGTGGATTTTAGGAGGCTCAGGCCCCTCATGGAGCCCGTGATGATCAGAGGTGACTGTGTGCAGAGGGTACAGACCTATAAATACCTGGATGATAAATTGGACTGGACTGCCAACACTGATGTTCTGTGTAAGAGAGGACAGAGCTGACTATACTTCCTTAGAAGACTGGCGTCCTTCAACATCTGCAATAAGATGCTGCAGATGTTCTATCAGAAGGTTGTGGCGAACGTCTGGACAAACTAGTGAGGAAGGCAGGCTCTATTGTAGACATGGAGCTGGACAGTTTGACCGAGCGACGGGCACTGAGCAGACTCCTGTCAATCATGGAGAATCCACTGCATCCACTGAACAGGATCATCTCCAGACAGAGAAGGAGCTTCAGCGACAGACTGCTGTCACCGTCCTGCTCCACTGACAGAATCAGGAGACCCTACACTATGTGACTCTTCAGTTCCACCCAGCGGGGTAAACGTTAACATTATACAAAGTTATTGTTTGTTACACCTGCCTTGCACTCTTCTCCTTGCATTTTTTAACTTGCACTGCATTTTTATCATTCTTTAATTAATATTGTTCTTTATCAGTATGCTGCTGCTGGAGTATGGGAATTTCCCGTTGGGATTAATAAAGTATCTATCTATCTATCTATCTATCTATCTATCTATCTATCTATCTATCTATCTATCTATCTATCTATCTATCTATCTATCTATATCTATCTATCTATCTATCTATCTATCCTATCATATCTATCTATCTATCTATCTATCTATCTATCTATCTATCTATCTATTTTTAAATAGTAACACATCTCAATCTCTCAGCGACTATGAAGTAAGTTGGGTCCAAAAATAGTTAGATGGATGGATACAACTTAAAGAAAAAAGAAAAAAAAGAAAAACACCAAGTAGTCAAGCAGCAGCAGACGATGGTTTGAATTTCTGACTACGTGGTACAACGGCGCAGGTGAATCCAAATGAAGAAATGCTGAGCCCAGCAGAACTGCTGCTGTTTAGCAGGTGAGCAGAAAAGACTTGCTGTCAGAATTCCTTAAAGAAATGAGAATTTGAGGAGGAAGGATGGCATTTTACAAAGAGCGATTTATTCCCATCTAAGGTAAGAGCACACTGGAGGAATATAAAGTAGCCCGCTGACAGCTCGCCGCTAGCCACTCAGCAGTCGGCCCGCATAGGATTTTCAATTTTTGATGAAGAATTTTAATTTGACTTTTTGATGTATGTATATGTGTTTCACTAGAGAGAACTTTATACCGCAGGTATTAACTGGAGTCCTCAGTTAAACGTTATGGAAAAGTAATGTGCCGTCTATTTCTCATTATTTGGGTAACGGTGGATCGGTCCAGTGGTTTTCTCTAACATTTACCTTTCTTACATTATTAACTTAAACCTATTTATTTAATCAGTTGACAGACTGTGTAATGTATTGGCTAAGGCAGTGGACTTTTAAGCCTCAAGGTTGCTGGTTCAATTTCCACCTCCAACTCAGCGTGTGGCCTTGAGTGAAGCTGATAAACCTGTCTGTACCTAAACCCCCACAAAACCCCCTTAACCCAGCATGCAAATAATCGATGTCTGCCAGGACTGTGGAAAGAAAGAGAATTTGGAAGCATGCGCTGATAACGCGTTGCCGCACTCACCACACGACGAACCATCTGGATTGGTGACACCTCAGCACCACAGTGGAACAGTGGGAGGTTCAATTACGGTGGCTGAAGTGCCAACCCTGTCACAAAACCCCATGTTTTCCTGGTAAGTTGGAGGACCTGGGTTAATGTCATACCCAGGACAGAGCAAGTGTAGGTTAAGTGTCTTTGTTTAGGGCCCAATGGAGTCACTTTAGAACATGAGAACACTGTTGACGAGAACAGGCCATTCAGCCCAACAAAGCTCGCCAGTCCTATCCACTTATTTCTTCCAAAAAAACATCAAGTTGAGTTTTGAAAGTCCCTAAAGTCTTACTGTCTACCATACTATTCGTTAACTTATTCCAAGTGTCTATCGTTCTTTGTGTAAAGAAAAACTTCCTAATGTTTGTGCAAAATCTACCCTTAACAAGTTTCCAGCTGTGGCCCCGTGTTCTTGATGAACTCATTTTAAAGTCACCTTCTCAATCCACTGGACTAATTCCCTTCATAACTTTAAACACTTCAATCATGTCTCTTCTTAATTTCCTTTTTCTTAAACTGTAAAGGCTCAGCTCTTTTAATCTTTCCTCATAATTCAACACCTGCAGTCCTGGAATCAGCCTAGTCGCTCTTCTCTGGACCTTTTCTAGTGCTGCTATGTCCTTTTTGTAGCCTGGAGAACCAAACTGCACACGGGACTCAAGATGAGGACTCACCAGAGCATTATAAAGGTTGAGCAGAACATCCTGTGACTTGTACTCCACACATCTTACTATATAACTTAACATTTAGTTAGCCTTCTTAATGGCTTCTGAAAACTGTCGGGAAGTCGACTTCTGGCATTTATGGGTGCAAAGACAACAGCTAAATATGCAAAAGTGATATAAATTATTTATGTATTACAATACAGCATCACCAGGGTCATACTGGACCACTTGATGATGAGTTCATTTGCTATGGGACAGATGGGTAATAGGAGTCTCCCAGCGGGAAACTTCACATGAGTGCCCTTCACAGTCATAGTTCCCAGTAGGAAAATTCATCAAAAACAATTAGTATAATAAAAAAATAAATAAGTTAGAAAATACATGGCATAACATTAAGGGGCATTTGTGGGCTTCGTTAACTTTTTTGAAAGTTGCCACATTTTGAATTTTTTTTCTTATTGAAGTCATCAAAGACAGATATTTCACAATTTTATTTGTTAAATATTTTTGTAAAAATAGCCGTCAGAATAGAACGGTATTACAATGGCAATACCAAAAACAGTTGGGAGACTATGGAAAATGCTAATGAACACACAAAGGAGTGATCTGTAAATGTACTTTGCCATGGATTCAAACACAAACAGCATTAGTACAAAGTCAGAAAGTCAGTCAAAATCCACCCTGCTATATCCTAACACAGGGTCACGGGGGTCTGCTGGAGCCAATCCAAGCCAACACAGGGCACAAGGTAGGAACAAATCCCCAGGCAGGGTGCCAGCCCACTGCAGGGCACACACACACAAAGGATAATTTAAGATCACCAACACACCTAACCTGCATGTCTTTGGACTGTGGAAGGAAATCCACGCAGACATGGGGAGAACATGTAAACTCCACACAGGGAGGACCCGGGAAGCAAACCGAGGTCTCCTTACTGCGAGGCAGCAGTGCTACCATTGTGCCACCGTGCCACCTTATTACAAAGTACTTCGAACAATTCTAACTTGGAGTTCTGGAGTAACTACAAATTCATTTATGTTAGGTAGAATGCCCAGAGGGGACTGGGCAGTCCCATGGCCTCAGAACCCTTGCAGATTTTATTTTTTCTCTCCAGCCGTCTGGAGTTTTTTTTTTTGTTTTTTCTCTTCACCCTGGACCTTACTCCTTTTCTATGTTAACTAATGTTGTCTTATTTTAATTTCTGATTTTGTCTTTTATTTTTCTTTTCTTCATTATGTAAAGCACTTGGAGATAATTTTTGTATGAAAATGTGCTATATAAATAAATGTTGTTGTTGTTCGAACACTAAATTCGAGAGAAATATGATCCGCAGTTCGAACAAAACTTCTAAATTCGAACTGTGCGCGCAGTGAAAAAAATGCAGCAACAGATGGAGCTTACGCAGCGAGCATAAAGGTTATCTGTTGCGCACCCTCTTAGTGTTTTTGACGTACAGGCGTAACTCGATAGCTTTATCTTGAATGAGTGAATGAAGCCAGGTCTCTGTAATTAACAGAATGCAACTGTCCTGAACGATCTTATTCACTGCAACCTGTAGCTTCAATTCGTCCATCTTAATTGAGGGGGATCTTGCGTCGGAGAGAAACATACTAGAAGAGGTGGCTTTTGTGGTTGCCACCGTAGCCTCACCAGAACACCAGCCCTGCTTCCGACTCCTGTCCCTGTGCCACCTTCGTCTCCTATCTGTGAGGATGGTAATCCATGGGATAGCCCTGATGCTTGGCTATGTCTGCCAGGATGTTGTGAAAGTTGAGAAACTCAGCTGTAACAGTCGGATCACTACATAGTCCTATTTTGAGGAGATCGTGTTAGCTGTAGACGTTATTCACAAAGTAGAATGTCATTACGACGAACAGCAACACATACACAAAAGGACAAACAAAGTGCCGAAATAAAGAGTACCGAGCTGCTGAGTCTATGTGTGCCTCCATATATTTCATTTTATTATACAGATTTACAGATTTTATTTATTGCTTTCATGTTTAAAAGTATTATTTAGGACATTTAATTGTGTTATTTTTACCTTAAATTATGTGTATTTGATATTTAAGTTTATCGAAATGGGAATTGTTTAGTGTCTGGGAATGGATTCATTCACTTTCCATTATTTCTAATGGGAAAAACTGATTCAGACTTTGAACAGCCTCCTGAAACGAGGTCAAAGAACGAGGCACCACATGGTGGACCTAATTAACTGCATTTGTTTTTTGATTATATATATTTATTCTGAAATTAATGTCTGCAATACATTCCAAAAAAATTTAGGGCGAAGTAGTTTAGGACTAATAACAAGGTGGCGTGAACAACCAGGTGAGGCAGTCATGTTCTAGTACGATAAGGAGCCTACAAAAAAGGACGAATCGTTCAAGGGCAGAAGAGAAGCTCGTCTGTCTGATGTCTTATGTTTTGTACTAACATAGAATGGAAAAAAGAAAAACAAAAAAAGGGCTGAGATTGTGGATGAACTCGGCGCACCCATTGACCCTTCGTACAGCAATGGCTCTGTCAGGCAGCACAGCATCATAAGGATGAGCTAGACTATGCTGGAAGGTTGTCATGTTATATCCCTGGCAAATTTCCGTCATTTAAATAGAGATGGTCCAGTGACGAGATCAGCAACTTCAGTCGTCAGAAGCGCTATGACTACAAGTCGTGTTATGCGACAATGGCTTTAGTTGCTTTTTGCATTACAATCATACCAAGAAAAGTAGTTTTCAATAAAGGTTTTTGTACAGTAACACCATGCTTCATGCAGCTTATTTTTTAATTCTACCATTCCATATACTTTTATTGAGTCCAAATTACGTGACCTAAACACGTACCTCCAGGTCTCAGTAGGTTCAGAGTGGACTTATCACTAAATCAAGTAACATGAACATGCAATCTGATTGGCTGTTCAGCAGCAATCTGACGATCAACAACTAGAAACTTCTCAAGCAAATCAAAATGGCTGCTCTTTACTGGATGCAATCTGAGTCCTGTATTGGTAGGTTAGCTGACTGAGATGAAATGAGAAGAGTTATGGCTTGTGAGTTTGGCCATCAGAAGACTCGCGCCCAGAGCTGGGCACAGAAATACTGCAGGTGAGTAGACGCTATGGGGACCTTGTTATCTTTGATTATCTCATATAAATAAAGTTCTCATAAAGACAATCTGGTTATTTTTCATCCTGTTTAAAGCATCTTACCAGAGGCACTCTAGCTAAAATCTGTCCCTGCCATAGCAGAAGTATCAGTGTCAGGTTTGCCATTCAAATGAAAGGCAATCAACCTGGAAATCTCAATTATGTACTGACAGTCACAATAAATGTTCTTTATTAATGCAATAAAACAAATAACACACGGGCTACCTTGACCTTACCAGGCAAGGAATCCACAGATCAACAATCAAGTCTCGCCAGTCTCAGATCAAAATGTGCAAATGTTAGCTCTGCAAATACATTGTTGTTTGGCCTAATCAAGCTGTTGAAATTGTCAACATGTAACACGCAAATTCCCAGGAAAACAGTTTAGACAAAGGGACTACAAGCAAACAGTGACATCGGAAGAGAAGTTACTTAATATTCACTTTGATAGACAAGAACAAGGGATTAATTACGTGGAATTAGCATTTTCATTGAGAAGCCCAGTTGAATTGTGCTTTCTAGTTAGTGCGGAGCTGTGTCCGCTTAGCTGTGCAAACCTGCAGAGGTTCTCCTTTGTAATTTATTTTGAAAATGGTCACTAGTGAATTAAAAACAGTTAAACACAACATGCTGGTTAAGAATTGAAATGGCAAAAAAGTAAAAAGAGCTGCAGACTGGAAGTATAATAAATACCGGCCTGAAGTAGAAGGGTTACATGTGCAGTGGATAAGCACCTGCTCAGGGCGGCCTCTGGAGCCCCCGGATAAATCACATGTGAATCAGCGGTGTCAGCCGGGGTCTTTGTAAACTGATCTGAGCCATGAAAAAATTTAATAAAAAAATCTGTGAATGAATAGACATCAAGGGTGAGTTCACCTTTTCACCCCGATAGAAAGGATCCCTCTTGGGGCTCTTGGACGAGGGGCTTTTTTCAACAAACTAAAGTCCAGTGTCTGAAAAGAGACTGACATCTTTATTTCCAAATGATCCCTCTGACTGAGGGGTGGTTAGAGGCATTTCCAGCAACTAGCATTATATAGTGCCTTTCATATCTATCTATCGATCTATTATATAGTGCCTTTCATATCTATCTGTTATATAGTGCCTTCTGCATCTATCATTAACAGCTTATATCTTATCTATTTATTTACCTATGGCATATAGTATATTTAATATCTGTCCTGAGTTAATATAGTGCCTTTTATCTATTTATCTATCGGAATGTAGTTTATATAGTGCCTTTCCTATTTATTTATTATATATTGCCTTTCACATCTATCTATCATAAAGAGCTTATATCTTATCTATTTATTTACCTATGGTATATAATGTATTCTGTGGTGTGCTGGTGCCCTGCCCAGGGTTTGTTTCCTGCCTTACGCCCTGGGTTAACTGGGATTGGCTCCAGCAGACCCCCGTGACCCTGTAGTTAGGATATAGCAGGTTGGATATAGTGTATTTAATATCTGTCTATTTGTCTTGAGTTTATATAGTGTCTTTTTATCTATATATCGGTCAGAATTTAGCTTATACAGTGCCTTTCATATCTATCTATCTATCTATCTATCTATCTATCTATTATATAGTGCCTTCTATCTATCTATCTATCTATCTATCTATCTATCTATCTATCTATCACTAAGAGCTTATCTATTTATTTACATATGGTATATGGCATTTTTAATATTTGTCTCTCTGTCTTCAGTTCATATAGTGCCTTTTATCTATATATCTACCAGAATTTTGTTTATATAGTGTCTTTTTATCTATATATCTGTCAGAATTTAGCTTATATAGTGCCTTTCATATCTATCTATCTATCTATTATATAGAGCTTTTCATATCTATCTATCTATCTTAGTTATATAGTGCCTTTCATATCTATCTATCTATCTATTATATAGTGCCTTCTATCTATCTATCTATCACAAAGAGCTTATCTATTTATTTACATATGGTATATGGCATTTTTAATATTTGTCTCTCTGTCTTCAGTTCATATAGTGCCTTTTTATCTATATTTCTACCAGAATTATATAGTGGCTTTCATATCTATCCATCTATTACTATTACAATGTAATACAGTAACTTTAATGTCTGTTTATATATTTATGTTATATAGAGTCTTTAATGTATATGTGATCATCAGTTTATATATCGTCTTTCAAAGATATCTATTTATTAAGTAGTGCTTTTATATGTCTCTTTGTTAACTATGATATACTGTTGTGCATGTCCATAGATCAATCAATCAATCAATCAACATTTATTTATATAGCACATTTTTATACAAAAAAAATATAGCTCAAAGTGCTCTACAAAACGAAGAATAGAAAAATAGAAGACACAATAAACAATAAACATAAGTCAACATTAATTAACATAGAATAAGTAAGGTCTGATGGCCAGGGTGGACAGAAAAAAAAAAACCAAAACTCCAAAGGCTGGAGAAAAAAAATAAAATCTGTAGGGGTTCTGTAGTCCCCTCTGGGCAGTCTACCAAACATAAGTCAAACAGTCCTCTTTGTATTTAGGGTTTTCATGGAAGGACTTGATGATGATAGTCACGTAGATTTCTGGCTTTCAGTCCATCAATGTTGGTGCATCATGATGCTTTGAGTAGGTGGTGGTGGCGCAGGCCGCCACCACAAAGAAACCGGAAAAAGAAAGATATAAATGTGTCTTGAATTTATGAAGTGCCTTTCATATTTATTTATTCATCTCTATTATAATCTGTATGGGATATTTAGTTTACATAGTGCCTTTCACATCTATCTATCTATCTATCTATCTATCTATCTATCTATCTATCTATCTATCTATCTATCTATCTATCTATTATATAGTGCCTCTTCTATCTATCTATCTATCTATCTATCTATCTATCTATCTATCTATCTATCTATCTATCTATCTATATTATATAGTGCCTTTCACATCTATCTATCTATCTATATATCTATCTATTTGTATTCTGCAGAGCTGCCAGGACAGTCTTAAGTATTATGATGACATGTTAAATATTTATTTATTTTCCGGTTACACCTTGCACGTTGCTTGGTGCTTTATTGCTACTCCTGTAAATCGGATTTCATCTACAAATGCACATGCAGTGTTCTCCAGCCTGCCCACAGGGAGAAGCCCTCTGTAAGAATAAACATAAACGACTTCAGTGCAGAAGAGGGTTTTGTCATCAAGTTTCTCTCTACTGTCATTTGTGTTATCAGTTGGTTTGTCCTCTTCTCTAGTGTGAACTAACATTAATGATGGGGGTCTCTCTTGCTCTCCTCCATCAAACAGTACACTTCAATACTCTCGGTTTGCTGACAGCCACTGTAGCTTAATAAGCAGCTCTTTTTTTTTTTTTGCATAATAATAATGATTTCTCAGCACGACTCTGAGCACAGCTTATGTAGCAGGTAGCACCTCACCAGAGAGACCTGGCCTGATTGCAGCTCTCAGATGTCTTAAGCCTGCCAGTGGAAAAAAAGGTCTAATTCCAATTAAAATAAGATCACTAAGAGCTGAAGTGTCACAACGGTGGAGATGCCTTCTCAATGCTCACAGTGCAGGTTCCATATCACCTACTGTATAGCAAACTGACTTTGCTATGCTCCAGGTTGTTTGAGTGAAAATGTATCAATATTAATATAACAAAAACATTGAAACAATGCTGGCTGATTCTGGGATCCAAAATATTACAGAGAATGTCATTTTAAAACAATAGCTATTCTTTAAACATATCTGTTTAAGTTTCTTGTTAACACATTTTTCTCGACTATCCTTAAAACACACCGAAACATGCTGTCCGGACCTGAGAGGGACATGATCCTCGTGGAGCCACAGACTATTAGAGGGGACGGGGGTACCTGGAGATGCCATCTGTATAAAAGCAGGCCCATGAGTGGCGTGAGCGTGGGTGCAGACATGGCACTGTGAGAAAGCACTTCATTCCACATCTCTCTGTTTTGTGGACAGATGTTGGGGGGTTCCTGGCCTTGGGTTGGCTCAGGAAAGTGAGGGATTGTGTGTTGAAGTCAAACGTCCTGTGAAACTAGGTGAGTGGAGTGAATTCCACGTGTGTGTTTGTGAAGGCTGAGGGGATGAGGTACCTCAGAGCAGGCGATGCCACAGAAGTCCTGGGCACTGTGGTGGAGGGCCACACCAGTTTTCTGGTGTAAGGTGTCCGAATCCATACACCCTGTGGGTCATTCTAGTGGTGCTAGTAGTGGGATAGAGACAACTAATCAACCCCAAGACAAAGGACTGGCTAAGCACTAACAACCGGTGGAAACGTCACTGAAGAAACCAAAGGCCCTTTTTAGGGTCACATCAGTGGTCTGACTTGGAGTGGCTGAATCCATTCTTCTATCTCACACCCCCAAGGTTTAGACAAGTAAAAAAAAATAAAAATAACTGTCCATTATTTCCCTGCTTTTTCACTGGAAACCAAAGATTAAAGGCTAACCTTTATGATGCACATCGCTGAAACCCCCTAAGAGAGTTAAGAGCTCAGATTTTGTCTAAAGGTCGTAGACATCTTATATAATACTTATATAATCACCTGTAGCTCACAAACCGCTTGACCTATTGACCTGAAATTTGGCACACATATACTACGTGACGTCTACTATCCTCTTTCAGATGATTGACCTCCAATGTTATTTCTCTTTTTATTTTATTGTAAAATCAACTCTCGGCAGTGACCAGCAGGGCAGTCATGTGGCACATGTGTACTGGTGCCGTTCTCATCACTACCACCTTCGCCGTCACTTCCCCTACTTCTTCATATCTTAAATCATTCTTGAGGCACATTGAAGACTTAAGTGCCAGCTTAAGTGAAAAATGAAGGAAAACGTCCTAAGTAATTGCAACACAAACACTGACTTAATTAGTTTTAACGTGAGATGATGCCCGACGAAAGAAGAGAAGAAGAGGGCTGCTTGGTTGGAAAAAAGAACAGCTGCTCAGGAAGCAGCAAGCACATCAACCTCTGAGCAAATGAATGCTAAACGTACAGAGAAAGGCGATGAAAACTATAAGTCAAGTGTATTCACTGCACGTTATCATGCAGGCCGCCATTACTGGTTTTCTTATATAATATACTACCGTGGCTGTTTGTTTGTCTGTCCAGGATTTTAAATCACGCTGTAGCTCGCAAACCATTTCACCCATTGACCTGAAATTTGGTACACATATACTACGTGATGTCTATTGTCCACTTTCAGTTTTGATTGACTTCCAAGGTTATTCCTCTTTTTATTTTTATTTTATTTTATTGTAGAATCAACTCTCTGCAGGGTGCGCCAAATTCTTATGGGCACCATTCTCATCCCTACCACCTTCGCCATCACTTTGTCTACCTTTCCATATCTTAAATCATTCTTGAGGCACATTAAAGACTTAAGTGCCAGCTTAAGTGAAAATTGAAGGAAAACGTCCTAAGTAATTGCAACACAAACACTGACTTAATCAGTTTTAACGCGAAAAGATGCCGACAGAAGAAGAGAAGAGGCGGCCCGCCAGGATGGAGAAAAGAAGAGCTGTTAAGGAAGCAGCAAGCATATCAACCTCTGAGCAAATGAATGGCAAACGTACAGAGAAAGAGGATGAAGACTATAAGTCAAGTGTATTCACTGCACGTTATCATGCAGTGTGCCGTTACTGGTATTCTTATATCATACGCTGGCATGGTTGACCATTTGTCCAGGATTTTAGATCACCTGTAGCTCGCATACTGTTTGACCTATTGAACTGAAATTTGGTACACATATACTACATGACGTCTACTGTCCACTTTCAGGTGGTGACTGACCTCCAAGGTTATTCCTCTTTTTATTTTTATTTTATGTTATTGTAGAATCGACTCTCGGCTGTGCGGTGCATGTGTACGTGCACTGTTCTCATTCTCCACCACCTTCGCCGTCACTTCCCCTACCTCTTCTTATCTTAAATCATTCTTGAGGCAGATTGAAGACTTAAGTGCCAGCTTAAGTGAAAAATGAAAGAAAACATACTAAGTAATTGCAAACCAAACACTGACTTAATCAGTTTTAACGAGAAAAGATGTCAACGGAAGAAGAGAAGAAGCGGGCCGCTAGAGTACAGAAAAGTAGAGCTGCTCAGAAGGCAGCAAGCGCATCAACCTCTGAGCAAATGAGTGATAAACGTACAGAGAAAGAGTATGAAGACTATAAGTCAAGTGTATTCACTGCACGTTATCGTGCAATCCGCCATTACTGGTCTTCTTATATAATCCGCTACCGTGGCTGTCCGTTTGTCTGTCCAGGATTTTAATTCACCTGTAGCTCGCAAACCGTTTGACCTATTGACCTGAAATTTGGTACACATAAACTACGTGACGTCTACTGTCCGCTTTCAGGTGGTGACTGACCTCCAAGGTTATTCCTCTTTTTATTTTTATTTTATTGTAGAATCAACTCTTGGCCGTGTGGCACATGCGTACGGGTGCTGTTCTCATCCCTACCACCTTCACCATCACTTCCTCTACACTCTTCATATCTTAAATCATTCTTGAGGCAGATTGAAGACTTAAGTGTCAGCTTAAGTGCAAAATTAAGGAAAACGCACAAGGTAATTGCAACACAAACACTGACTTAATCAGTTTTAATGTGAAAAGATGCCCGACGAAACAAAGGGTGGAGAAAAGAAGAGTTGCTCAAGAAGCAGCAAGCGCATCAACTTCTGAACAAACAAATGCTAAATGTTCAGAGTATGAAGTCTATAAGTCAAGTGTATTCACTGCACGTTATCGTGACTGGTACCTAATATCTCCAGAATCCTTCCTACAGTCCACTCTAACAGCCAAAAAGAAGAAGAAGTAGAGATGTCATCATACAGAAAACGTTAAAGCCAACTAACTCTGTTTTAACACAAACAAGCTCACTAAGGACAGAAACGCGTACGCATGGCACGTGACACCCGCACACAAACACACACACACACACACACACATATTGCTCCCATATTTAGACAAAGGAGCCGTAATCCGACTGAGATAAAGACAGTAAAAGCCCCACTGATGTAGAGTCCCATCATTTTTGACTGGCTTCTCTCTGCGGCTCTTCAAAGCTCGGACACTCAACCCTTTTAACACCCACTGTCAGAAGTCATCAAGGATATCGAGCGGTGTAATGCAGATCAAATGTTTTCTAATGCTCAAGTTAGTCGAGTGCATTGACCCTTTCAAGTCCAGCAACAAAAAAATCATCTGCAGCTCATCTCCTATTAGTTTGGTTTTATCCCAGTCGAGCGATTCAGCAGGTGCCGATTGTGTCACACAGGAGGGTGACGCTCTTTGAAGTTTATTGCCCTGTTGGGTCTTCTCTCCATCTTTTGTTGTGTTGATTAATCAGTGTCAAGATGGAAAATGCAGCCCGAGTCTTATTAGTGAGAAAATGGAGCCTGAGTCTTATTAGTCCATGTGAAAATATGAAACGTTTCTGCCTTCTGCACCACCAAAAATGAACTTGGCTCAGTTACAAACGAAAAGAAGATATGTTCTGATAAATCAGCTTCTTCACTTTAGCAGCCTGTCAATTTCTATTCACCTAATGACTATAAAATACTGAGTCGAGATTTGACTGTCCCCTAAGAGGCTATTTGAAGTACACCATTTGGTAACTTGATCCACATATCTAAAGCTCTTTGTCAGAATCTCCAACTTTGTCATCCCCCAAGAGACTGTCTGCACGTTTATTTGAAACAGTCCAAACAGGACACCCAAAGAATTGGCAGACTGAGCTTAACAATCAAACATATTCACTTATTTAATACTTTATGACCGGTGAAATGTAGGTCATGCAAGGGGAAACAGTCAGGCGTTTAAGAGCACTAAACAAAGAATGTGAGGTCTGAAGATGCAGGAGGTGAAAGAGTCCAGAAACTGCTAGAAAAGCAGATGTGAAAAACAAACAGAAAAAGTGAGGTCTAAACTCACTCAGATCAGCAGATTACCAAAAGTTAGAAGGGTTAGGGACAGGCAAGGGTCAAAAACAAGAGCCAAATTTAACCAAAGCTGAGACATTATACAGAAGCTGATGTTAACTCAATGATATGAAACTTAGTTTTGGCACATGAAGACCTGTTTGTAGGTGCGTTCACATGGAATGTTAAAAACACCTACTGCCATGTCTATAAGTACAGTTTACAGTAGATACCAATATATTCATACCTATACAATACCTGTGATACGCCATCTGTTGGTGAAAATGCAATGCATTTTATTACTACAATTGTTTGTGATGCACCATGTGTTGGAATAACAAATGTAATGCATATATATCTTTGCAATATGCCATTTGGTATGGGACTCATAAAAGCAGTGTTAATGTATGTGATGTGCCATCTGTTGGAATGAAAATGCAACACATTTTATTTCTATAAATGTTTGTGATCCACCATGTGTTGGAATGAAATATATGTCTTCAAAATCTCCCTTAGAGCCTGGCTTAGCACTGATAAACTGGAATCAAGTGGCACTGTAGACCAAACACCTTATGGTGGTGGATAAAAGATGGCAATAGAAGAGGAGGGAGAAAACCCCAAATTCTGAAACTACTTTCAGATGGATTCATCTAGCCCCACTGCTCCAAGGTCCACGGCTGAAGGAGTGGACTACTCCTCCATCTAACGTCACACAGACACTCCCAATGGCTATAAATGTCCTTTTGAGTGAGTGAGTGAGTGAGTGAGTGAGTAACAACTACAGGGACAGAGTGGTGGCTCTGAGGCTAAGGATCTGCGCTGGTATCCCGAAGGTTGCCAAAAGAGATCCTACTCTGCTGGGCCTTTGAGCAAGACCCTTAACCTGTAATTGCTCCAGGGGCGCTGTACAATGGCTGACCCTGCACTCTGACCCCAAGGGGTATGCGAAAACTAACAAATTCCTAATACGAGAAATTGTATAAGGCGAAATAAAGAATAAAAAAAAAAATAACCTAAAGCATATGTAAATTTCATTTACTCCATTAAAAACAAATCCATCTTAACTATACAAAAAGCTAAGCGTATTTTTCATCATCATATAATTTTCATCCTCCAAAGTGTATTCATTTTGTGCTTTTATCAACACCTGTTTTGCACATTTTTCTGCCAAACCCTTCAATTTGTGCTTCCTGGTAGTTGGAAGCTCTGCAAATTGCTATTTGCTAAATCCCTGCTTCCTTACCCACTCCATTATAACAGAAGAAGTAGCAAACAAAATAATAAGACGGAGAGGGTCAGTCCCACTTTTTAGGTGGGTCTGACGTCTTGAAGAATAGAATATCCACATATTCAAAAGAAGCTGTGATAGACAGTATGGTATAAAGACTTATCCTTTTTTTGTGGGGAATAGAGTGGGATTTTTATTTTAAATACACAGAGAGTGTGTTCACTTGACATTTACATTGTAAATAAAATTATGACAATAAATTGTATATCCAGCAGGGGGCGCTGTCTCCCTTGTTGGAATGAGTTCTTTTGTAATTACGGGGTGTTACATAACCTGAACACTATATAGATATAATATAAAAAGGCGATACTCCTACCTTAGTGATACGGCGGTAAGAAATCACAAAGGAGAAATAACTTGCTTTCTTTAATGACGGTTTACACGGCGTAACAGATGAAGGAAGCCATGACAAGAACCCAGTTTGGGAGTGGGGGCCCGATGTGAAGAGTCAGCGTTGGAAGGATATTCCAGATCGGATGACGTTACCTCCCATCCGTCCGTCGCCTTCAAAGGTGTGCCGGGCAATGTTCCAAGGCTTTATACTCTTTCTCCATGTGCAGGCCCGCACTTCGGTAAATCATGCCATTCCAAACAAGGAAAAGAAGACCCAATGTCATGCTGACTCTGACACACAGAAATCATACAATGCCCATTTCACGGTTTGTCCTTAACTTGTCTTGTCTTAAAAAGCTTACCTAGGAGTTCATATATGGTGAACTCCTGTGTGCTAAATCTGTGTTAGCTGTACGTGTGAGAAGAAAAGAAAAGCAGATTTCAAATATTTGCACAGAGCACAGTGACATATGGGGCAGCACGCATTTAGGAGACCTGGGTTCGATTCCCGGGTCTTCCCTGCGTGGAGTTCTCCCCGTGTCTGCGTGGGTTTCCTCCCACAGTCCAAAGACATGCAAGGTTAGGTGCATTGGCGATCCTAAATTGTCCCTAGTGTGTGCTTGGTGTGTGTGTCCTGCAGTGGGTTGGTGCCCTGCCCAGGATTCACTCCTGCCTTGCACCCTGTGCTGGCTGGGATTGCCTCCAGCAGACCCCCATGACCCTGTGTTAGGATATAACGGGGTGGAAAATGACTGACTAACCGACTGACAGGGATATATTAAACCTATATTCTGATTACAAATGGTAAACGGCAATGACACTCTTGGTGTAAACACAGCTATTGAAAATCCCAATGTGTGCCCCCATAACATTGACTCCACATGCCAGCCTGCCCCGGGGTTCACCAAGACCGCTCAGCCACATGATAGCACCAGGCAAAGACGAGAGGTGAACTGGTGACCTCCTGACTGCCTGACCCACCCGGCACAAAGACTTCACAGGCTATGCCACTTAAGAGGCTGGAACATTGGGCTCTTATTACTTCACTTTCCCACGCATCGCTTGTGCATTGTAACCCCCCAGTCGTTAGCTAATGGGTGCAAAGGTTTGGAATTTTTATTTTATTTTATTTTTAATTTTTTTTGAGCTGCCTGATGAGTCTGTCTTTTCTTTATTGAATTTATTTAAAGCAAGACTGATGAAATGTATTTGTATTTTCTCCCAAGGTCAGGATAGTGTTATGTGGAAAAATGAATTAGGTTGTGGAATTTAATTGAAGTGCTACTTTAAATAAATAATTCAGAAAAAAAAAATATGTTACTGCATACACAATACTGAAATGACATTGCAGAATGTAGAGAAAGGGTAATCCAAATGCCGGGGCGGAAGCCAGTTTTATTTAAAAAAAAAAATCTTTTTAGAAGGACAACTGCCACTCTATTAGGTTAGAATAAAAAGCACGATTTAAGGCTGGCCGTGGGCAGCTCGGTCTTTATTTTCATTCTTCGTCCAACAATGATCTTTTATTCCGTGGACACATTCACACATTTCTTTTGCAAAGGATACATCAACACCCAGCTAGAATTTGCAATCACAGCAGCATGAAGGTGAAACGAAATAAAGAGAAAGTCTGAAAAGTGTCACCTAGAAAGCTTTTGTCAACTCATTCAAAATGGGTGTTTTTTTTTTCAGAATATGGTGATAATGTGGCAAGATGTTCATTATTATTTATAAAATGTGATGATTTTTCTCATTTCTTCACATTTACTATATCGGATGTGAAGCACTGATGTTATCACCGGGACTTTTTACTGTGACTTGTCCTGACACCGAAAAATGGCCGTTGTGGCTGGCACGTGATTGGTGACTAACTATAAATGTATTTTTCTGAAGAGTTAATTTAGAATAGTTTTCATTTAGAATGATTACTAGATTGTCCCTAGTATGTGCTTGGTATGTGGGAGTTTGTGTGTGCCCTGCGGTGGGCTGGCACCCTGCCCGGGGATTTGTTCCTGTCTTGTGCCCTATGCTGGCTGGGATTGGCTCCAGCAGACCCCTGTGACCCTGTGTTAGGATATAGAGGGTTGGAAAATGACTGACTGACTGATAATTACTTGAACTAGGAGATACGATTACGCAACACCTGTCCTTAAATCTATACACTGGCTTCCAGCTAAGTAATTTTAACAATTGTAGATAGGCACTATATTGGCACCTGACCCGTCACTAATAAGCAAAAACAAATTTATTTTTCTTCACTTGTGGAGCACGTCTTCCCCGTGTCTCACAGGCAATACACCGTCCCACAAATCACAAACCAAAACACCAAAATAAAAACACACTCTTCACCATCAATCCTCCTGACTCTCATTTCCGATGGTGGCTACTGGATCCCTTGTATAGCCCACCCAGAAGTGCTTCAGGTGATTGATGACCTAGACCCAGCTGCACGTCCACGTGTGGCTTCATCCCCACCCACACGGGCTCAGGAAGCCATGCAGCTCCCCCTGGTGGTGGCCACAGAGCCCAACAGGACTGAGCTCCGGGGTCCCATGTCTGTGTCCATGATGCAACCCAAGGGGGTTGCCATCAAGCGTTCCGGGGGAAGTAGTATGCCGTCCATGGCTGTTCCCCCGGACCAAGTGTCGAAAGCGCATCCCAGTTGGGCATGGACTCTGGCCACCTGCCATACAATGAACACGTGAAGCATTTCTTATTATTTCCAAACTCTACAAACCTTCCTTAAATATTAAAAAGAACCTGAACTTCAAACTCTTAACTTAATTGACTTGAATTTATTCTTTCTAAATTAATTCAGGAATCGGGTACAGTGGCACAAAGTCATTTTCATTAATTCGGGGAGTTGTGTTTGATTTTGGGCCCACTTATTGGCTTATGTTAAAATCCAGAACCTTCTGCTGTGACTTCTCCTGACACCAGGTACATGGCCATTGTGGCTGGCATGTGATTGATGACTAATTGCAAATGTATTTTTCTGAAGAATTAATTTAGAATGCTGTTGTAAGAACTATTACTAGAACTAGGAAGTATGACCATGTAACCCCTGTCCTTAAGTCTTTACACTGGCTTCCAGCTAAGTTTAGGGTTAATTTCAAAATGAACATGTCAGGCATTACTTATTATTACCAAACTCTACAGATCTTCCTTAAACATTAAATAGAATCTGAACCATAAATTCTTAACTCATTTGATTTGAATTTATTCTTTCTAAATGAAGTCAATTATCAACCATATTGGAACAAACTCAGCCTCACTGATCCAGAGAGTTACGTTTCATTCCTAGCCCACTTACTGTTTGTGTTGTAATCAGGTATCTTCTGCAGTGAGTGGTCCTGACACCAGGTACTTGGCCGTTGTGGCTGGCATGTGATTGATGACTAACTGCAAATGTATTTTTCTGAAGAATTAATTTAGAATGCTGTTGTAAGAACTATTACTAGAACTAGGAACTATGACCATGTAACCCCTGTCCTTAAGTCTTTACACTGGCTTCCAGCTAAGTTTAGAGTTAATTTCGAAATAAACAGGTCAGGCATTACTTAATATTACCAAACCCTACACATCTTCCTTAAACATTAAATAGAAGGTGAACCTCAAACTTTTGACTCAATTGACTTGAATTTATTGTTTCTGGATGAAGTCAGGAATTGGGCACAGTGGCACAAAGTCAGTCTCACTAATCCAGAGAGTTGTGTTTGATTTTTAGCCCACTTACTGTCTGTGCTGTAATTAGGGATCTTCTGCAGTGAATTGTCCTGATGCCACATACAGTACATGCCCGTTGTGGCGGGCATGTGATTGATAACTAACTCCAAATGTAGTTTTCTGAAGAGTTCAATTAGAAGGCGGTTGTAAGAACTATTAATAGAACTAGGAAGTATAACCACGTAACCCCTGTCCTTAAGTCTTTACACGGGCTTCCAGGTAAGTTCAGGGTTAATTTCAAAATGAACATGTCAGGCATTACTTATTATTGCCAAACTTTACAGATTTATCTTAAACATTAAATTGAACCTGAACCTTAAACTCTGACATCAACTGACTTGAATTAGAGCCTTAATCTTTTAACCCTTAAACCACCACAACTGCCTATAGTCAGTTCTCATTGCAATTTGCCAGCATGCTGGAGCACAGTATATTCAGTAACGTACATTCGTTGAACACCACAACCGCCTGTAGTCAGTTCCCATTGCAATTTGCCAGCATGCTGGAGCACAGTATGTTCGGTAACGTACATTCGTTGAACACCACAACCGCCTGTAGTCAGTTCCCATTGCAATTTGCCAGCATGCCGGAGCACAGTATATTCGGTAACGTACATTCGTTGAACGCCACAACCGCCTGTAGTCAGTTCCCATTGCAATTTGCCAACATGCCGGAGCACAGTATATTCGGTAACGTACATTCGTTGAACACCACAACCGCCTGTAGTCAGTTCTCATTGCAATTTGGCAGCATGCTGGAGCACAGTATATTCGGTAACGTACATTCGTTGAACGCCACAACCGCCTGTAGTCAGTTCTCATTGCAATTTGCCAGCATGCTGGAGCACAGTATATTCAGTAACGTACATTCATTGAACACCACAACCGCCTGTAGTCAGTTCTCATTGCAATTTGGCAGCATGCTGGAGCACAGTATATTCAGTAACGTACATTCGTTTAACACCACAACCGCCTGTAGTCAGTTCCCATTGCAATTTGGCAGCATGACGGAGCTGATCAGTCCATGCCCTACATTCGTTAAGCAGCCAGCTCATGACCACTGCCGCCACCTAGTGAATCAGCATCACTGTCCCTTGGATTCAGCTGCTGCACTAGACCAACCTGCGAGCATCAGCGTTGGCCTCTGTGTGCTTGCATGCAGCCAGTTCAAGAGCAGATTTACTGAATTTCATCCATGGGGTCATTTTTTACAGTTCAATAGCAGTGTGTAAAATGATCAGTGTTGCAGTAATTGTGATGCTCCTTACATGAAAAAATATGTTCCATTAAAATTTTACTTTTTCTTGGTGAATTGTGACGTTTCCTTAAAAAGTGCACCAAAAAAGTATGTGGCGGTTTAAGGGTTAATTAACGTGAATTTCTTCTTTCTGGATGAAGTCAGAAATCAGGTATGGTGGTACAATGTCAGTCTCACTAGTCCAGAGTGTTGTGTTTGACTCCTGGCCCCCTTACCATCTGTGTTGTCATCACTGGGACCTTCTGCTATGAGTGGTCCTGATGCCAGGCAAATGGTCATTGCAATAGCGACACAAAGTCAGCCTCACTAATTCAGAGACTTACTGACTCACTTACTGTCTGTGGAAGGTGTGAACATTGTTTTCGTGTCTGTGTGAACTTTCTCAAAAAGGTTTAGATCATCCGCTGTGGCAACCTCTAACGGGAGTAGCCGAAAGAAGAAGAAGATGTGCGTCTTCGGTCAGTCACTGATCTTTCTTGGTCCCATATGAACATGTAAAAGAGGGATGAGTTCTGGACGGTAACTGATGCATGCTGAATTTTCGAAGATGTTTTGCAACCTTGAATTAGATCAAGTAGAGTAAGTCGCCAATCACTCTGACCGTCCCTTAACA
The DNA here is from genome assembly GCF_016835505.1 of Polypterus senegalus. Classification (NCBI taxonomy): domain Eukaryota; kingdom Metazoa; phylum Chordata; class Cladistia; order Polypteriformes; family Polypteridae; genus Polypterus; species Polypterus senegalus. The sequence goes on from NC_053155.1 coordinate 305,405,278, forward strand.
TTTATCGGGAGCTGATCCGAAAACTCACTCAGTTCTCCTACCTGAATTTATGTTGAAACTTGGCAGGGAGGTATAATGCCACTTTGAACAATCCAGGGTGTAATTATTGATTCTGTGTTATGTATGTACTTTCCCGCAGTGTCTGGCGGTCTTACGGGACAAAAACATGAGTGACGCATTGACGCTGCTTGGCCCTGTCTGGTTGAGCAGTGCTCAATAATAGACTGGTGTCATCTCCTGCCTTTATTCCTAATTGTTAGGCCCGACCCATAGTGACCCGAAAACTGAAATAATGACTTCAAACATTTGATGGATTAATTGAATTAATTGAATTTGATTCGATGGCTTTGATACAGAAAGAAGTCTGCAATGATGCATCCTAAACAGAATAAAAAAAATTAAAATAAGCTGTTTTAAATTAATGCTGAGTTTGATATTTATTGAGACACAATACCCTCTTTTTTGATGAGGCAATTAAATTAATTGAATCAGAAGCGGCAGCGACTAGTGAGGAAGTTAATTAAAGGGAAGCAGATGGAAAAACAAGTGTCAGCAAAGATGAACCATTAAGACAAATGTGACACTGGAATTTTTATTCACTGTGGAGACCTAGTTTGCCATACATTACCACCACCTTAATCTCTCCACCATGACAAATGTCCCTTTAAGTAGAAAGCTTTTTGCCGCCCTCCAAGTTCGTGGCCCCTAGAGATCGAGAAAAACTCATACATTTTCATATGCATTGAGGAGTTCCGACTCCTGTCATTAGGGCTTCTTTCCGTCGTGTTGACTACTTTTTTATACATGGATGTGATTTGAAATAGGAAACAAGGTAAAACGGCCCTCTGGGGACTCACACTTCAGGCTAAAACTCTTTAAGACTAAGCAGGATTCCAGCAAATTGCACGGAGTGCGTAATTAGAAGGGAAGAAAAAAGGAATTCAAAAATGATTTGCTATCTTCTCTTTTAGTCACCGGAGAATTGCCATGAAAACTTCATCATGAGAGGGAAAATTCAGAGGACAGCTTTAATTGTTCTTGCCTATCAAAGCCTACAAAGTCTAAGCTTGCATCATAATGGATAAGGTTTATAGACCCTGGAGAGGGCAAAGTAAGATATCCAGAAATGAAAACAATCCACTTTAACTACTGTCTCCAAAACATTTTCAAGGACGACATCTTTCTATAAATACAATTTATTGCTGTGATTACTGGTTATAATAAAATATTAAAAGAAAAGGAATATGTTGGGTGGGACAGCTATGCACACCACCTCAGATCTTAGGATTTAATTTCCAGGTTTGAGACCTTTGATCTGGACAAGTGGGGTTCATACAAAGCATCCCTCAACCCTGGCACTTCTGTTCCTCCACAGTCACAATGCATGCTGGCACATGGAGAGGTGTCTCTTGGGTTTTGACTGTTATCACATCCAAATATTCAAGACAGGTTTCTCACCTGTGGAGGCTACTGCTGATTTCTAATCCTGTTGTGGAAATCTCCATTGATCTGTTAGCAATCATTTCAGGTATAGTGCCTTTGGGAGGTTATGGGGTGTCTTTGAATCTATCTATCTATCTATCTATCTTATATACTGTAGAGTCTTTCATATCTATCTATTATATAGTGCCTTTCACTCTATCTATCTATCTTGGAACAGCTTAGCTATTAGCTAAAAATAAGCAATCCTGATGGACTGAACAGTCTCCTCTTATTTGTTACATTTTTATGTTTTTATGACCAACAGTATGCCTGTTTACTAATCTATATACATATATATATATATATATATATATATATATATATATATATATATATATACGTATATATATATATATATATATATATATATATATATATATATATATATATATATATATATATACTGTATATACATATATATATTCATAGCATCCGTAGTCTGTGTCCCGATTTCATTGTATGGGTGGTTACCTACCAGGTAATGCATGTGGCTGGGCTGCCAGTCGGCAAACATTCATCACGCCCTCTCAGTTGCGAGAAGCAGATCATAGAATGTTACATAGTTTACTGTCAAATAATGCAAAGAGTACGCGACACATGTTTCGCCATTATTTGGGCTCATCAGGTGTACACACTCCACTGCACCCATTGTGGGGAATCGAACCTCGGACGTCAGAGGACCACACGCCGTGGCGCAACGTAAAGGAGCTTTGCCTCTGCCACTGACGTCAAAGGTTCGATTCCCCAGAGGGGTGCAGTGGAGTGTTTACGCCTGATAAGCCCAAATAAGGGCGAAATACGAGTCGCATACTCATTGCATTATTTGACAGTAAACTATGTAATATAAACCACAAGTGTTACCTGATAGGTAACCACCCTTACAATCAGATTGTGATTCAGACTACGAATGCCATGAATGTAATTACCCCGATCTACATACTGTCAAATAAACAAACTACACGTTGTGGCACAACGTAAAGAAGCTTCACCTGTGACGCTAACGTCTGAGGTTCGATTCCCCGAGAGGGGGTGCAGTGAGTGTGTACACCTGATTAGCCCAAAATAAGGGCGAAACATGTGTCGCGTACGCTTTGCATTATTTGACAGTAAAACTATTCAACCATATATTTTGTATGTATATATATTTATCATTTGTAATGTGCAGTTCATATCTGTCTATTGTGATGGAAGACCCAAACCCCAACATGATCACACAAATACAGTCCTGGGTTCAAATAAAGGTGTGCTTTATTACACAATACCTCCAAAAAGTTGACAAAAACTATACTGTGTAAAAATATAAATGTGTGTGTGTAACTCTATTATATATATATATATATATATATATATATATATATATATATATATATATATATATATAATGGATGTAATGGACAGCCGGCAGCTCACCCGACTGGGACGCCCCGGGAATGGAAGGATGGGGGAAGGCAGCTACTTGCTGACACTGCTTTCCCCAAAACGCTAGATGGCAGCTCCCATGGATTGTAGTGGTGCCCCAGATCCCCGCAGGGCATCCTGGAACTTGAACTTCGATTTCTCAGTTCTGTTGGGTGCCGTGGGTGCTGCCAGGTTGAGCTGTCAAAGGACCTGGAGGCGTATTCTTTTCTTTTATCCTGGAAGTACGAGGTAGTCATGAGGACAGAAGCCCCGAAGTACTTCCGGGCTGAAGAAAATATCAGTTCTTCAGTAGACCCGGAAGTGTCAGCCAGTCACATGATTGGAAGGACAGAAGCACTTCCGGGTCAAAGACTATTTAAAGGACTGATGGGAACCCAGCAAGAGAGCCGGAGTCGGGAGGAGTAGGACAGAACTTGCTGGGAGGTGTGGAGGTGAAGAATATTGTGTATTATTGTGCTTAGAGATTTATTGTGTTTATTGGCGGCTGTGGTGCTGGAGGAGCACGATTTAAAGAAGAAAAAGATTAAATATCTTCTTAGTGCTTTTACCCTGTGTCTGTGTGTCTGTCTGTTGGGTTTACCAGGGCGACAGCGACCACTAGCATTCTTACAATATATATATATGCTTGGTTGTGGTCACCGTGATGCCCCCCCATACACACCAATACCAAGTACAGTGGTTCCTTGGTATATGTCCACTTTGGAATAAGTGCAACTTGGTATACATCCTGCTTGGACGTGAAAAATTTTGCTTGGTATACGACCTTTGTTTGGAATACAACTCGCGCGCTAACCTTGTTTACTTCTCTCGAGACAAAGCCATGACTGCCCACGAGTGCCAGTACGCCAGTTGCTATGTGAATTTTCACATGATATTGTGTTTTTTCACATAAATTTGAATTGGTTGTTGAAAAGTATGAAGGAGGTATGCGTATCCGGGACATGGCTGCTGCATACCGTATGCCGAGAATGACGGTATCTATGATTGTGAAAAACAAAGACGTTATTAAAAAGTAAAGTGAGGTTAAATTTTCATTTATTTCATCTAATTGCTTTTGTATTTATGTATTTTAGTATTAAGCAGTGTTTAAATTATTTTATACAACCCCATCGATGTATAATATGCCAATAACAATTGGAATTTTTTCATAGGAACAGATTAATCATTTTCCCTTTATTTCTTATGGGAAAAATTAGTTTGGTATACGTCCTGTTTGGTATAAGTAAAAGGGTCTGGAACGGATTAAGGACGTATACCGAGGTACCACTGTACTTGAGTTTTTCCTCCCACATTTCAAAGATGTGCCTGCTCAGTTAGTTGACAACTCTGACATGGCCTTTTGTGCAGGTGGGCACTGCAGACGGCCCGGCTCCCCTGTGTTGATTCCTGCCATATGACCCTGAATTATATTAAGGAGACTTAAAAATTTATGTTACAGTAAAGAGCAAAGAAAAATTTTGGTAGGATGTCATCATTCTGCTGTACTCAATACACACATCATTGGAACAAGGGCATGATGGACTGACATTTTTTGAAGAAACACAGACGGTCATTAAAATAAGATTCTAAATATGATTTGTCGCTGATCGCTCAGCAGGGAGGCCAGGCCATCTAAGTAAAATGGCAATGGTTTAACCTTTGGACCCCGAGGGTTAACTGTTCAGATCTGTCATCAATAAAGAGGCCAAATATTTAATCAATCTAAGCTACATCTTGCGTCAGGATTTATTAAGATTTCTTTTAAAGTTTAAGGTTCATACATGGTGTGACTGCTTCATATCACAGTGAATTAATTGCAGGATGCATTTACTAAAGCACTTACATCTTTGCAGCTGGAGGTTTTATATTAATAATATCAATATCATTCATGTTAGATTGCATTAATTTTTTCAGTCAATGGGTTTATCAGTATGTAGCAATGGAGACGACTTTAGGAGTGTGGCTAATGTACTAGGGAGTTGTACCGTGTTAGCCATTATGGATGTGGTGAGAAGTCAAGCAAAATGACACCTTTTATTGGCTAACTAGAAAAATGACAATATGTAGGCTTTCAAGACAACTCAGGCCCCTTCTTCAGACAAAATGTAACCGAACACACATTCTGAGCAGTGTGTGATGCTTCCATTTCCTGGATTTTGAATCACAAAACCAGATACTATCACTGTGGAGTTGTCACCATCTCCCGGTGTCTAAACTTTCCTCTGGTTGCTTAAATTTATTTATTTATTTAAAAATCTTTGGTAACTCTAAAATGGCTGAGTATAGGTGTATGTGTTAGTGGGCCATGCCAGGGACTGGACATCCTGGACAGGGCTGCTTCTTCCCTTAAGTATGCTCAATACTGTGGCCCAATGCAACCCTGAACTGAGCTGAATATAATACGATATGACACCTTTTATTGGCTAACTAAAAAGATTACAATATGCAGGCTTTTGAGGCAACTCAGGCCCCTTCATCAGGCGAGATGTAATAGAGAGACTGGAGTTCCCTGTGCTTATAAAGACACCAGGACAGAGACAACATTGGAAAACCTTTAAGTGAGACATCTTAAATGTAAAAAATAATAGACTCCATCAGGATAAGATTCATTTAACAAGAGAGAAGATCAATGTATGGTCAAGATCTTTGGATAAGATAACTGTCCAACAAAGTCATTTGAAGTTTCTGAGTTTTTCCATATAATGTGGGTCTGTAGTCAGGTTGTCTGTTTCAGTCTTAGAGATGCAAACAATCCTCATGTCTGGCCATACAACTCTTGCCTCTGTTTAAACCATGTTGTAATGTGTTAGATTTTAGCGTGAGTTTAGCTTCCCATTCATTTCTCTCTTGTTGTGTTCTGATGTTGCCCATAAGTGCTGTGACTTTAAAGTTCCTCTCACAGTAATAATAAATAATAATAATACATTTTATTTTTACAAGGTGCCTTAATAAGCACTCAAGGACGCCGAACAAACAATAAATGAAAAGGCACAATATAAACAAAACTTAAAATATCAGAAAATAAAGAAAATATAAAAAGTTAAAACCAAACAAAGCCATTGTAATCATAGAGAAAGGGCCATTTTGAAGAGTTTAGATTTGAAAGTTGAGAATGATTCAGTATTTCTAAGCTCAGCAGTTAATGAGTTTCAGAGCTTGCAAGCTTAACAGCTGAATGCTCCTCTCCCAATGGTGGTTAGACGGGCGAGAGGGACAGTCAGGTGGACGGAGGAAGAGGATCTAAGGTTACGAGAGGGAATGGCAACATGAAGAAGTTCAGAGGGGTGAGGTTATGAATGGCCTTAAATGTTAACAGAAGAATTTTAAAACCAATTCAAAACTTAATCGGGAGCCAATGAAGCTGCTGTAAGACCGGAGTAATACTGTGAATAGATGAGGTTTGAGTAATGATGTGGGCAGCAGAATTGTGGACCAGCTGAACCTTATGGAGAGATTTATTAGAGAGACCATACAGGAGGGAATTGCAATAGTCCAGACGAGAAATAACAAGATGGTGAACAACTATGGCAGTGGTATGGGTAGTGAGGGAGGGGTGGATGCGATTTAATATTACGTAGGTGCAATTAAGCAGACCGGGTGATGTCATTAACGTGAGATTGGAATGATAGAGTACTGTCAGGATGACACCCAGACTCTTGACCTGAGGTGAAGTGAAAACAAAGGAGTTATCAATGACAAGTGAAAGATTATCAGCTTTAGATAATGTTGATTTGGTACCAATGAGGAAAACTTCAGTTTTATCACTGTTTAATTTAAGAAAATAAAACCAGGATTCAATTTCAGCAATGCAGTCAATAAGTGAAGATGGTGGAAAGGAAGAGGTGGGTTTACTGCCAAGGTAGAGCTGGGTGTCATCAGCGTAACTGTAAAAATTAATGTTATATTTACGAAATAGATAGATAGATAGATAGATAGATAGATAGATAGATAGATAGATAGATAGATAGATAGATAGATAGATAGATAGATAGATAGATAGATAGATAGATACTTTATTAATCCCAAGGGGAAATTCACATAATCCAGCAGCAGTATACTGATACAAAGAAACAATATTAAATTAAATAGTAATAAAAATAAAAATAAAAAAATGAAAAAAATTTTAATAAAATTAATGATAGCATTTACTCCCCCGGGTGGAATTGAAGAGTCGCAAAGTATGGGGGAGGAACGATCTCCTCAGTCTGTCAGTGGAGCAGGACAGTGACAAAAGTCTGTCACTGAAGCTGCTCCTCTGTCTGGAGATGACACTGTTCAGTGGATGCAGTGGATTCTTCATGATTGACAGGAGTTTGCTTAATGCCCGTCGCTCTGCCACAGATGTTAAACTGTCCAACTTTACTCCTACAATAGAGCCTGCCTTCTTAACAAGTTTGTCCAGGCGTGAGGCGTCTTTCATCTTTATGCTGCCACCCCAGCACACCACCGCGTAGAAGAGGGCACTCGCCACAACCGTCTGGTAGAACAACTGCAGCATCTTACTGCAGATGTTGAAGGATGCCAACCTTCTCAGAAAGTATAGTCTATATAGAAAGTATAGTCTATATACAAAGTATATATTACCGAGGTGAAGGAGGTAAATAATGAAAAGAAGAGGCCCCAGGACAGAGTTCTGGGACACACCTGAAGTAAAAGTGGTGGGTTGGGATGTGAAAGTTTTAAGCTGAACACACTGAGTGCGGCCTGACAGGTAGGATCTGAACCAATCAAGTGGAGTGTGGGTAATGCCAATCAAAGATAATCTATTAAGGAGAGTAGTGTGACAAATAGTATCAAAGGCCGCACTCAGATCAAGTAAAGAGAATAGTAATTAAACCGGAGTCAGCAGCCATAAGGAGGTCGTTGGTAATTTTAACAAGTGCCATTTCTGTACTATGGAGGGGTCGCCAACTCTGATCCTGGAGGACCACCATGGCTGCAGGTTTTCATTCTAATCATCTTCTTCATCAGTGCCCTGTTTTTGCTGCTAATTAACTTTTTTTGAACTAATTTTAATTGACTTGTTCTTGAGGACTTAGACCCCTTAATTAGCGGCCAAACAATAACGGGATACAAAATGCGTCAAAACAACTGGTGTCCATCACACGATATCTGAAAATAAAGAAAGGTGAAGGTCTCAGGAATGTTGATCTGCTCAGATCCACAAAACATTTTATCAGTGCTAGAAAAGAGAAAATCAACAGTTTCGTAAATGTCTGCTAATGCAACATGAGAGCAGAAACAAGACACAGAATTAAAGAAACGATGTAGTTAACGACAAGACTGGGCAACTAATTATGGAACCGGTTGGAGTGAAATTAGTTGGAGTTTGAGGCCCTGACATAGTTGGTCTTCTCTTGGCTCCCTCTCGTCGCATTTCATTTCTCTTTGGGTGCCATTTAAGGAAAGGAATGAAGCAATTCAGAGGAACAAATCTTAAAAGAGAAGTCAATTAAAATGAATCCATAAGAAGTTAATTAGCAGCACAAACAGGGCACTCATTAAAAAAGGGTTAGAATGAAAACCTGCAGCCACGGTGGTCCTTCAGGACTGGAGTTGGTGACCCCCTGCTCTAGAGGAACTCTCAGTTACCATAATTCTGCAATTAATTATGGATTCTTTTTGCCAATTGCTATCATAATGACCTATTTTATGGTCAGAAAGATCAGCATCAGAGCCGTAAATAATTACTGAAATGTTAGAGAATAGTTTGGGTAACTTGGTTCCCATGGCGCAAAGCCTACTGAAGCCCAATGTCCAAATTTTATTTTTAAATCTGAAAAAATTAATCAAATTACGGGTTTTAAAGATGGTTGGAATGATAGATTAAATGTTCAACATTTCTAAAATAAAGATTTTGACAGAAAGGCACATGACAGTAAGCGAGCATCCCACACCCGGTCTTTTGTCTTTTCAACTTCTGAAGTTCTCTCCAAAGTTCATGTTTACGCTTTACCCTCATGTGCCATCAAAAGGCTTGCTCTTCTGAAAGAACACAAAAAGACACTATGAAGTATATCATTCGGTCGCTTCCCTTTTCTAATTTTCTGATTTAAACAAGAAAGAAAACAAGAATGCAACGAGAGGACAAAAACGTTTGAGATGTCGATCACCGCTCACTGGCCTTATTTTGTCTACCCTCGTCTAATTTGGCTTTTTTCAATGAAGCCTGGAATTTGCTAAACAAAAACCCAGGGCACATAAACAACCACGGTCATTGTGTGCAATTCTTTCTCACATTTCCGAGCTGCACATTCTCCCTTCGTATCGTAAACGACCATGAATAACAGAGATAATTAATCATCCGATTAGTTTTGAAGAATAATTGTATTCTTCATAGCAAGTCAAGCTAGCATAAATTTGCCAAAGAAAAACCTATTAATGACTGTGTTCTGCTAACAATATCATGTTTGATATGATTATCCATCCAAATGTTTTCAGGTCAGGGTTGAGTCAAACCACAGCCTGCCAGAACCAGGCCTGTATGGGATGACGGAACATCTTGGGGTACAGTGAAGATTTTCAGACCCTTGCACTTTCTGCACAATTTATTCTATTGTAAATTTCATTTTTGCATAACAATCTACACTCAATAACCCATTAACTGCTGAGCTTAGAAAGGTCTGCAAATTTATTTCAAATCGAAAATCTGTCATTCCTATAAATATTCATATCTTATGCTTTGTCACCCAGGTGCATCCTGGTTGCTTTAATTCTCCTTGAGAACTTGATTGGAATTCAGTTAACTAAATAAACTGATTGGACGTCATTTAGAAAGGCACACATGTACCTGTGTGTATGAGGTCCAACAATCCAATCTGCATGCCAGGACCAAAGTCAAGCCATGAATTCTAAGAGAACTCGCTGTAGACCATTGCGATCAAACTGTGGTGATGTGTAGATCAGGGCAAGGGGATCGAGCCAATTCTAAAGCTTTGAGTGTTTCGAGGAGCCGAGTGGCAATGCTAATTGTAAAATGGAAGAAGTTTTGGAACCACCAGGACTCTTCTAAGTGTTGGTCATCCGGCCAAGCTGAGTGATCTGGCAAGAAGGACCTTGGTTAGGGAGATGATCAAGAACCCAATAGTTACTCCGGCTTCAAAAGTCGTCTGCTGAGATGGAGAACCCGTGAGAAGGAAGTCCATCTTGGCAGCACTCCATCAATCAAGTAGAGTGGTTAGATGGGAGCCACTCATCAGTTAAAAAAGTATTTGACAGCTTAAAGGACTTTGAGAGTGGGAGTGAAAAACTCCAAAAATTGATCTCATTGGGCAGAACTCTGGTAAAGCTCAGGCACTGCTCATCTCCTGGTAGCTCTGAGGATAAGGACATGTGCTGGTATCCAGAAGACTGCCGGTTCAAATCCTGTTTACTGCCAAAAGAGATCCCACTCCCACCCTTGAGCAAGACCCTTAACCTGCAATCGCTTCAGGGGTGCCGTACTGTGCGCTCTAACCCCAAGGGTTTTGTGAAAACTAACAAATTCTTAATGCAATAAACCGTATAAGGCAAAATAAAGAACCAAAAAAAAAATATATATATATATGGCGCAGAGCCATTCTGGAAATTCATCACCCATACCATCGTAGCCTTGCCTCACACATCTTTTCCATGATGGGTGCAACGCCCATCCGTTTCCGGACATCAGAGTTCATGACACGGTGCCACCTCGTCAAACCAACAAGTGATCGACTAATGCAATAGTTCATTAATAAGTGAGATTGAGCTGTTAATGAGTTTCAAATTAAATTTAAACTTGATTTTATTAAAAATCATTCACCTGTATAAAGGTGAAGCTAAGGGTTACATTTTAATCAATAAACAAATGCTTGTGTCTTTTTAAATATTGATGAGATTTTGATCTCAGAAAAGCAGGCAATGGCTCATTAACACTGCCTGATTAGCAATCAGTAGGAAGCAAAACCTGCTCTATAATTAGAAATGAATGGCAGTGTGTTCGACAGAAGGGAACGAGAGCAGACATAGCCCACCTTGTTACAGAATTGTAACCGAGGTACAGAAGACATGGGGTGGGGAGGGGGGGGGGAAGAAAAGAAACTACTGAAACCTTCCTCAACTGTCATAAAACCAAACAGGCTGCTGTCACCGCTTCCCATCACCTGCCTCCACTTTAATGAATCTTTAATTATCACCTCGGAAATCTCGCCAAAAATCACTTCAGGAAAATAAAAAGTGGGGCAGTGTACGTTCTCCTCAAGCGAGTTTTCTTCCATTTTTCACACAGCGTCACGGGGGCGTCTCGGAGTTCCTGCAAGGCTCTTTACAGCTGTTCTATTAAAACCTCAAAGAGAAATCCCTTAATTAAACTGGCCTTTACACTCTACCTTTAGACAAATCATTAAGCCGGCTCATCAATGCAGAAAGTCTGATGAAGGCTTTATTAACATTAGACACATCTTTTACTGGTTTTTGTAATAAACAAAGTAATTCTAAGAGCACGATATACAAAAAAGATTGATTGTCAGAATGATGACGGTGGGAAAAGGCAAATATGCCAATTAACATCACAAAATCTACATACACTGTCCAGGACAGCAAACTAAATAAATACTGAGAGTTACATTCATAGGTAACAGGAGAATTCAGAAACACCGACCAGCTACACACGCATGTGTGCAGATAATGGGACTATATAAAAGAGTGATAGATAGATAGATAGATAGATAGATAGATAGATAGATAGATAGATAGATAGATAGATAGATAGATAGATAGATAGATAGATAGATAGATAGATAGATAGATGTGAAAGGCACTGTATGATAGATAGATAGATAGATAGATAGATAGATAGATAGATAGATAGATAGATAGATAGATAGATAGTGAAAGGCACTGTATGATAGATAGATAGATAGATAGATAGATAGATAGATAGATAGATAGATAGATAGATAGATAGATAGATAGATATGTAAGGCACTATAGATAGATAGATAGATAGATAGATAGATAGATAGATAGATAGATAGATAGATAGATAGATAGATAGATAGTGAAAGGCACTGTATGATAGATAGATAGATAGTGAAAGACACTGTATGATAGATAGATAGATAGATAGATAGATAGATAGATAGATAGATAGATAGATAGATAGATGAAGCCACTGCGGACCCCCAGGACCAGAGTTGCACACCCCTGCTCTATACAGTATGTGCACACAAATAGTTTAAGACTGAAAGCATGCCAAGAACACATCCTGTACGTTCTTTATCTGCACCATCATTTAATGCCAGCCAGTAAATATTGTAAATCAAATATCCCATCCCACTCAAAGTCACTCAGCGGAGTTCGATCTCAGTGACAGCACAAAGGTACTTTCTTCCAGCAGGCCGTCATGTGAAGTGTTGCCGGCTGTGTTATAAAAATGCCAGCACAGAAACAAAGGGAGCGCCAAGGCTGTGGTCTTCCATGCTTAGTTGGCTATGTATGGAAATGTAAATCACGCTGGCACGCAGGTGTCTGGCATCGGCCTTTACCTCGGTAGGTTCAACACGTCCTGCTCTCGGCATATCATACGGGTCCCATTACGCTGACAGGCAGGCATCCTTTTAAAAAGCAATTCATCATAATTTCAATATCAAAATAGCTAAACAGAGTAAACGTACAGGAGCAATCAATCAAGTAAAACCGGCATGACCATCTTTTGATTATTTAAACATATATGGACAAAGCCTGCATAAGGTGTAAGCAGAAGAAATCACCGTCAAGTGGAAAATATGCAGCAAGGCCATAGAAGAGTGTCAAGAGGCAAAAGTAACGCTGTGGCTTCATCTACTGTCTTTCAACTTAACACATTACTGACTCCTGTGATGGCAGCCACATGATGAGGTATGTTTAAGGTGATTATTTCATTGCCATGTTAGCTCCTCTGGATTTAAGGCTATGATTCATCATTAACTGTAAGGACATCTGATCAACTTTGAAAAGGCCCTTCGCTTAGAAAAAGGACAATCTGTCCAGCCATCACTTTTCTGATCTGAGTTTTCCCATTACAAGTTTATTTGATGACAAAGTTTACCCCAGCGGCTATAGACATATCACCGGACAGGACACTAACAGTTGGTCACCCACCCAATATCAATCACATTGGCTCCATCAGAGGCAGTAAATGACCTAACAGGCAAAGCAGAAAATGACATGCGAGAACAGAAGCCATGTGGGCACAAGGAGAACATGCAAACTCCACGCACATCCCCTGGTCACTGCACCACTGATCCATCCCAGGTGTCATCACATCTTGTTCTAATGTGGAGTTCACAATTTGTGGGAATCCACATAGAAAAAAAAAAACACAATAGAGGACTGCAACGTTCATATCTGGATCTGTTTGCTATTAACAGTGCAAAGTGAGATATCCATTGACAGATTGAATAAATGACCAATAACATGTCATTTTAGAGATATGGATTAAACTTGCATGTGCATCTTACATAAACGATTCACTGACTGATTGATAACTGGTCATCTTGGATATACTGAAGAAAAAATCAGGCAGGCCTTTGGGATGGAGGAACAACTCAAAGCACCCAGCCAACATTTTAAGAGCACGATATGCAATAAAGATTGATTGTCTGAATGATGACGGTGGGTCAGGGCAAATTCGCCAATTAACGTCACAAAATCCACATACGCTATCCAGGACACCAAACTAAATAAATACTGAGAGTTACATTCACAGGTAACAGGAGAATTCAGAAACACCGACCAACTTCACACGCACTTCTTTATTATGGTGGAAGAAAAGCCAGTGCCTGAAGAGAGTCCATGTGTGTAGATAAGGGTACTACTGTATATAAAAGAGTGAGTGACAGACTGATTGATTGATTATCAATACAAACATACCAGTTGGCTGTGGAATGAACCAAGCATACTATTAATGGCACAAAATGAATTAGATACAGTAGATAGATAGATAGATAGATAGATAGATAGATAGATAGATAGATAGATAGATAGATAGATAGACATGAAAAGCACTATATAATTGATAGATAATTTTAAAATAAACTTTATTTTGCACAATAATAAAAACATGAACACAGCAGTAATATGCAGTTAACAGATATGTAACAATTTCACAAGAAAGTTAATGATTGCATTACTCCCCTACTATCGCCCCGTACACGCCTCATACTCTGCACATAAAGTTATATAATTGTGCATAATAAATACACAATTCATAATCAGTTTGCTCCTCCACTACTCCCTTGTACACGCCTCCTACTTTGCACATACTGTAACTCACTATTATACACACAGCATTGTAGTTTCTAGTATGTCTCCTGTTCTGTGGTTTCAACCATCCATCCATCCATTTCCTAACCCGCTGAATCCAAATACAGGGTCACGGGGGTCTGCTGGAGCCAATCCCAGCCAACACAGGGCACAAGGCAGGAACCAATCCTGGGCAGGGTGCCAACCCACCGCAGGGTTTCAACCATTCAATGTTTAAATATTGTGAATGACATTTAAAAAAGTAACCACCCGATAGATAGATAGATAGATAGATAGATAGATAGATAGATAGATAGATGGACAGATGGGTTATCTAATGCCTTTCCTGTATGTCTGTCTGTCATATAGTACCTTTGCACATCTATCTATCTATCTATCTATCTATCTATCTATCTATCTATCTATCTATCATATAATAACAAAATAACAATTCATTTAATTTATATAGTGCCTTTCATATCTATCTATCTATCTATCTATCTATCTATCTATCTATCTATCTATCTATCTATCAGAGGTTGCAGTAACCCACAGTAGCCATGCCACTTATAAAGGTCGCTATGTAAAATGAAGTCTCCCCTGACTAACGGATGACAAGTTCCTGCAGAGACACCAATTAACCTCAGACACGTCTTTGAGATGTGGGAGGAGCGCCGACTGTGCCAAGAATGTCAAGCGTGCCATAACGCTTTATAAAGTAAACATTGACTGATAAAGAGTCGGTGCTGAGGTGCCAATTAACCTGACGTCCATGGATCTGAGATGGCGTATCTCTGCACGATGTTGAGGCCGCCATGTAAACTGAAGAATAAGAGATTGCAGATAATGGGTCAATGTAGAGATGGCCATTAACCTCTCACATGCATTTTTTTGAATGTGGAATGAATCCGCATTATCTGGAGAACACCCAAGCATGCTGTTGATGTCAGAGCAGTTTGGATGATAGATAACAGGTCAATCTGGAGACCCCCAGCTAACCTTATAGGCATGTCTTTGGGGGATAGGAAGAAGCCCCACTTCCAGGAGAACATGCATGTCTTTTGTTAATGGCACTACACAAAATAACTGAAATAGTCGACTGGATAAGGAACGGGTCAAAGTAGAGATGACAGTTAACCTCACACATGCATCTTCAGCATATTGGGGGGGCACCCATCTCATCAGAAAATATCCAAGCAATGCCATCCATGACATTATAAAAAGTGACTGATTAATTGATTGATGGATTAAAGATCAAATTAGTGTCCCATTCTTTTCTTTGGGATGTAAGGGAAAGACCAGAAAACCCAATAAGAAGTAACCACGCCTGCTGTTAATGGCACTTAATGTGGCAGGCTGATTGAGTGATTGATAATGGGTATCCCGTTAGAAGCTTTTTGTTTGTACTACTATATAAAATAAAGATTTCATTATTAAAGTTTGGCCTGAAAGTCTTTCGGTTTCAGTTTGTAGCTGTTTTGCTGTGTTATGATGACTATATGGATGTAGTGCATAAGGAATGCAGAAAGCTTTATTAATATTGAAAATGCATTATTTATAGTGAGCACAGTTTCAGCAGTGCTTCCATATTGTTTGATTATACTTATGATGCCAGTTGTAAGGACTCTGACGGCTGTACATTCCATTAAATAGCAGCGCTTGTTCTTACTGAATGTCTGATTGCTTATTTGCCTCTCCAACACGATGCCTTTCTCTCGTCTTCAACTACTTTCTTCCAATTACAGCATAAGGAGGCACACAGAATCTAGCATAAAAAATATAATTTCAAACTTTCCACAAAAACTAGAAAACAAAAACAAAATACAGAAAAGGAAGGCAGACATGTGGATACTGAAGAGCGATTCCGATTTCTGGGGGTCGGGGCGTCGTTCCCTTGTGCCTTCTCCGGCCAGGCGCTCTGAAATCCAGGAGGTATTAATCACAAGATTTCAAACGAGGCTGACTGATGCTATTCATTGGGAGACTCTTTGTTACTAATGTGGCCCAATGAATACGTCTGCAAACCTTTGTGTTTCCCTAAGTGGACTCTTAGCAGCAGCAACTCCCATCTCAAAAGCCCACAGAGGGTCTTTGAAAAGTGTGGCATTAGCAAAAACAAAGGTGTTTTGGGGGGAAAGTTAGAACAAAGTGGTTTGATTTGATAAGAACTGTGATTCATGGTGCTCGCTGGCTTTGGCCCCCTGTCTCCGATGCAGGCCTTTTACTTTCTCCTAGCAACCGATGCCGGACGGCGAAAGGGACGAGTTCTGTGAATATAGGCAAGGCCGATTCAGAGGAGCTGTGAGAAATAGTGTAGGAAAACAGCTAAAAAAGAAGAAAAAGGAAACTTACAGCAGTTTGGGGAAGGCCGCCAATGTGATGCCACTCACTGATTGCTTTTTTTCCCCCCCAAATTTTATTATGACATTTAAATTATGGTCAACTTCTCCTCAACATTCTGAAGTAAGAGTTTCACCATCTTACTCTAACAAGATAACAGGAATATCTACAAGCAATGAAAGAAGGCCTTTAAAACAGATCAGGCATGCCGTGTGCAGTGGTGAGCATTGAAATTATAAAATACTGTTACATCCATCTAGTTTAAAAATTAGCAGTCTGGATATACGTTCAAAATGACCTTAATATTAAAGAGAGAGTGAAAAAAGATGGGCTTGGAGGTTACAAACGTACAGGAAAGGACGTCAGAATGAGAGGAGAGGAAAGACGACAGTGTGGCATGGGTTCATGTTCACGGCTTGCCACCCAGAAAGTCAAATTCACTTGTTAAATTATTCACTGCAATCAACTTATTAAATTAATAAATATAAAAATAACACCCTCAGGACCAATACAGGGGAGATAAACAGATATAAAAGGTGCTATATAAATAAATAGGCGTTATATAATCTTTAGATAGCTAGCTAGCTAGCTAGCCAGATAGATAGATAGATAGATAGATAGATAGATAGATAGATAGATAGATAGATAGATAGATAGATAGATAGATAGATAGATAGATAGATAGATAGATAGATAGATAGATAGATAGATGGGTTATATAGTGCCTTTCCTGTCTGTCTGTCTGTATGTATGTCTGTCTTGCCCAGCTGGGATGCCTCTTCTGTATATGGTCTGAGGAAAGAGGCAGAGACTAATCAGTACCTCCCCTGGGACGCTAGATGACAGCCCTCCTGGGTGGCAGTAGCATCTCGGATTCCCTCAGTGCTCCATGGGAGATGGAGTTCTTTACGACCCTGTCTAGATCTGAGAGGTTTCCACCAGGTCGCGCTGCAGTGGTTCCTGAGCCCATGTGGGCGGTCTTTCCGCCACACCCGGTCTTGCAGCTGGAAATGGGTCATCAAACACCTGGAGCACTTTTGGGTGGGCTATAAAAGGAGCCAGCAGCCACCACTCCAGGAGCCAGAGTCGGGAGGAGATGGACTAAGTTTGCTGGGGTGGAGTGGAGTAGAAAAAAGAAGAAGAACTGTGATGATTATGATAATGTGCTTGTGGGAATGTGTTGAGCCTGTGGGAATGGGGAAGGCGTAACCCACAGGCAGAAGAAAAGAAAAATAAAACTACGTTTTGTTTTATTAGTGTGCCTCCCGTGTCTGTCCGTGCTGGGTCAAGCGCTGGTATAGCGCCTTTGTCACGATAGATAGATAGATAGATAGATAGATAGATAGATAGATAGATAGATAGATAGATAGATAGATAGATAGATATGAATGCAAATGATATATATAATATATATATATATATATATATATATATATATATATATATATATATATATATATATATATATATATATATATATATATATATATATAGATTAATGAACAGATAGGTATGAAAGGTATAGGTCATAAGAAAAATAGGAGACGTTTAGTCCATAAGGATTGTTCATGTAGCTAATAGCTAAGGTGTTCCAATAAATTTAGATAGATAGATAGATAGATAGATAGATAGATAGATAGATAGATAGATAGATAGATAGATAGATAGATAGATAGATAGATAGATAGATAGATAGATAGAACAGTTAAAAGTGAATTGATCTGTTTAGCATTCTGTGAGATGTGACTCAGCCTGACGACTCAATAAGAAGCCAGCATTTAATGTGGCGGGCTGTCTTTTATAGCAGTGACCCTTTTCATTTCTTTTTTAATTTTTTTAGTCCTTGCTCCCAATAATTAACTCCAAGCCCTAACCCCAACACATACAACAACTCATCAGTGAGTAGCAATTAAAAGTGATGGCTGTCCCCTTCTTTCCTCACACATGGCCGATCCCAGCCCTCATCTCCTTTAGCTCCACTTTCCATGTCCTACCACATACCTGCAAACCCTTGACAAACCTCCTTTTAAATTATGCATTTTTCTTTCCCTGCTAACTTTGCAGAGTACCTTTCTAATAGCCCTTATCCAATTCAGGTAATGGGAGAGAGTATTTAAGAGGCTCAAGCACCAGGAAACAGCTCTCAATGACAGCTTAGGAGATCCCTGATTGCAGGGTGAGCAGTGATTAAGATACTTCTCATAACTGACTCTTAACTCTTGACATTTTTACAGCAGAAAAGTGAATCCCAGCTCAGTGTGGGCACTCTGACACACACACTCACACACACATTAACACACAAACACAAGAAAGGTGGATGTAAGCCTCTCTTTGTCTTGCTTGGCACTTGATGCATTCAAGTAAGCTGTCATTTGTTGTGTAGCTCAATTGTTCCTTTTGACAATACACAAGTGAGGTCATCAGGTAAAGGCATCGAGCTGCATGGCTGATATGATTGTGCGGCAAGCCGAGTGAATAGAATAAACAAAACCACATGTCTAGCTTAACATATTTGTGAATTAAAGCTAACAGTAAGAAAATAAAGAACAATATGGGCTATTTTTTTCTGTTCTTCCGTTTTTGTAGCACCGTATCACGCAACAGGAGGAACGCTGAGTGCCTCTTGAGAAAACAAGAAGCCTTTGCCGAGCAGCGCTGTGCTGTTGTCCGTCTCCACCAAGTGATCCCGCATGCAAACAGCAGCACAGGAAAGAAGGGCACAGCTAACAGAGCCATTTTAATGTAATGGGAAAAATATAATAGAAAAAATTTGGAAGTGTTTTATTTTTATTGAATTTATTACTTTGATTTCTAAAATGGAAAATGACACATGCTGGGGACTACAGCGAAAGACTGAATCGACAGCCTTGGGATTGACAGTGCAATGCCAGAACAACCCAATCACTGCCTACTGAAATTGTGACACATACAGCTACAGGCCATTATCAGAGTATGGAATTGTTTTATGCCTCCTCACATGGAAAATGAATGGTGTGCTTTTATTTTAATTTAAACATACAAAATTTGGTTTAACAACATAGTCATTTTAAGAAGTATCTGTGCCATGGCATAACCAGGGTCAAAGAAGCCAACAGTCCTTCTCAGGCCTTCTCACCAGCAATCAGCAAAAAGATGCTAATGCCACTTCTCTGTGTCTCGCACCCCTGGGTCACTACAGTATACGTATGAGTGTGCAGTGGAGTAACAACTCAAGTGATAAGTCAAACACAAGCAGGCCACTCATCCATCAAGCTCATCTGGTAAACTCAAAGCTACGTTGTCCCGATATTTCACCCCAACACTCTTTAAACACTTGTCAGGGTTTTCACTTCTAGTACTATTGACTTGGCAACTTGCTGCAGATTCCTACTAACATCCGGAAAAAGGATTCTGTCTCTTTCAAACAACTGAGCAGAATGATGAGCTGTTGCTGCCATCTCAGTTGGCTGGTTAATTGTCTTTTGCTTCATAAATCTTCATGCATCTCAGTGCACTGAATACGTCTTGGAAGGCAGGTCTTCTTACTAAACGCTCTGCCAGTGACGCTGAAACTAACAGTTAGAAAACTTCACCACTACGACAGACAGACAGACAGACAGACAGACAGACAGACAGACAGACAGACAGACAGACAGACAGATAGATAGATAGATAGATAGATAGATAGATAGATTTTGAGGCTCCATCTAATCTCACAATGGCACTATACTATAAATAATTGATAACAGATCACTGTACTGATACCACTTGACCTGTCAGATGTAAGAGCAGACCCTAATACCTGTGTCAGTTATCAAGGAAGCTATATAAAATGAAATTTCCATTGACTGACTGATAATATGAGACAGCAGATACACCAATTAATGTCACAAACACACACACACATCTTTAAGATGTGGGAAGAAGCCCAAATATGCTGAGAATGCCAAGCATGCCATGAAGCCTTATAAAGCAAACATTGCCTGTCAAAGAGTTAGTGCTGAGGTGCCAATAACCTGATACCCATCGATTTGAGATGTAATACTTCTGCACAATGTTATTGTCACATATAGCTTCCACTCAGTAATTCTAACTCTATGTACAATAGAGATAGACACATAGGAAAGGTTTTATATAAATGATAAACTAGTAGAAATGAAAGGAAATATTCAACTGATAGATAGATAGATAGATAGATAGATAGATAGATAGATAGATAGAAATGAAAGGCACTATATAATACAGTAATACAGTAGGTAGATAGATAGATAGATAGATAGATAGATAGATAGATAGATAGATAGATAGATAGATAGATAGATAGATAGATAGATAGATAGATAGATAGATAGATAGAATCCTCTTGGCTCAGGTGGATATTCCATTCAATAACTGAAGGTCTGAATCCCACCTTCCCAGCTGTCCCCTCAACCAGCAGATCCACAGGGCTGCTGCTAAGAAGGCAGTGCTGTTGTGCCAGAGGGCGGATAGCTGAGGATTAGATGACGGGCTGAGGGTTCTTTATCCTCTCAATCCCCTTTGTAATGTCTGTGTCTCCGTGTGCCTGCCCCTGATTTGGAGAGGTACTCTCATTGTCAGATTCACAGATGATAAATTCCAGAGGATGTTTTCATCAAGTCTTAGAAAAAACAGAGGTTACAAATAGAAATACTCTTACATTGAGGTATGTACCCCTGTCACTGGCACAAAGATTGCTCATCTTTTTCTAGAGACAACTGGCAAACTGGCAGTCACCAGTGAACTCTTATTTTTCCTGAGGACTACATTCAGCTGAGACACTTTGCAGGTCAGATTTTCTCAAACAGGTAAACCATCAAGACATTTGTACAATCACAATCACTTTAATCTGCTCCTCTGCCCATGTTGACAAACCTGTCCTCTCACTTACATGGTGTTATGGGGCAGGTGAACATAAGCACACAAACACACACACAAGGGCACTCTGCACATTTCCAGTATATTTGTATAGTTATTTACTGCCACACTCAAAGCTGTATTTGATAATAACCACCAAGATGTAAACTCTTATTTGTTGACAGACACTTTTCTTTGTTTCTTAATAATAATTATTTACATTTACAGAGCACTTTTGTAAGTACACAAAGCATTTTGCACATTCCATCCAGTGAGGACCAGGGGTGTAAACCCATTTGTATATACTTAATGCTTATTTAGAGATGCTCTTAGTTCCCATTCTTGCCCAGCTATTTGCCCGTGCATTTTCACATACAAGTGTCTGCATTTAAATCCTGTCACGTGACCCTCTCGATTTGCTTAAATGCTCACACTTATCTTGTCACTTAAAAATGTGTACTTCATTTTCAGGCACTTTATACATTTATTCTAACCAGTTTTTCCAGTTCTGGCACTTCCAGCACTAAGCAAAGGGCCCAACTCTGGACAGTATGCCATTCAGCATTGGGCACACTCAGTCAAATGAGGCCAATGTAAACTCACTGATTAACCTGACATGCATGGCTTTGGAATGTGGGAGGAAAACAGGAGCATTCCAAGTAAAAGTACATATAAACACGCAGGGAATGTATAAATGCCATAGAAACAATGACTTAGCCGGATCCGGAACTGTGAGGCAGCCACCATACTTCACTTACTTTACTGTTTATTAGTACAAGTTATTTAACAATCACTACTTATCCAGAATCAAACTCACATACTGTATAGTCCAATCGCAAACACATTAATATTCTTTTTCCTTAAAAGCATTACAATGTATTTGTCAATCCATCATTCAGTAATATTTCATAGAAATGTCCTATCTATCTATCTATCTATCAATGAAATACTGCCTTACACACCTGTCTATCTCTTATAAATTGCCTCTCAGATCTATCTTCTGTTATAAGGCACAATTTTGACCTATACGTTTATCTATCATATAGTGTGATTCACATTTATATATCTATTACATGACACCTTTCTGATCTATCATATAGTGCCTTCCATACCTGTCTCTCTAATAGACTGCTTTACAGATAAATCTTAAATGGCACCTTTAGGATCTATGTCTATCATATAATGTGTTTTATATCTATGTTCTATATGATACATTTCCGATCTCTTGAATATCTTCTTTCTGATCTATCTATAATATAGTGTTTTCCATATCAATCTATATTTTATAATTTGCATTTTAGATCTATCTTCAATTATATAGCACTTTTTGACCTATATCTCTATCATTTATTGTGTTCCATATCAATCTATCAATGTATCTATTATATGATACCTTTCCAATTAATTATATACAGTAGATCTTCACCAGTCTATCTGTTATATAGTGCCCATCATATATGTCTATCTCTAATAGATTGACTTTCAGATCTATCTTCTGTTATATAGCACCTTTTTGATCAATAGCTCTACCTTTTACATGATGTGTTTCATATCTGTCTATCTATCTATTATATAGTGCCTTTCATATCTATCTATCTATCTAAATCTATCTATCCAATATGTACATCTTTCCAATCAATCTTTCACATAATTCCTTTCTGATCTATCATATAGTGCCTGCCACACCTGTCTATCTCTAATAGATTACCTTTAAGAGATATCTTCTATTATATAGTACCTTTGTGATTTATATCTCTGTCATATTAGGCGTTTCATATCTATCTATATTTTTATCTATTATATGTCACCTTTCTGATCAATCTATTATATAGCTCTTTTCAGATATGTCTATTGTATGTGCCTTCCATACGTACCTCTATCATTAACAGATTGACACTCAGATTTGTCTTCTATTATATAAGACTTATTTGATATATATCATTATTTATCATGTGGTATGTTTCATATCCATCTATTATTATATGTGCCTACTATACCTGACTCTATCACAACTGATTGACACTCAGATCTGTCTTCTATTATATAAAACTTTTTTGATGTATATCTCTATCTATCATGTAGTATGTTTCATATCCATCTATTATAAGACACCTTTCCAATCAATCTATTATATGATTCTTTTCCATTCTATTTATTAAATAGCTCCTTTCTGATCTATCTATCTATCTATCTATCTATCTATTATATCTATCTATCTATCTATCTATCACATAGTCTCTTTAATGAATGCCAGTCTCTTATAAATTGCCTTTCATATGTACTTTCTATTACATAGCACCTTCCTGATCTATAATTTCTATGTATAGCATTAAACTGTATAGTATGGTTCTAACTAGATATTTATCATATACTGCATGTCCCGTCTGTCTAAAGGTCTGCTTTCAATTCAGTAAAATTATTTTTCTTATTTTTTTTTTCATGTTTTTAATTGTCACAGCCTTTAGAATACATTAACTAATAACAAGGATAGCTCGGTGGCGCAGTGGGTAGCCATGCTGACTCACCACCCTGCGCCTGACAGGCCACATTCTCCAGTGTCTAGCTGAGTTGTCCTTCAGCTCCAGTACTCTGGTTTCCCACCCACATCCCCGGAGATACGTGTGACTTAGGCTCCGTACGACTGGGTGTGTGGACCGGCTTTTCTCTGTCCAGAGCAGTTCTGCTACTTTTGTCTCCAGTTTTACAACTGAATTATAAATTGGATGAAGCGGGCTAGAGATCCCATAACGTAAAAATGTAATACTGATCACCCTAAGATAGCGCTCTCTCCCTCTCTCTTTAATTCATTAATGTCCTAGCCCTGTCCACCCATTTAAAATAATTATCATTGGAAATAAATAAATATCAACAAATAAAAACACAGTTCGTTTGTGTAATAACGTCCTCCCAGAGGGTCTCTACTCTCTTTTCAGATTTTGCCTTTCAGTCACACTTTTCAGTGCGCTCGCTCCCCACCGCCCCCATATAAAACACATAGTACAGACATTGTGACTATATATATATATATATACGGTATACATAAATAAATGTAGGTGTGAATGAATGTTTGATTCAGCTTGCCTAATTTAAAAAGCCACGACAAATTAGGCAAATGGGGAGATCGTTACCACGCAGCACCTTGTGACCTGTTTCCTTCTTCGGGGACTGCGAAGGCTCATTACAGCTCGGCTCCTCTGAGGCTCCTTTTATAACCAGGTGCATGATCTAACAAAGGTCGGATTAATCCGATTCAAAGCGTTAGGCATCTCGTCGATCTTTCAAACCATTTCTGTCCTAATCGTGGAGGTTTCACGCTGGGCCAAATTCCCCTACTCTTGCGCGCGGCATCACTATCGCATTTTTTCGGGATTCGGCATCAATATGCTGCCGACACTTCTGAGACTCCTGAAAACGAGCGCTTTAAGCATAAATTGCTAATTATGGCTCGTCTGATCTGGTAAGCTGGAAGTGTTAAACAGATGCGCGCAGGCTGTCACCGATACCAATGATGCGCAGAATGGTGTCAGTCAGTGGCGTCTGAGAGGGGCGCACGTGTAATTTACTGTACTTACTGTATTACAGGAGGGGATTCTAAAATTCTCGGCTACGGCTCCCTTGCCAGGTGGCGATGATCGCTGAACCTGCACAAGGGTAACTTGCCCTCAGAACGTATCGGACAGCTTGTGGTCTTCCAAGCAACTTAGTGGTCTTGTCAGTAAGAGCGGATCAAAAGGCAGAGCCGCCTTCCCAAATCTGAAATGAAACTGGCGACCTTTCTCCCACTCTGTTATATTGTACGCGAACTTAACACTTCACGCTGCTTATAAATAAGAAATATAAGAGATACCATTCTTTCCGTTGTACCGTTACACAACTATAGTAAACTTTGCTTTTATTGTTAAAAAATACAGCAATCTGCAAATAATTGTTTTAACGCGATCTAACGGCACCAGCACAGTACAAAAAAACACAACTTACCGTTCACTTGAAAAATCAGTATTCCGCAAATAAAGGCGAATATTAGCAGACCCATTGTGGCATAATAAAACAATCCACCAAAACTTCTTAAGCGATGAATTAATGGAAACAAAATATATACATATATATATATATATATAAATAGAAAAAGAGAACTCAGTCAGGTCGAGTTCATCCACCTCCGGGTGAAGCTGATTACTCCAAAGTTAAAGAGATCAGCGAGTGAATTGGCAACGCTGATAAATCCATAAGGGTTTAAAAAAAAACAAAATTCCCGTCTCGATCCCAAAGACTTCCAGAAAGCATCCAACATCTCTCAGCTCAGCATCTTAACTGAGAAGTTTCCCCCATTTTTTTTCTTTTTCTTGCTTTGAAACAAAATAAAATCCATCGCGATCCAAAAGTAGACCCTTAGATGAAAAGCATTTCAGTGATTTAATTCCTGGGCTAAAAAATAAGAAGCAATTGATTCTGGTATTTACTCCCAATATTTGGCACAATCACTAGCAAGGATATGAACGTCTATTTGTGTTCCCCAAAATATGAAATCCATACTGTTGCATTTTTTTTCCTTAGAGGAGTAAGATGTGCTTGTAAATTCTTCATTGGTCTGGAAGGTTCATTTTTTTTGTTTCCACCCACTAGGAAAAGCTGTTGAAGGGTTGTTGATCCAGTGTGCTTAAGTACTGTAAATATACAGTCAGTGGTGAGTGGATGTATTAGTTTAGCGGAGAGCTGTGGCTCCCTTCTCCCCGTCTGAAACACTAACACCACTGCTGCCAATCTGTGCTCATGCTGGGCTGGAGCTGCAAATGACACGCCAACCAAAAAAGAACTGAGTCGGGGGAGGAGTGTGCGTGTGCGTGTGTGTGTGTGTGTGTGTGTGAGAGAGAGAGAGAGAGAGAGAGGAGGGGTGGGTAGCACTACAACAAAGCTCACGAGAGCGAGCGAGCAGGCGAGAGAGAGAGAGCGCGCAGAACACTAGCAAAGGATCGGAGCACTGCAGAGCAGTCAGGAAAGGAAGCGCTCCTGAGAGACAAGCGCTCGGCGCCTCTGCCAAAGTGCACCTTAAGTGCCTCGAGAAACACAAGAACAATGAGCGCAATGTGCGCTGCCTCGTCCGCCTCCTTTATTTACCGTCGGAGAAAAAACTGCATAGAGTGGGGTGTGGCATCGAACGGCTGTAATTTCCCAACTCTTTTTCTACAGGCGGACACCTACCTAAGCTATTGTTAAGTGTTTAGGGGATAGATCACGCATGAATTCACCTTTTGTACCAATTAAAGGAAAAAAGAAGAGTTCGCAGGTGTGTGAGCGTGTGTGGGTGTGAGCGTGCGCGGCTCCTTACAATTAAAACGCTCGACTACTCGAGTCACTTGGCTTGGCCAATAACAGTCTAGTCACTGACGCGTTTGGTTTTAGGGTCAGTATGTCAAAAGGAAATTATACATTTTGCATGTATGCACAATTAGACAGACAAGAAAAAATGCACAAAAACAAAAGAATAAAAGAATTCCGGCATTTGAATAAACGAGAAACGTAACTCTAGCGCCTTAAGGAAATTACATGTAGTAGGAACTTACAGCGTTAGCTACAGGGTACCTTTTGAGTCGATAATATGAGGAGATAGATAGATAGATAGATAGATAGATGTATAGTGCCTTTCACATCTATCTATCTATCTATCTATCTATCTATCTATCTATCTATCTATCTATCTATCTATCTATCTATCTATCTATCTATCTATCTAATTATAACAATTACACTCATATTAACATACAAAAGTCTGTAACATATGGACACATTTACAACATTCAGAATTTTCTACTCATATTTTACCACTACACATTTACTTTCACTACCACATAAAACACCATTTACACTCCAAATTTCTCAAAACAGGTCTATTTGATTAGTCAGTTTAAAATATGTAAATTCAACTTGCACTTTGCAGTGAATGATCACCTTAAATATATAAAAAATATATATGTCAGTTGCTATTGTATTTTTATCTATATTTCTCTTTGTTTTTAATATGGCCATCTTTGCTTGACCTAACAGAAAGTTGCTAAGTAAGGATTCCTTTTTATTTCTTTCTTTCTTTATTTGTTTGTTTATTTAACAACACTGAAGTGCCATCAATGCCACAAAGTAACCATTCTTGGTTCCCAAAGGTACCATCCACATGAGGGGTTCCACAAAAAGCCTTTACTTATTTAGATCCATAACAGATTTCGTAAACAGACATGTGTAGATGATAACAGATTTTTTAAAATTCCAATTAGATTTTTTGGTGGCACAGGGACAGTGCTGCTGCCTCACATTAAGGAGACCAGGGTTTGTGTTGCAGGTCCTCCCTGCATGGAGTGTGCATGTTCTCTCAACTCCTGAGTAGATTTCTTCCAGGTGCTCTTGTTTCTTTCCTCTGCCCAAAGACATGCAGGTTAGGTAGATGGGTGATAATAATTGTCCATAGTGTATGACTGAGGTGTGTGTGTGTGTGTGTTTGCCCTGTGCTGGACTGGTGTCCTGTCCAGGGTTTGGTCCTGCCATGCAATTTATGCTACCTGGGATTGGCTCCAGCACACCTTCTCACAACGCTGTTCTTGTTAGAAAACGACTGACTGACAACTTGATTTCAAAAGGATTTTTCTTGTATACAGTGACGCAGGCTTGGTTCAGGTCATCCTAATGGGTAATTACAGTATGTGCCTACTAGGTAAAAATGTTTCGTCCAAATAGTAGGAACTTTTTTTAAAAAGCGCAAATAACAAATTTCATATGCAAAGAGCCATTCTACAACTAACCACATAACTCAGTAAAGTTTAATTAATTAACTTACATTATTAAGAATCTATCTATCTATCTATCTATCTATCTATCTATCTATCTATCTATCTATCATGTATCTATCTATCTATCTATCTATCTATCTATCTATCTATCTATCTATCTATCTATCTATCTATCTATCTATCTATCTATCTATCTATCTATCTATCTATCTATCTATCTCTATCTATCTCTATCTAACTCTTATATAAACTACAAAATGCTGGCTCTTTAGTGGGCTGTTTGGTTCCACACAGACCAATTGCTTGACAAAAAAAACAATTAATTCTGGGGACAGTTCTTTGCTTATGGCATTGGTTCTTATTATTTTGAAAATGTTCTTAAGATGTCAAAAACCATAAATCTTTAGTGTACACTTTTATTTATTTATTACTTATTTATTTTAATGGCACTATATGGTCCTTTACTGAGTTGTGTGGATCCTTATAGAACCATTCCTTCACAAGGCACCAAAACTAAAACTGTTGTATTATGTAGAAAAATGAATGTTTTATTGTTTCATAGGCTAAAGGACGACAGATTGAGAAAAACTGAACTTAGTTTGAGTTACTGTATGCAATAGAGTCCTTTTCCAATCATGACCCACTGGTATTTCACAAATCAGTTACCATCTATTCATGATTATTTATGGAACCTGTTAACAGATCTAAATAAATGGAGACTGTTTCTGGAACCATCATATGAATGGTCCTTTTAGGAATCAAAAACAACCTCTGTGGCATCACTTTGATGAACCCTACTGGCACCTTTATTTTTATGAGTGTATATGGGAACATTATTTCCAAAACTGCCATTCCCAAGTGTTAACAATATTTTTGGATAGATAGATAGATAGATAGATAGATAGATAGATAGATAGATAGATAGATAGATAGATAGATCTGAAAGGCACTATATGATAGATAGATAGATAGATAGATAGATAGATAGATAGATCTGAAACGCACTATATAATAAGATATATATGAAAGGCACTATATGATAGATAGATAGATAGATAGATAGATAGATAGATAGATAGATAGATAGATAGATTGATTGATGGATATATGGCTATTTATTGTATCTTTCTCCTGTTTCCGTGACTTTTAAAACTCGTATTTTTACGCCACGCCCACTGAAATACTGTCTCCCAGTCCAGTGCCCATTTCATTTTACAGAGGGTCGCAGCATTTTTATGATCCGACTTGTTTCGACGCCGCACTAGAGATACTAGGAAGGATGGTGATACCTCCATTATATCGGCGCAAGGGTGTTTGACGTTACTTTGTGGAAAAAGAAAAAATCAAGAAAAAAATCTCATCGAAAGCCTGCAGAGCGCACGTCAGAACATTAAAAAACCTCCAAGCTCCTGGGGAATGTGAAAAATAGCAAAAAAGAAATGGGGGAGGGTCACGCAATCGGTGTTTTTCATGTTGCACTAAACGCCCCGAGTAAAAACACCCCGGCAGCAAGTGCACCGCCAGAAAGAAAGCCGAGAAAACAACTACAGTTGAAGGAACGGGATGAGAAATGTTTTACATTCCGCCAAGAATTATTTTTAAAAAAAGACTTTAAGGAGCAGCCAGATAAATAATATGTGCTGACTCCGGATGAAAGCGCCTTCTTTGCTGGCGAGGTGCACATTTCAGGGCAGGCGATGTGAACGCGCGTGCAGATCACAGGAGCGCTGGCAGCTATTTGATGTCTGAGCTGCTGATTACGCTGTAGATGTGCGCGGCGGGGCGCTGCGGGCGCTGTGCAGCCGACGGACTCGCTCGCTCGCTCGCTTGGTGAGCCTTTGCCGCCCCCTACTGGACATTATTCTCTTAATTCTGAGCACAGCATTGAATAAAACTGTCATTTCTTAAAATAAAGGAAAACAAATAAAACCTAAGTCAGAGAGAGAGAACAAAGCACTAAAATGAAGGTTTGAACAGATTCGCGGCACTTTGGAAGTGATTTAAATGTTTCCGCTTGTGGACGTGTTATATGACTATCCGGATTCCAGTGCTGGTAAGCTTAAATGTCTGGTTTAGCGATTTACAGCCCTTCCCCTCTTAAACTCACCAGGTTATTGGTGACGCTTAACACGTCTGCCAGGGACAGACTGTTGCGAAATTATAAGAAAAGCTGGTTATTATCATAATCAACAACATATTATTAATGCTGTTTAATATTCTGTCACCCGCTTTGCTGAAGGAAAGTTGGGACCAGTAACATCACTAGACGCCAGACCACCAACTATACATTCTTAAAAACAATGACACTTGACCGGTTTGTTTGATTCCTAGAACCCTAGCTTGACAAAGAGCCATTTTTATTTTAGGGTTTTCACATAGGCAAATGGCTCTTCGGGCTTTGAAAAAGTTCATAATATGAGCGAAGAACAGAAATCTTTAATGTCATAGGCGGAGTGGTGGCTCTGAAGCTAGGGATCTGCACTAGCAATTGGAAGGTTTGCTGGTTCGAATCCCGTAAATGCCAATAGGGACTCTGCTCTGTCCGGCCCATGAGCAAGACCCTTAACCTGAAATTGCTGAGCGCTTTGAGTAGTGAGAAAAGCGCTATATAAATGCAAAGAATTATTATTAGTAGGCTGCTCAGCAAAATGCTAACAGATGAAGAAACCCAAACTTAGCCCGTGTGATTGCATAAAGTAAGAGTCCTTTTAAAATCAGTTAACCTATTGGTATTTTACAAATCTCTTACAATCTACACAGGGATATTTATGGAGCCTGTTACGGATTTAAATAAATAGGGTCTCTTTCAGGAGCTTTCATGTGGATAGCTTATTTTGGGAAGCAAAGATGGCATCGCTCTGAAGAACCGCCTTGGCACATTCCGCAATTGTAGAGAGCCTGCAGTTTAGAGTCATCAGGCCCTTTTTGGACGGCGGAAGACAAGAAACAAAAAAGTAAAGAATCCACCGAAAGAAGCTCACTGTAATGTGGAGAAGAAACACGCACACGCACCCTTACATGCACTGTACCGGTAAAAATGACTAAATGAGAAATGAGGCTGCTTACTTCCTCGCATAAATCTACGACTGACTGACAAGTCCTCGTACTGGGCTTCAAAAAGTTTTACAAGAACAATGACATATAAAATTAAACTGTGGCTTTCAAATCACATTATAATGGTGGTTTGTGAAAGCTGGCTTTGTAATTGACAGTTGCATGGTAGCATTTAAAGTGATACTCTGACAATGCAAATTATTTCAGTATAATAATAGTAATAATAATAATAATAATACAAACACACACACACACACACACACACACATATATATATATATATATATACAGTTAGGTCCATAAATATTTGGACAGAGACAACTTTTTTTCTAATTTTGGTTCTGTACATTACCACAATGAATTTTAAATGAAACAACTCAGATGCAGTTGAAGTGCAGACTTTCAGCTTTAATTCAGTGGGTTGAACAAAAGATTGCATAAAAATGTGAGGCAACTAAAGCATTTTTTAACACAATCCCTTCATTTCAGGGGCTCAAAAGTAATTGGACAATTGACTCAAAGGCTATTTCATGGGCAGGTGTGTTCAAGTCCGTCGTTATGTCTTATCAATTAAGCAGATAAAAGGCCTGGAGTTGATTTGAGGTGTGGTGCTTGCATGTGGAAGATTTTGCTGTGAACAGACAACATGCGGTCAAAGGAGCTCTCCATGCAGGTGAAAGAAGCCATCCTTAAGCTGCGAAAACAGAAAAACCCATCCAAGAAATTGCTACAATATTACGAGTGGCAAAATCTACAGTTTGGTACATCCTGAGAAAGAAAGCAAGCACTGGTGAACTCAGCAGTACAAAAGACCTGGACATCCACGGAAGACAACAGTGGTGGATGATCGCAGAATCATTTCCATGGTGAAGAGAAACCCCTTCACAACAGCCAACCAAGTGAACAACACTCTCCAGGGGGTAGGCGTATCGATATCCAAGTCTACCATAAAGAGAAGACTGCATGAAAGTAAATACAGAGGGTGCACTGCAAGGTGCAAGCCACTCATAAGCCTCAAGAATAGAAAGGCTAGATTGGACTTTGCTAAAGAACATCTAAAAAAGCCAGCACAGTTCTGGAAAAACATTCTTTGGACAGATGAAACCAAGATCAACCTCTACCAGAATGATGGCAAGAAAAAGTATGGAGAAGGCTGGAACAGCTCATTATCCAAAGCATAGCACATCATCTGTAAAACACGGTGGAGGCAGTGTGATGGCTTGGGGTGCATGGCTGCCAGTGGCACTGGGACACTAGTGTTTATTGATGATGTGACACAGGACAGAAGCAGCCAATGAATTCTGAGGTGTTCAGAGACATACTGTCTGCTCAAATCCAGCTAAATGCAGTCAAATTGATTGGGGCGTTTCATGATACAGATGGACAATGACCCAAAACATACAGCCAAAGCAACCCAGGAGTTTATTAAAGCAAAGAAGTGGAAAATTCTTGAATGGCCAAGTCAGTCACCTGATCTTAACCCAACTGAGCAGGCATTTCACTTGTTGAAGACTAAACTTCAGACAGAAAGGCCCACAAACAAACAGCAACTGAAAGTAAAGCCGCTGCAGTAAAGGCCTGGCAGAGCATTAAAAAGGAGGAAACCCAGCATCTGGTGATGTCCATGAGTTCAAGACTTCAGGCTGTCATTGCCAGCAAAGGGTTTTCAACCAAGTATTAGAAATGAACATTTTATTTCCAGTTATTTAATTTGTCCAATTACTTTTGAGCCCTGAAATAAAGGGATTGTGTTAAAAAATACTTTAGTTGCCTCACATTTTTATGCAATCTTTTGTTCAACCCACTGAATTAAAGCTGAAAGTCTGCACTTCAACTGCATCTGAGTT
Source organism: Polypterus senegalus (assembly GCF_016835505.1). Taxonomy (NCBI): domain Eukaryota; kingdom Metazoa; phylum Chordata; class Cladistia; order Polypteriformes; family Polypteridae; genus Polypterus; species Polypterus senegalus. The sequence goes on from NC_053155.1 coordinate 305,438,270, forward strand.
GTTTCATTTAAAATTCATTGTGGTAATGTACAGAACCAAAATTAGAAAAAGTTGTCTCTGTCCAAATATTATATATATATATATATATATATATATATATATATATATATATATATATATATATATATATATATATATATATCCATCCATCCATCCATACACTATCCAACCCTCTATATCCTAACTACAGGGGTCTGCTGGAGCCAATCCCAGTCAGCACAGGGCGTAAGACAGGAAACAAGACCCGGGCAGGGCACCAGCCCACCCAGACCCACACACCAAGCACACAATAGGGACAATTTAAGATCGCCAATGCACCTAACCTGCATGTCTTTGGACTGTGGGAGGAAACACGGGGAGAACATGCAAACTCCACACAGGGAGGACCTGGAAAGCAAACCCAGGTCTCCTTACTGCGGGGCAGCAGTGCTACCATTGTGCCACCATGCCACCCTATATATATATATATATATATATATATATATATATATATATATATATATATATATATATATATATATATATATATATATATATACTCAGCAAAAAAGAAACGTCCTCTGACTTTCAACTGTTTTTAGTTTCAGTAAACTTAATGTGTAAATATTTGTATGAACACTAAAAGAGTCAACACCATAAGACATAAACTAAAAATGTTTCACAATGTGTCCCTGAATGAAGGGAGGCTCAAAATCAAAAGTACCAGTCATTATGTGGTGTGGCCACCAGCTGCTTGAAGTACTGCAGTGCATCTCCTCCTCATGGACTGGACCAGATTTGTCAGTTCTTGCTGTGAGATGTTACCCCACTCTTCCACCAAGGCACCTGCAAGTTCCTGGCCATTTCTGGGGGGAATGGCCCTAGCCCTCACCCTGCGATCCAACAGGTCCCAGACGTGCTCAATTCCTTCGACGATAAACACGAATCCGTCCATCACCCCTGGTGAGACAAAACCACGACTCATCAGTGAAGAGCACTTTTTGCCACTCCTGTCTGGTCCAGCGAAGGTCGGTTTGTGCCCATAGGCGGCGTTGTTGCTGGTGATGTCTGGTAAGGACCTGCCTTACAACAGGCCTACAAGCCCTCAGTCCAGCCTCTCTCAGCCTATTGCGGACAGTCTGAGCACTGATGGAGGGATTGTGTGTTCCTGGTGTGACTCGGGTAGTTGTTGTGGCCATCCTGTACCTGTCACGCAGGTGTGATATTCGGATGTACCGATCCTGTGCAGGTGTTGTTACACGTGGTCTTCCACTGCGAGGATGATCAGCTGTCCTTCCTGTCTCTCTGTAGCGCTGTCTTAGGCGTCTCACAGTGCGGACATGGCAGTTTATTGCCCTAGCCACATCAGCAGTCCTCATGCCTCCCTGCAGCATGCCTAATGCACGTTCACGCAGATGAGCAGGGACCCTGGGCATCTTTCTTTGGGTGTTTTTCACAGTCGGTAGACAAGTCTCTTTAGTGTCCTGTGCTTTTAGAACTGTGACCTTAAATGCCTACTTTCTGTAAGCTGTTAAGGTCTTAACGACCATTCCACAGGTGCATGTTAATTAATTGATTATGGTTAATTGAACATGCATGGAAAACATTGTTTAAACCCTTTACGATGAAGATCTGTAAAGTTATTTGGATTTTTAAAACATTATTGTTGAAATGCACAGTCCTGAAAAAGGGACATTTCTTTTTTTGCTGAGTATATATATATTGTCATGTCATGGACGGCCAGGGTCCCTGCATGGCCGGGACACCTCTTTGCTGGGTGGATGGGGGAAGCAAGCTTGGTCAGGATAGTACCTCACCCGTAACACTAGATGGCAGCCCCCCTGGGTGACAACAGTGCCTCGGACTCTCGTAGGGCTTCATTGGAGTTGCAGTGAGATACAGCCCTGTTGGGATCCGGGGGCACTGCCAGGGGTTGCTGTAGCTGCTCCTCAGCCTGTATGGGCGATCCAAACACCACACCCAGAAATGCAGCTGGAAGGAGGTCATCAAGTACCCCTGCAGGATAACTTCTGTGTAACGTATAAAACGAGCCAGCAGCCACTATTCGGGGAGCCAGAGTCGTTAGGAGGGAGACAAAGCTTTCTGAGGAAGAGTAGAGGAGAAAGAGAGAAAGAAGAAGAAGGGATTATTGTGTGGTGTTGTGCTTTTGAGACTGAGTTGTGTACTTGTGTGTTGTGTATTTTCTTATTTATTTTGTCTTTTTTCTCCTTCTTCAATATGTAAAGCACTTTGAGCTGCATTATTTGTATTAAAATGTGCTATAAAAATAAATGTTGTTGTTGTGGGAATGGGAAAGACGTTGCCCACAAGTGAAGAAGCAAAATAAAACCCATGGGCTTTTATAAGTGTGCCTCCTGCGTCTGTCTGTGTTGAGTTGGGTGGCTGGCATGCCCCCACTACTGTCACTATATATATATATATATATATATATATACAGTATATATATATATATATATATATATATATATATATATACATATATACAGTATATAGTGGTTGTCAGCCAGGTCCCATGCCCGGCCGGCATGCTGCGCGTCAATCAGCTGTCCTTTTCTCTCACTGCCTTGTATCGTGTGACGTTAAAGTGTCTCCAAGAAAATCACGTATCGTCTCCTTCCAAGATTTTTTTATAATAGATATATACTGTAGATATATATATATATATATATATATATATATATATATATATATATATATATATATATATACACACATATATATATAGCAGAAACTGTACATATCAGTCAGTCAATGTAAATTTTACTTTATTTAGCATCCTTAATAACTGACAGGTATTATGGTTTGCCTCAACATCTGATAGGTTATATAGTGCCTTTCATTTCTATCTATCTATCTATCTATCTATCTATCTATCTATCTATCTATCTATCTATCTATCTATCTATCTTGTGTGTTCCATGTGGGATGAATTGGCATGCTAATTCAGATGGATGGTGCTTCCTTGCGAGGGAGGGAGGCCGTAACAGAAGGCCAGAGACAGAATTACATTCCAAGCGGGATGAGTGTTGGTTTTTTACCAGGACGGGAGTCCATAAAGGAAAATCGAGGATGTAATGGCGTACCAGCTGGGACAGGTGCTGGTTTCTTGCCAGAACAGGATGCCTCCACAGGAGAACAGAAGGTTTCTACGGACAGGGTTTATATGTTCCCCGGTACACATTATGGCAGCATCCTACTACCAGCTACCATGCAAATACCCGCAGGGCAGGTTGGGAATTGTAGTCCCATGAGACAGCCCTGTCTGCACTTCTGGGGAGTTAGTAGGGGACCTGCTTTGAGGGACTTGTGCATGACCCAGTAAGTGCTTCTAAAGTGCAATGCTGCAGCACCAGAAGTACTCAGGGCTCCAGCATAAAAGAAGGAGTCTTCTCCTCTATGGAAGTCAGAGATGAGTCTACATGGGAGGTGTGGAAGGAGGAAACAGAAATCCTGTTTTTTGGATTGTATTACTTGGGAAGAGAATTCAGAAGTCTGTGGAGGTATTGTGTGTATTTGAACCCCAGGTTGTGTCTTGGGGTTTGTGGTGTTATTACACCCCCCTGGTGGGCACAATATATGCAAGTCACAGTTTAGTTAAGGTAACTGCTGTAAACCAGCAATTAAAAGTCTTTAAACATGTTTTTAACTATGCTATTAATAATAATAATGACATATCATTAAAATATTGTTTCTTGAAATACCGTAAAATGATTTTATTTTATATCATGTCAGTAGAACCTACAATATGTTTTATATCATTCAGACTTTGGCAGGTTTGGTGGTGTATTCAAAATCACAAACTGAGGTAGAGGCAGACGTTGACCCAGCATGCCTGTGGTGCAAAGCCCCTACACCACACTGCTAACCCGTACATATTGTCCATCCGAGTCCAATCATGGCACTGGCCACTTGGGGTTTAGCACAGACCTGGACTATCATATACTGTAGGTATTTACATTTATATACACCGTATGGCCAAAGGTTTGTGGACACCCCTCCAAATGACTGAGCTCAGGTGTTTCATTGTTAACAGGTACATAAAATCTCAGCGCACAGCCACATAGTGTCCATTGACAAACATCGTCATGGCTGTACTGAAGAGCTCAGTGACTTTCAATGTGGCACTGTCATAGAATGCCACCTTTGTCACAAATCGATTTGTGAAATTCCTGCTCTGCTAGATCTGCCCAGGTCAGCGCCTGCTCCGATCACTACCAGGGTGTCGTTTGCATGTTCTTCCTTTACATGTAAAGTTTGTTAATGAAACCACCAGTTTTCACCCAAAAAGCCCTGTGTGCTTGTTTGAATGGCGATTCTGAATACACCTGCAGTAAGCAAATGTGGTAGGGTGCCTGGCACGAGTGTGCCCTATGACAGAGTGGCACAAAATCTAGAACTGGTTTTCACCTTACCCTTGATGCTGCCAGTTGCCAAGCCTTACAGTTCTGAAAACAATTACTTTTGGATTTGACAACAAATGGGTGGACATCATTCTCATTAGTATTATTATTGTAACGTCTGATGGACTGGTGTCCTGTCTGGTGCTGTCTTCTTACTAGGAAGGTTTTTTAAAACATTTCATGATGATGATGATGATTATTATTAGTAGTAATAGTAGTAGTATTGCAGCAATTTGCTGACAGCTGCTGAGGTGTCCATATCCAAACCAGGGACCTAAGCTTTAATCCAGCACTTTATGGAGTATGTGAGCAGTTCCCATCACTGTAATCTCCTGCACTTCCTGGGCTGTGTGGTGTCCGGGAAGCTCCTGCAGATTCTTGTTGAATGTTTTCTTGAACGTACTAAGACCCCCAACCACCACAGGCATAGCTCTAGTTTTGGTGGCCTGCTGAACATGAGCTCCAGATCTTTAGATTTTCTTTCATTTTCAGCTTCTCTGAGTAAGATGTTGTTGTCAATTGGAACTGCTTCACTGATAAGCTAGCATTGCTTCTCCTTCTTGGGACTAACCACCATGTCAGGACGGTTGTCTGAAGTAAACGATTGGCTTGTATTGCCAGGGCCCACATGATGGAAGAGTTTCCAGTGCTGACCACAGCTTTCACCATATGCTGGTACCATTCCTCAGGAAATTTACCACCACAGATGGACAAATGCAGATAGCTGACAGCCTGCATTAGTATTATGATGATAATGATGATGATGATGATGATAATGATGATGAGGGGGCAGTGACAGACTAGCACCCAACCCAGGGTTCTTTCCTGCCTTGTACCCAGTATTGCCAGAACTGGCTGTGGCACTCACAGACTGAACTGGACAACGTAGGTTAGAAAAGATGATTATTGCTATTATTATGTTGATGATTTTGGTCCTATTATTATTATTTTGGTCCTTGTGGCAGACGGCCGGGACCCATGCCCGGCTGGGATGCCCCTTTGACATTAGGACCAGGGAAGCAGCCATGGGATGCACACTACATCCCCCTGAACGCGTGGTGGCAGCCCTCCTGGGTTACATCAAGGCCACTAGTGTGGGACTTCAGGGCACGGCCCTCTTGAGCTCTGTGGCCACCACCAGGGGGAGCTGCACAGTTTCATGAGCCCGTGTGGGCTGGAATGCAGCCACACCTGGAAGTGCAGCCTGAAGTAGGTCAACAAGCACCTGGGGCACTTCTGGGGGTGCTATTAGAGGAGCCTGCAGCCACTACTCTAGGCACCAGAGTCGGGAGGACGATGACAAGGATGACAAGGAGGAGGACGACGACGAGGAGGGAGGAGTGGAAGAAGAAGAGTGTGTTGCTGTTTTCGTTTGGTGTGTTTTGGGACTTTGCTGTAGCTGAGGGACACGGGGAAGACGTGATCTCCCAACGGAAGAAAAATAAATTCTTTTTGTGTCATATTCACCTGTGCCTCCGGTGTCATTCTGTGTTGGGTCGGCACCAACCAAGTGCTTCTGCCACATTCTATAATGGACTGGTGTCCTATTCAGAGCTGCTTCCTTCTTAGTGTTCAGCACTGATAAGCAGGCTAGATAATGCTTCATTATTATTATTATTATTATTATTACTAAGATGATGATGGAGCCGTAGTGGACTGACGTCCTGCCCAGGGTTGTTTCCTGCCTTGTACTCAGTCTTGTTAGGATTGACTGAGGCTCCCACACTGTTTCTTGGACTAAGGAGGTTTGGAAAGATTATTATTATTATTATTTGGGCCCTGTGATGGGCTACCATCCTGCCCAGGGTGATTTCCTTTCTTGTACCCCACAGATAACCCTGAGCAGGTTATATTATTACAGAGCTAGTGAACGCCACCATTATCAAGCACCTGCAAAGGAAAAACAAGTAAAAGTAAAAGAAGCAAAGACGCCGAGAGACACACTTGACTATGCTGCTGAAAAACGTTGTGTCTTTTATCTTCTTTTCTTTGTAGTGTGCCTTTTTTATGTTAGTATTATTATTATTGTTGTTGTTGCTGTGCTTTATTGCATGTTTTCCATTTTTTCCACTTGTGTTTTTCAAACACATTTAAATGATCATCCTAATAAAATTCACACAAAGAATATTTCAGTACAAAAAATCATTTCATAAACTTGATATGGCCTGTATTCCTAGGAGACATATTTTATTTTTACTGTTATAATTATTGTAGGCATGGAGTCAACACAGCTAAGGAGATGATGTGTGCATAACTTATTTTGGGGTGAGCCATTTTATTATTATTATTACTTCTACTGCTACTGATAATAATAATAATAATAATAATAATAATAATAATAATAATAATAATAATAATAATAATAATTTAAATTTTCTATAATACAATTTCTGAAGCCTGCAATACGGGCGCCCCACTAGTCTTCTACTGTAAGCATGATATGAGTAAGTGTAGCTAGTCAGAGAAAAGCAAATGTCCCAGAAATGATAGCATTCATCGCATTAGAGCATGCAAGAATGCATGGCAATCTGTTGTAGATCAACCCCCTATCCCGTTTTATGTCAAACTCCCCTTGTGCAAGCAGCTCCAGTCAGATATATCATTAAGACTGCTTAATGAATCAGAGCGCAGAGGTCACTATGTTCACTTAGTCTCATGGTGCTTGCCAGCACTCGGAGCGCCGATGCTCCCCTCTGCCTCCTTTCTGTCAAGCTTGCACTTTTACAGATGAAGACCGCACGCTCGCACCGCATCGGGCCGCCCACTTGCCTTGCATGAAAATGCATTTTTTTTCTTTTGCCCATTTATGTCATTTCATTGGACAAAAGAGCAGTGAGCGAGTCTGTCTGCTCCGACATGTTAACAGCATGATTTGTTATAAAAACAGGAAAACAAACCTTAAATGTGTTTTAAGCTTCTACATGCAGACGTTTGGGTGATAGTCAAAGTCAAAGCAAAGTTTATTGTCATCTCAACCAATTGCAAAGCGCAAGGTACACAGCGTAACAATATGAAGTGCGAAGAAAAAATTAAAATTAAATTAAAACTAGAATTAAAATTAAGATTTAAAATTAAAATTAAAACACAAACAAGACATTGTGCAAAGACAAGACAAAGAAGTAGCAGCAATATTGACGTGTAGTAAGCAATATGAACATTGATGCAATGTATGGTATTGTGCAATCTAGATACTGTAGAACTTGGCCCGGACACAGACAGACGGACATCGTTTTTGCACCCAACACACTCATTTATTATGTACCACACTATGTACAATACTTATGTGCACCCCCAGTGCCTCCAGCACCGATCCCCCAAAGTCCAGGCCACACAGCCCTTGTGCCTTTCTCCTGGCCGCCTCCAGTCCTCTCTCCAGCTCCGTCCTTCTTCCACCCGACTTCCGCTACTGAATGAAGGGAGGCGGCCCCTTATATAGGAACCCAGGTGGGATCCAGCTGCTTCCCGGCATTCCTCCGCAGACACGCCCCAGTGTGGCGGAAGTGCCGGTTCCGCACCCGAAGCCCTCCGGGTGTCCCTGTCTTTTTCCCCAGCACTTCCTGGTGTGGCGGAAGTGCTGGGCTCCAGGTTTCTTCAGGCACTGGGGCGCCACCTGGCGGTGGCCACGGGCCCCTACAGGGCTGGGCTTCCAAGCCCTCTACCCGTCGCCCCCTCGCAGTCTGGAGGAGGTACAAGCCCTCCTCCGGTCCTCCTGGGCGTCCTGGCTGGGCTCCACCCCCAGCCGGATGCCACAATACATAAATATAGTCAATAAATATATAAAATAATAAATAAATAATAGATAGATAGAGATAATACAGAAATGATCAGTGTATGATAATAGTTGTTTAAGCCATGTGGAAACAATGAGAGGTCAGAATGTTTAAAAGAATATCAAAGTGCAGTGTGTAAAATACTTAAAGGTCAGTATGAGATTTTCAGTTCTTTTCTACATGCACACTCGTCTTTGCAGGAAAGTGGCTTGCATGTATAAAAGTTCTCTTTTTAGAGGTGGATGAGGAGGTTTGGAGGGTCCCAGGGGGCAACATGGTGTTAAGAGGTCTGCAGCCTGGCAGATCTGGCTCTGATGCTGCAGTATCTTCTCTTGGATGGCAGAATTGTGAAAAGTCCATGTGAGGGGTGTAAGAGGTCCTGCACAATGCTGCAGGCCTTGCGGACACTGCATTTGTAAAATATGTCCTGTAGTGAAGGAAGAGGCACCCCAATAATGTTCTCTGCTGTCTTCACTATCGTTTGCAGGCACTTGCAGTCAGATATGTTGCAGTTGCCATACCAGACAGTGATGCAGCTGGTCAGAACACTCTCAATGGTGCCTCTGTAGAACATGGTGAGGATGGAAGATGGAAGACCTGCTCACTGCAGCCGCCTCAGGAAGTGTAGTTTCTGCTGGGCTTTCTTGATTAATGATGAGGTGTTATGCATCCACGTTAAGTTATGTGCACACCAAGGAACTTGGTATTCCTAACAGTCTCCACATCTAAACCGTTGGTGCTGAGTGGGATGTGGACAGGATGTGATTTTCTGAAGTCCACAGTTATCCCTTTTGTCTTGTCGACATTGAGAGATAGATTGTTGTCTTCACACCATGTGGACAGGGATAGGCGAATCCTTATTGAGGATGTCCACTGCACATTACTGTTTTCATTTCGGTTTACCTCCCCTACCTAACATGCACAAGCTACGACGAGGAGGCTGAAAGGCGCAAAGCGTCTCGAAGCGGAACACACCAGGTTAATTCATACAAATCAGAAGAACGATTCCAAATGTCTTACTGCATGTGGTGAATGAGCAACTGGATGAGAGGCTGCAGAAAATGGCAAGGTGGATGAATGCAAAAATGATGCCAAGATCTTTGAACCCTGGGGGTTTTATTGGAAGTCTTCCATTGTTTGCCTTTGCTGCGTCTGCTCATCCCTTCTTTTTTGTTTGAATTTTACTGAATTTCTTGATCACTACACAGTAACAGAACACCTCAATATGCAATATATGATAATTTTTTGATTTTCCAAGTTATTTTCTGTCACTTGTAAAATATTAGGAAGCAATGAGCATCACAGAACGGCCTGCCATCTAAGACTGCACTACGTGTATCTCAACTAGGCTGCCATTTATCCTAAGATAAACTAACTGAACTTTATTTATCACAATTTCAGGCAGCATAGTTATGTTTAATGGTGACATAATGGTTAGCACTGTGTCCCGGCACTGCCTATGTGGAGACTGTACAAGGGTAAGTCAATAATTATTACAAGTTTTGTGATACATTTGTTTGGGTTGTCTGTACAGCTTTCCACATGCATGTGACGTAACATGGTGTGTCTGTGGTCACGGTGGTAAAGTATTATCCTTGATTAGTCAGGTTCTCTTGTTGTTTTCTAGGAGTAAACATGGCCACTCTGATCTCTGCATGCTGTGGTCTGCTTTTTATGGCCTGAAGGTGTACAGGTCAGGTCAGGTGAGGTTGGGGAGCATGCACTGGTACAGTGCATTGCTGTACCCAACACATAACGAAACAGCTCGGGATTCTGGTTGGCAATAAGGCAGACACATGGTCCAGTCCCACCTACCAGAAATTACCCTCTATCTGCAATAGGCAGGTGTTATGTGGGCACCCCCTTTGACCTGGTCCAGCCACTCAGGTCCTCAACAATTAGGATCACCCTCTGGGAATCGTGTCTCATGGCCGTAGTGCGGTAACTGACTCTCCCTCAAAATGCAGGTAATGTACCTCATTTGGGACTCTATGAGCAACCGCTCATTCAACACAAAGTCAAACCAGCAGTGCCCAAGGATCCTCTGAAGAGACACAGTACTGAAGTACTGAGTCCAGTCTTTGTCTCAGGTCACTGGATAGCATCCATGTGTCACAACCATATAGCAAGACAGGAAGCACCAGGACTCTAAAGACTTGGACCTTCGTCCTTTTGCTTAGATATCGGGAGTACCACACACCCCTTTCCAGCGACCTTATGACCCCCCATACTATGACAATCTGTCTACTGACTTCATAGGAAGGGTCACCAGAGACATGAATGTCATTGCTGAGGTAAGTAAACCTTTCAACAAGGTCAACACTCTCTCCACAGACAGACACACTGCTGATGGCTGTGCCCAACAGGTCATTAAAGGCCAGGATCTTGGTTTATATCCAGGACACTCGCAAGTCCAGACAATTTTTTCAGTGCTTCCAGGGTACAGATTGGACTGGAGTATTGATCAGGTAATGACAGCATGCTGCATGTATATGCCATAAATTATTCACGCATGCATGAATCAGATCATAAAATGTGAGGTGTATGCATACGTGAAAGTTCTCCTTATGTGCAATGCAAATCAGGCAGGTGGTGCATATTGAGTAGTAACATCCCCATCCAACATGGCAGCTACAGCTCTACAGTGTCATACTGACCTCACAAACTATCATGAGGCGCTGGGAAAAACACTTTGTCTAAGCTGTGCCGTTAATGCCAGAAGTGATTCCACTCCATTGGACCCTTGAGCAAGGCCCTTAACCTGCAATTGCTCCATCTTGGGTGTGATGTCAACCTGCATCCAGCCCTGCAAGAAGATTCCTCCAACTTATAGGGAAAATCTGGGGGTTGGTGGCAGGATTGGCACTCAAGCCACCTGAAAAACCTGACACCTGACACTGTTCCAGGTCCTAATTTGGGATTCTGAGGGGGTGCAGGATGAGTGAGTCACAGTATCAGTGCATGCTCCCAACCTCTCTCTCTCTCTCTTTCTTTAAGTTGGCTGTGCATGGTCAATTTCCAGGGACAAATTTAGACAAACAAAGTCATCAGAGAACCCAGTAAATGTGCTCACCTCAAAAACAAGTAAAATTAAAATAAATAAAATTTTTAAAAAATCAGAGTATCAGGTTTTTAAATGTTGCTTGGTCTCGATCTCCCTAAAATGAAAATTTACCCAATCATTTCACCAGACCCTTTGTCATTTTTCTGATTTTACGGCTGCTTTGCGTTCCACTGCCATATTATTGTCTTCCAAGGCTTGTCACAGTAACTCTAGGATTACAGCATCAGTGCTAAACCTTTACACAGCTCTGACTGCTTACTTAGAAGGAAAATCGCCTGCCTCTCATTGTACAAATGTGATAATCTTAGCATTTTGTCATGTCATGTCATTTTCTAACCTGCTTAATGGAGATCAGTGTTACAGGGGTGCTGGAGCCTGGAGGACAGGGTGGCACTGCATCACAGGGTGAACACACACACACACACACACTTACACCCCAAACATACAGCACTAATTCTCTTAATATGCATGTCTTTGGACAATGGAAGGAAACCGGAAACTGTGAGGAAACCCATACAGACATTTGGAGAACATACAAACTCCACACAGGAAGGACCCAGGATGTGAATGGGATGCACCACCATGCCACCCATCTTGGTATTTTTTGCTAATTAAATTAGGTTAATTACTGTCCTCTCTGTCTTTGTCTCCAAACCGTCCAACCTGAATTAATCCACTAATGTCCTCATTTCTAATCCTGTACATCTTCGTCACACCAAATGCAAATCTTAACATCTTTAACTCTGCCACCTCCAGCTTTTTCTTTTGCTTTCTGTTCAGTGCCACTGTCTCCAACCCATATAACATAGCTGGTCTCACTACTGTCCTGTAGATCTTCCCTTTCACTCTTGCTGATACCCGTCTGTCACAAATTACTCCTGACAGGTTAGGACATGTGCAGAGGAGAGATACTGGGTATATTGGGAAAGGGATGTTAAGGATGAAGCTGCCAGGTAAGAGAAAAAGAGGAAGGATTAAGAGAAGGTTTATGGATGTACTGAGAGAGGACATGCAGGTGGCAGGTGTAACAGAGCAAGATGTAGAGGACAGGAAGATATAGAAAAATATGATCCTCTGTGGCAAACCCTTATGGGAGCAGACAAAAATAAAGAAGAATACTGTATATACTTTGCAAAATAGGTGGTCCATGAAGACAATGACACATAATATATAAAATAAGCCAAATAAAAACACACCCATCAGTCCTGGGAATTATTAGCGTTAGACAGTACATGGATGTACTTACCTTTTCTACAGCCATTATTAGTTAGGCCACGGTGTATAGAGTGCATTCAGAAAGTATTCAGGCCCCTTGTTGTGGTTTGAAATTTTGCATATAAGTTGATAAATATTTTGTATGACTTTATTTGTATGGTTAAGTACCTCCATCCCCTTTTAGGACCGAGTCTCTTTGCAAGTTTACGACAGAGTTGGTGTGAGTGCCTCAAACTGGTTTGGTAAGTGAGTCTCTGCAGGACTCTCTCAATCAACCCCCACAGGAAAGCCAAACTGCTGGCAAACATCGGCTCAACAAATGGTTTTGAGAGCAGGTGTGAAGGTATTCTGTGCCCCATTGGTCTGAAGTATGGCTGTTTGGGAGTGGCTTGTATCAGAAGCCTTTAAGTACCATGACACTGTATTGGCTCTAGGGGTTGGGCAGAGAATCTATAAATTTGCTTGCTTTGATGAAGGAGCATCTCGCACACCATGAACTGAAAAGGACAACACAATGAAGAACACAGCTCGGCAGCCATGGCATGCAACCTGTTCTGAAGAAAGCTGACTACAAATGAGGACTTAACTAGAGATATTTTAACTAACAAGTCTGTGTGCCACCTGAAACTACACATCAGCATTTATCAGGTTGTATGGTTGCTAGTATTCATTTGCACTTTGCATATCTCTCTATTATAAAAGAAAATCTTGAGACGAGACTTTTGCCAAGAGATTTTTTAAATGTCCCGCCCTCTTCTCAACCATTTACAACCACACCCACTGTCCTCTCACCTGTCATTCGTGTGGTTGCTTTTGTCAGACACAGTTCCTGCACTCTCAGCTCTTATAAATTTTTATGTTTTCCTGACTTTAAGTTCCCAATAAAAGAAGAATTATTATGTCCAAATCTTAATGAAGAATTTCATCCCGAAGGGTTATCAACAGAAGAAATGAGTACACGGGCAATCCTAGCATTGAGAAACGATGAAGTCAAACAAAATTAACGCGAAAATTGTTGATCGGTTACACAGCAAATTGGTAAAATGCATATTAATATACTATGCTGAAACAGTCGGTGGTGATGGTGTGGAAGTTGAAAACATCAACTTACAATATACCATACAATATCTACAACTGTTAACACTGTCTAGTCTTCCACCACACGAATTACTGTTTGAAGAAGGATGTATGGTAATGTTATTGTGTAATTTATGTCTGAGTGATGGGCTATGCAATTGGACAAGATTAGTTATATTCAAAATTGGTCGAAAAATTCTGACATATAAATTTTAACAGGCGACAAGAAAGGTCTTTGATCTTGATATGCTATTCTTATTAAAAAGTTTACAATTTCCCGTTAGAATAGCTTTTGCTATGACAATCAACAAATCACGGGGACAAATATTCAAAAAAGTCGGTTTATTTATTAGAGAGAAAGAAACGATATTCACTCACGGGAAGTTATACGTTGCGTTGTAACGATGTAAGTCCAAACACAGAATCAAAATTCAATGCAATTTTGAGGAACATTTAGTTTTACAGTAAAAGGTTAAGTTTAAAAACTATTTGCATGTTAATTTCAAAGACAAACAGAATGACAATGTATAATGCAACAAATACCTCTACAACAACACGAAAAATAATATTCTTTCAATTTATTACATTTTACTCATTTTACTTTGGTTAATTGCTCACTGTAATGTAAAATAGTTAGGTCTATTATGAATATGTAACAATTCCCAAGAAAATAACAATCTCTTACGTGAGCGACAGAGCCGCGAAGTGGGTAGCGTGTAGTGCCCGCCCAGAGGTTGGCAAGCAAAGTAAGCAGGGGGCAGAGCCCCCTAGTTGTTATTATTTATGAATATAATCAATAATACATTATTTAAATTGTAACTTAACTCGTGTTTGTCTTTTACTACACCTAATTGCCTGAGGTGATACATGTAGAAGGGAAGGTGGGGAGAAGTTATATACTACAATACCTTATGAACAGTGGTAAGTCTGTGAGATTTGAGGCATTCTGACAAAGACTACATATTAAGAATACAAAAGGGGAAAGTAGAGTAATATATCACTCTATCAAGGCAAAACACCCCTCCATGTTTTTCACAAATTGTGATGTTGCAGCCTTCTCCTAAAATCATTGAAATCAATTTTTTCCTCACATCAAAGCAGAATAACATAGCGAAAACAGGATTTTTAGGAATTTTTGCAAATTTATTAAAAATAGAAAAAAACTGAAATATCCCATTGACACAAGTATTTAGGTTCTTTGCTATGACCCTTGAAATCTGGCTCAGGTGGATCCTGCTCTGTTGATCATCGTTGAGATGTTTCTACACCTTGTTTGGAGCCCACCGGTGGTCAGTTCAGTTAATTGAACAAGATTAGGAAAGGCACACCACTGTCTAGAGAGGGTCTCTGTGATGGTGTGGGTCATGCTCCTCGCTCCATCTTCCCTTCAGGGAGCCTCTCGAATCCAACACCATCGATAATGTAACCGGATGAGCTGGACAATGAGGACACCAAATGAAGCAAGGGGATGGTGCACAAGGTACAATTGCTTTTATTACCAACAACAGTCAAAACCAAAAAAGTGTTCAGAACAGTGCACTGCTCCAAAATGTCCATAAATAATTAAATCCATAAAAATATAGAAATCCCAAACATTTAAAACAAGGCTAAAATGAGATTAAAATCCTGCAGCAGAAATTGGAGCCACTCAAGCCAAGCACAGCTCACCCAAGGTTTACTCAACTGGAGACTTTTCAGCCACCGCGGTCCTCACACTACCGACCCCTGTCTTGGCTGCCTCTGCCAGCGTCTGCCAGGTCGCTCGGGGTTGGTTGTCCTCTCGTCTTTCTTTCTCGTACACGCAGTTGTCCCTCGGATCCCTATGGCGGATTCCTCCATGATTCAACCCACTCTTCCACATCATCAGTGGGTGCGATCTGTCCCTCGAGCGCTGATCCTTCACTCCACATGGGACCCCTGACCGCGCTGACCTCTCTGTTTTTCAGCTGGCTGACTCCTCCACTCTCACTCCTGATGCTGCTCTTGCTCTCTAAGCCTCTTTATTTCTTTTGCATCTCCCCTTTCTTTTCCTTATCCTGTCTCTCTGTGCAGACCCATTCTTATATGGCATCGTGAGGTCAGCGTCTCAATCATGCACCGCCATCAAGTGCAGGTGCGACTCGCCCCAATTACCTCATCAATTCCCCACGGCTGCATGATTACTCCCATGGAGACTGACACGGCCAAATAGATTATTTAAAAAGTGGCCTTTCCTTCTGAGCTGCTGACCCCGCTATACCACAGGGTCCCTACAGAGCTTTAGAGAGAGGACTTGGTCAAGGTACCGATCTGGGGAAGGCTGTGAATAATATTCCCCTTAAGGTTTCCTAAGATCACAGTGGCTTCTATAATTCTTAAATTATGAAAGTTTGATGTAAGTTCTCCTGGCCAAACTGAGCAATTGGGGGGGAAGGGCCTCAGTAAGACAAGTGACCAAGAACTTCCAGAAGAACGACCATCACTCCAATAATCTGGTGAATTCATGGCGGAGTGCCCAGAAAATAGAGGAATGCCAATTGGAGTTTGCAAAAAGGCACCTTAAGGTATTTCTTAGACTATGAGAAACAAGAATCTGGTCTGAGAAAGTCAAGATCTCAGTTCTGAGCATCACATCTGAAGGAAACCAGGCAGTGCTCATCAACTGTGCAATATCATTCCAATGGTGAAGCAAGGTGGTGACACCATCCTGCTTTGGGCTTGGGGACTGGGGTCTTCTCAGGGTCGAGGGAAAGCTGAACGGAGCAAAGTCTAGAGATAACCTTCATGAAAGATCTGGACCTCAGACTTGGCTGAAGCTTCACTTTCCAAAGGGATTATCACCCAAAGACAACACAGGAGTGGTCTTAGGGTGACCTCTGTGAATGTTCTTGAGTGGTCCAGCCAGATCTAAGATTCAAACGCAATCAAATATTTCTGGAGAGACCTGAAAATAGCTGCCTGCTTACAGTCTTCATTCAATCTGGCAGAGCTTGACATGATCCATCGAAAATCCCAAAATCCATGCATTCGATAATTGTCAGGTCAGATCCTTGAAGATTCCAGGCTGGAACTGCTGCCAAAAAGGACTTCAATGGAGTACTGTGTGAAAGGTCAGAATACTTGCATCGGAGTGATATTTCAGTATTCAAATTTTATTAAATGTGCAAAAACTCTGGGGTGTTGAGTGTTGCTTGGTAAGGGAAAAATGAATTCAAACAAATTTAGTGTTAAGAATGCAACTAAACGTGAAAAAAAGTGAAGGCGTCTGAATACTTTTTTGAAAACACCGTAAATAAATTCCTGAAGATAAAGCTGCAAACGAACCTTGCGATTCATCCATAGGTGAACCCGGACATTATTCATGTTAATTTTTAATGCATCAGACATATTCACAATAACTGTCTGCCAAGAGCTCTTAGTGATTTTCTGGGTACGGATTAAAGCTAGACTTCTTTTATTGCGAATTACCCATTTGGGTCGATGAAATAATACAAAAGGCCTCGCTTTCCTGATCATTAAACACATAAAATACAAACGTTAATGATGATTTATAAAACCTGCAGGTTTGGGTTTCAGCCACGGTAGAACTTTTGTTTTATGTTTGCAGTGAAAAATGCAACTTGCTGATTGCATTCATATGTCGAAATTCTTTGTCGGAGGTGGCTCCCAATTTTTCCATTTTAAAATTAAAGTGAGGAAATTTAAAGGAGCTATTGAGAGAGGAACAAATTACACGGTTAAATGATATTCTGTGGAAAAACTGGGTATATTTGGCCAGGCTCCATCCAGCGCCCGATCAACCATGTTAAGCAAACACTCCATTAAACCTGAACTACTGAACATTTTTGCAATTTTTATACAAATTGATGTATGCATATAGAGTCATTATGGAAAATAATATATTTATATACAGTGCCCTCCGTAATGTTTGGGACAAAGACATATTTTTCCTTGACTTTCTTCTCAGCCTCACAGTTTAAATTTACAAATCACTCAATTCAGATGTTACTAAAGTGTACATTGTGGATTTTCATTTAAGAGTATTTGCATTTTGGTCACACCATGAAGAAGTGACAACACATTTTCTACATTGTCCCCTCGTTTCAGGGCACAGCAATGGCAGGTCATATCATATTATATCATATCATATCAGGCCCATCGGCACAGTGGGTAGCACTGCTGCCTCGCAGTTAGGAGCCCCGAGTTTGCTTCCCAGGTTCTCCCTGCATGGAGTTTGAATGTTCTCCCTGTATCTGCGTGGGTTTCCTCTGACAGTCCAAAGACATGCAGGTTAGGTGCTTTGGCGATTCTAAATTGTCCCTGGTGTGTGTGTGTGTGTGTGCCCTGCGGTGGGCTGGCGCTCTGCCTGGGGTTTGTTTACTGCCTTGCGGCCTGTGTTGGCTGAGTTTGGCTCTGGCAGACCCCCATGACCTTGTAGTTAGGATATAGCGGGTTGGATAATGAATGGATGGATATCAGGCCCATGTCATATTTAGGACTTTCCAGCCTATCCCTTGCATACAAGGACTGCTTGAAGTCTGTGACTTATGGACATCACCAGGCTCCTCTAATTCGGCCATTTTCAGCTCTGGCTTGTTTTGGGAGCTTATCCCCTTAACCCTTTGAACCCTGCCTCACACCATCCTTTCCCATCCATAACGCTGGGCCCCCCAACAATTTTCAATGACTTTAGAAAATGAAAATTAAAACACAAACAAGACAAGACATTGTGCAAAGACAAGACAAAAAAATAGCAGCAATATTGACATGAACTAAGCAATTTGACATTGATGCAATGTATGGTATCGTGCAATCTAGATACATAAATAGAGTCAATATATGAAGTACCACGAGACTATTTGCACGTCACACCCTACTTACAAACAATTTCTCGGAGACACTTTAACATCCCGCGAGACATAAGGACAGCTGCTGTACAGGCTTTTAAATGATCGTCACGCAGCGCGGCATGCAGAACACGTAGCTCGGTAGCAGCAGCTGATCCGTCTGCATCTCCTTCACAACGTGAGCGTCAGAGACGCGAAGTGGTGAGCATGAAGCATGCTCCCGGTTGTGGTGAATGGGGGGTGGGCGAGCAAAGCCCCCTAGTAATGTATTATATAAATAATAGATAATACAGCACAATGTGAGGTAGTACAGAAATGGCATCACTACACAGTGTATGATATTAGTTGTTTAAGACACGTGTAAACAATGACAGGTCGGAATGTTTCACAGCAGAAGGATATCAAAGAATGTCCAAGTGCAGAGTGCGACAACTCTCACTGCAAAATTCAAGAATAGATGATACCACTCACAAGGATATGGATTTGTTCAAATATATCCATCCATCCATTATCCAACCCGCTACATCCTAACTACAGGGTCATGGGGTCTGCTGGAGCCAATCACAGCCAACACAGGGTGCAAGGCAGGAAACAAACCCTGGGCAGGGTGCCATCCCACCTCAGAGTATATATGTATATATATGGGGTGGCATGGTGCGTAGCGCTGCTGCCTTGCAGTTAGGAGACCCGGGTTTGCTTTCCGGGTCCTCCCTGCATGGAGTTTGCATGTTCTCCCTGTGTCTGCATGGGTTTCCTCCGGGTACTCCAGTGTCCTCCCACGGTCCAAAGACATGCAGGTTAGGTGTGTTTAGCCCACCGCAGGACACACACACCAAGCACACACATTTAGGATCACCAATGCACCTAACCTGCATGTCTTTGGACTGTGGGAGGAAACCAGAGTACCCGGAGGAAACTTGTTCAAATACATCAACAACAAATTAGAAACTAATTAACATAAATGAAGAATGACAACATCTGTCCATCAGTTAATTGTAGAAAAGGAGTCAGACAAGCCAGACACAGTCAGAGTCATGGAGACCTCGGCCAACAAGCCGCCTCCCGCCTATTGGCCCTTCACTTCAGCACTTGATGGCCCCATTTTGTGGGTCTGCCTGGTCTACCACTTTGTGGCTGAGCTGTTGCCGTTCCGCTTCACAATACCAGCACTTATCATTGACCGGAGCGGATCTAGCAGGGAGGAAATTTACCTTTATGTTTTTGACTGACATCTTCCTATTTTGCTTTGATTTAAATGGCTTATTTATTTATTTATGTATGTATGTATTTATTTATTATCATAACCCTGTTATATAACCCTATCTATAACACTGTTAACTAATAAATTGTGAAAGGATGTGACTGTTGTGGCAGACGCCCGGGATGCCTCTTCTGTATATGGTGCTGGGGAACAGGCATGGACCGAACAGTACCTTCCCCGGAATGCTAGATGGCAGCCGCTCTGGGTGGCAGTTTTGCCTCGGATTCCCGCAGGGCTCCATGGGAGATGGAATTCCCTAAGACCCTGTTGGGATCAGAGGGGTGCCACCAGGGGGCGCTATAATGGTTCCTGAGCCCATGTGGGCAGTTCTTCTGCCACACCCAGCAGTGCAGCCAGAAATGGGTAATCAAACACGTGGAGAACTTTTGGGTGGGCTATAAATGGAGCCAGCAGCCACCACTCCGAGAGCCAGACATGGGAGGAGGGAGACAAGAGAGGAGTGGAGGAGAAAGGAAAAGATAAAGTGAAGAAGTGTTGAGTATTGTGCTTATGCCTGTGGGAAACGAGGAAGGTGTTTCCCACAAGGTGAAGAAAAATAAAAGCCTGTGTTTTTATAAGTCTTTCTTCCGTGTCTGTCTGTGTCGGGCTGAGCGCTCGTATAGTGCCTTTGTCACACTGTCTAATACATCTCACTTTCTTTAAAACTTCCAACTTCTTAACTGGAAATCACACAGCAGATATTCAAGCCTTGCACAAGCGTACAGGGAGCAGATCTTATACAGCCAAAGATAAAGTAGGAAATAATTATTTGCTATGATTAGACACAGGGAAAACCCTGAAAGTAAACATAACATGATATTTAATTTTTGTAAACGATTTACTTGTCAGAACTGTTTTTCCTTTGTAATTTCCCTAGATGATCTTAAAAGACTAGCGATAGATTTATTTTAATTAAAATCCGCATTACAATCGACACAGACTTGTAATACCCTACCAGCCGTATTATTATAGAGTGAAAACTCCCTCGTGAGAGGGGAAAAGTAACTGTTCAGTTTTCATCCTGTTGTAAAACAGAATGCCATTGCGGTGAAGTTTAGTATTCTGGAAATCCGATTAGCCTTTTTTGGGGGGTTTCTTTGCTGGGTTATGTGGTCAAAGGAATATTCTTGGATATGGTGCCTTTCATAATGAGGGTTTTTTTGTGTTAGGTTACAAGACACCACCAAGAACTGACAAATAATAAAGCTCTAAATATAAAAAAACACAATGTGATCTACGGCAGTTAATCTGAGTGCCAGTCCATAGTGTGGGCACACATACACAGAAATTTCTTGTGGTGTCGGCTGATGCCATAGGGTGATTTTGAAAAACCAAGGCTACCTTGACTGGGAAGTGGTGAACAGGAACACCATGTGCCATACACTGCAGTGAATATCTGTGCAGAGCAACCTGCATTTTTAAAACAATGACATTTTTAACAATGAAATCTGTTAAACGGGACATTCAGGGCAATGCCCAATTGGGAACAAGCCATGCAGTGTGCATATAGAAAGCGTCATTTCAAAATCCATCTATCCATCTATCATCTAAACCCGCTTATCCAGAGCAGGGGTGCAGAACAACTGGAACCAATTTCACAAGGAAGGAACAACATCTGGAGAGGACACCAGTCCATAGCAGAACAAGCTAACGCACACATCCACAAACACACACACACACACACACTGGAGCCGAGTAGCTACACTAGTCTATCTAACATGTGTGTCTTTGGACTGTGGGAGGAAACTGGAGAACTCACTGGGAACCCACACAAAAAATGGGGAGAACATGCAAACTCTACACAGTAGAGCTACCATCTGTGCCACCGTGCCATCCATTTTCAATATATCTTAAATCTTTATAAACTATTTAACAGATGCATAGGAAAAAGGTCAGAGTGAAAAGGAGTACTTATTACAAACAAATATTATATACAGGTATATACTGCTTTTGAACTTCCTCACAATCTTTATTGATGACTTTTGAATGCATCGCACTTTTTGAACACTGGTTGTTGCTATGATTAAACTTGCATAACGCACTTTGCACCATAACTTCTTGTTGTGTCCTCAGGTGGCCTAGCCCATCCTTGGTTGCAAACTACTGATGTCTGCGGGCACAGAACATCACGATGCCATTTGTACACCAAGAAATTTGGAACCCTTGATCTTTACCACCATGGAGTCCCCAAAGTATCCAATTGCCTTTGGATTGTGGAGGACACCACTGGACTCACTGACATTTTGATTTTTTTTTTTGCAGTTTCGCTAAATGAAAGGCCTACACTTCTAAGGGTCATAATGCTCTGTCGCATTTCATTTGTTAATTGCTGTTTTCTTGCCTTTATCTCTTGTCCAAGTAGGACTTCAGAGGGTGTCACAACACAGTAGTCTGTTCCAACTCTGCTTTACGACACACAGAGAGGTTTCAAGTAATCAACACAAGTTGGGAGACTTGTGCAAATTGTTTGCTTCAAATTGCAAAGCTTCATTTACTTTAATTGCTGCAGAATACCTGTAGGTTGTAATTCTCTGAAGAAGGCCCATGTGTAATATTCTGCAACTTCTTTTATTCAGGTTTTGCTAACCTAAACTTTAAATTTAAACCTTTGGCAGTTTACTGCTTTACCTTTTCACCATTTTTCGCCATTCATTGCATTTCAACTGACTAAATTTGAACAAAAACTAGTGCAATAGGGTTTGGACAGCATGGGCTTTCCTGAAGTCAATAATCGTCTATTTCTTCTTATTCACATTGCACCAACAACAGTCAGCCAGCGAGTAGATGAGTGTGAGGTTAGGAGTTCACCGAAGTGGGGCCTGTAATGTGTTGAGCTGCTTGCTGCCCGCTGTCGCTCTCTATTGGATTAAACGGCTATAGGAAGGTTATGATATTAACTGAGTTAAAATGATATGAAGACAGGTGGACAGGCAGATCATAAAAAATTCAAACGTCGGCGTCAATAGGCTTTGTGCTGTAGGAACCAAGTTACTCAAACTATTCTATAACATTTCCGGAATTATTTACATCTCTGATACTGATCTTTCTGGTCATAAAATAGGCCATTACGATAGTAACTGATGAGAAGATTTCATAAATAATTGTGGAATTATGATATTTGTAGGTTCCTCTAGAGCAGGGGTTCTTAACCGGGTTAGGGGAACCAAATGCTGGGGGTATGGGACTCAATCTCTGGGTACTGGTATTTATTTTATTTAATGTATTTAATTTATACTTGGGTAGTACGTGAATGGAATGCAATAGAATCTTCGAGCACATTCGACATTTCCTGCAGATGCTTGTATTTAATTTTACATGTGTGTATTTACTACAACTTTAATTTTTATTTCATGTTTCTCTTCCTAGCTATCCATACCTTTAGTACAGTAAATTAAAGCTGTTCACATATTTGGAAATCATACTGGCAATCAATATAAGGAATGGTGATGATTATTTTGATAGTCAAGGTTGTATGGGACCATAAAGGACAATCCATTGGGGGTCTGGAGACATCAAAAGGTTAAGAACCCCTGCTCTATAGCAATGGTTCCCAACCTTTTTTTGGCCATGCCCCACCTAGGCCTCTCTAAAATCATGATGTCCCCCACTGTAACATATACCTTATTATTATTATTACCTATTGAAAAAGTGAACTCCTACTAATGTGGAGGAAGCCCATAATGTCGTTAATTTGGTCTAAACAAGCTTCCAAAGTACATGGAAACAAAAGAGGGAAAAGACTGTTGAAGTACTGACAAAGAAATCACTAAGAAATTGTTAATATGAAGTAATATGAAATACAGCAAATACAGTTTTGAAAACATATAATAAGAGGCGTAATATTCATAAATATAAAATAACTTTTGTGATATATGGCCAGCAGTGTATCCCGGGCCAATACCCCCACGCAGCCAGATGGAGTCCTTCTTGCAAAATGGAAGTGCCTCGAGTTCCAGCAGGGCATCATGGACATTGGAGTTTTACATCACAGCCCTGCTGGATACCAAGGGATCCGCCAGGGGACGCTGCAGTAAGGCATGAGGATTTTTATTATAGCCTGGAAGTACTTTCTAGTCACGGGAACGGAAATAATAAAGTACTTCTGGGCTGAAGAAAAGAAGGAGTTTTCACCTTGACCCGGAAGTGTTATGAAATCACGTGGACTGAGGGACAGAAACACTTCCGGGTCAAGGAATATAAAAGGACGATGGGAAACCCCAGCAGACTGAGCTGAGTTGGAAGGAATGGTGACAAAGCGTCTGGGAGTGGAGGATTGTATTATTGATTATTATTGGTGTATTGATTATTGTGAGTATTGTGGAGGTGGAGGTGAAATAATTAAATAAAATAAATTCATTATTGGGACTTTTACCTGGTGTCTGACGTGTGGTCTGCGGGTTCAAGGGGACAATAGCGCCCCCACATCTGTCACACTTTATTACAGCTTTTTCTGTAATATTTTGATCATTTTAGATTTTTGTTATACTGCATAATTTTATAATCATTGTTACAATTCATATTATTTTAATGGCAAAAATGATTTCTAAGTACAAAAACCCAAGCCTGTTGTAAAATGATAAATTAAACGGTTCTTCACCATCCCTTCTATTTTTATATAAATATATAAATTCTGTAAAAAATAAAAATTATTTGTTTATTTTTTTCTATCATTTTTAACAGTGAATTTCTGTTTTTTCATTTTAGAAATTGTTTAACGTACCTAAATTCTCGAATTGCCCCCCCTAAAAAATCAAACTGCCCCACGTTGAGAATCACCGCTCTAGAGAGTCGCTTTCTTTTGCACGATTTAGCTCAAAAACTAACCGGCACTTTGTCTTCTCATAACAGGCTTAAGTTTCGTTTCGAGTTTTGTATTTGTTTTTATCCCTGGACCGTTCTCAAGGAACTGTAACACACAGACAGACAGACATCAACCCATTATCGAGATATCAGTGTCTTAGGTATCGGGGGACCCTAAAACATCATGATCCGACGAAAACCGGAGATTGAAATTTCTGACGAATCTAAAGCTTTGGCTCCTTCCCTATAGACAAGGGGTGTCAAACTCCGGGCCTGGTGGGTTGCAGTGGCTGCAGGTTTTCATTCTAACCCTTTTCCTAATCAGTGACCAGTTTTCACTGCTAATTAACTCCTTTTCCCTTCATTTTAATAGCCTTGTTTTTAAGGTTTCAGTCTTCTGAATTGATGTGTTTCTTCATTAAAAGGCAGCCAAACAGAAATGAGACGTGAAATGATCCAACAGATGATCAGCTAAACTGGGATTTCAAACTCTAATCAGTCTCTTAATGAGAAGTTGGTTCTTGCTGTTAATTAAACCCGTTATTTCATTCCATGGCTTGTTGCTGCTCTCATTCTGCCACAGCAGACATTTCCAAATATGTTGATTTTTCTGTTTTTTCTAAGAACACCGTCAAAATATTTTGGTGACATAAGAGATCAACCTTACCGAGACCTTCACCTTTCTTTATTTTCAGATATTGTGTGATGGGCACAGTCGAGCTGGTCATGTGGCGGCTTGTTTTTTGTCTCATTATTGTTTGGCTGATGATTAAAGAAAAAGTGACAACTAAGGGGCCTGAGTGAAGTTAATTAAAACTTAGGCAAAAGATGTTAATTAGCAGCCAAAACTGGTCACTAATTAAGAAGATGGTTAGAATGAAAACCTGCAGCCACTGCAGCCCTCCAGGTCTGGTGTTCGACACCCGTGCCATAGAGGATAGGTTATGGTGATAAGCTATAGGTCCACATGTATGGGAGTTCATTTTTTAATTTGAAAAATATGCTGCAGATCTTTCAAACTGCTTCTCCAAGAAGCTCTTGACAACAGTCCGGACATTTTTTGGAAGTCAGGACTCAGAGAGTTAAACATTATGCCTGCCCTGATACTAATGTTCTTTGAGGGCCTCCATTGCCTGTTGTTATTGGATTTATACTGTGACCAGATGACAGTCTCGCATTGTGATTGCATCTGGATGGGGAAACTCATATTGAGAGGGTAGAAGAACCTAGAATTACATCCAAAGGGGGCCTAATGGCATGCTCCGGCATATGAAGGCGCTTGACAGGATTGTCCCGCTCTGCCTCTAGGTCATTTCAAAGGGTCACGGGTGACTTGATGGGACTCACTCAATATACCATTTCTGCCTCTATCCATCAGGTCTCAGCTGCATTAATAAAGAAGTTTAACAATTATATCAATCTCCCATGTAATCAGGGGGCAGCCACACCATTTTAAAAGAGAGTTTTATGACATAGCTGGACGGTGCCAGGTAATGAATGACATCGATTTCGCAGACGTTGCACACAAACCATTCTCAAAGCAACAGAATACAGATGTGAGCTGGAAGGGCTCCTACTCGTTAAAGAGGCAAGTGATTTGTAATCTGCCCGGCGTTGCCTCTGGAGCATATACACAACACACAAATTTCCTTGGCTTCTCTGTGATTCATTTTTCAAGACTCCGTACACTAAATGAAACATTAATGATTTCTCGTGGTGTCATACCTCAGACAATAATGCATATATTTTCACTTCCGTTCGCATTCTTGGGGCACATGTATATGCATTCTAAGGAAATTCTTTTCAATATTTTTAAATTATACATCATAATGAGCAAACATTGGGGGTAATGTTACCAAGTGAACCGCTGCTCAGCATCAATCTAGTGTTTCCATGCAAAGGGAGAAAATATACATTTATAGTGACAAATTCCTTTTCTTCACAAGTCATTTCTAAAATAATAACTGGAAGAATAGAAAATGAAATGTTGGTGGGCATTATTTTGTTATTATTAAAAGAATACAAATTTATAGGTGACTGCTGATTTGCAATATGTCCTTGGCTTATTCCACTTATTTGCAGTTTACCCAGAGACAAAGACCGAGCCGGCTTATAATAGAAAGACAGACGCTCTGACAAAGTGCTAATATGCAGTTGTGAATTCTAAGCATAAAGACAAAGGCAGTCATCTTTTTTATTTCATTGAAAGGTGCATTGTGACTGATATTCAAAGGATGATTGACTGGATTTATTAATGATTGCAATAGTGAAAACAGGGTGGCATGACGGTGCAGGGGTTAGCGCTGCCAATCCAAATCCTGGCCCAGTAACTAACTGCCTGTGTCTCTGCAGGAGCTGGACAAATTTGGACACCCTGTCCTCAGCAAATTTTTCTGGGAAATCTTTGTCATTGCCAGACCACTCAAAAGACATAACCACTTCAATTATTACTGGGTCTTCTGTTTTCATGCCCAGAACTCCATAACAAGAATACTTGTTTGTAACTCCATACATCCATCTCCACAATTCTCATTTCTGCCACAGCTAACCTCTTCTTCTGCACTTAATTTTACTGCCTGTGTCTCAGAGCCATAGACTATTGGTGGTCTTCCAACTCTCTTAAAAACCTTACCTTTAAAATCTGCCTTCTAAGATATAAAACCTTAAAATTCCATGCTTTCATGTTTGAAGCTTACCATTACTTACAAACCATACAGTATATTAAGATCTCAGGATGCTGACGATTACATGGATTAGTAAAATACTCATGAAAAAGCACCTTGAGCATGGGAAAGGTGCTACATAAATAAAATGTATTATATTATTATTATTATTATTATTATTATTATTATTATTATTATTATTACTACGTATTATTAATAGTAGTAGTAGTAGTAAGGTTTAGCTTTTGGTTGCAGGGCCCCAAACTGTGGACTGATCTGCCAGCTTATATAAACGATGACCTTTAGTCTCAATTTTTAAATCCAAGATGAAGAGTCATGACTTTAATCTAGCATACCCTGACTAGAGCTGCACATTGGATGTCAGCTTGTTTTTAGTTTTTTTGCATAAAAATGTAATTAATCAAGATGTTGAAGATTACAGGGATTAGTAAAACACTCATGGAAAAGCACCTTGAGCATGGGAAAGATGCTACATAAATAAAATGTATTATTATTATTATTAGTAGTAGTAGTAAGGTTTAGCTTTCAGTTGCAATGCCCCAAACTGTGCACTGATCTGCCATCTTATATAAATGATGACCTTTAGTTTCAGTTTTTAAATCCAAGATGAAGAGTCATGACTTTAGTCTAGCATACCCTGACTAGAGCTGCATATTGGATGTCAGCTTGTTTTTAGTTTTTTTGTATAAAAATGTAATTAATCAAGATGTTGAAGATTATAGGGATTAGTAAAATACTCATGGAGCATGGGAAAGGTGCTGCATACATAAAATGTATTATTATTATTATTAGTTGTAGTAGTAGTAGTAGTATTACGGTTTAGCTTACAGTTGCAGGGCCCCAAACTGTGGACTGATCTGCCATCTTATATAAACGATGACCTTTAGTTTCAGTTTTTAAATCCCAGATGAAGAGTCCTGACTTTAGTCTAGCATACCCTGACTAGAGCTGCTGATTAATTGTGCTTATTGGATGTCAGCTTGTTTTTAGTTTTATTGTATAAAAATGTAATTAATCAAGATGTTGAAGATTACAGGGATTAGTAAAATACTCATGGAAAAGCACCTTGAGCATGGGAAAGGTGCTACATAAATAAAATGTATTATTATTATTATTATTATTATTGCGTATTATTATTAATAGTAGTAGTAGTAGTAGTAAGGTTTAGCTTTTGGTTGCAGGGCCCCAAACTGTGGACTGATCTGCCAGTTTATATAAACGATGACCTTTAGTCTCAATTTTTAAATCCAAGATGAAGAGTCATGACTTTAATCTAGCATACCCTGACTAGAGCTGCATATTGGATGTCAGCTTGTTTTTAGTTTTTTTGTATAAAAATGTAATTAATCAAGATGTTGAAGATTATAAGGATTAGTAAAATACTCATGGAGCATGGGAAAGGTGCTGCATAAATAAAATGTATTATTATTATTATTATTATTAGTAGTAGTAGTAGTAGTAGTATGGTTTAGCTTACAGTTGCAGGGCCCCAAACTGTGGACTGATCTGCCATCTTATATAAATGATGACCTTTAGTTTCAGTTTTTAAATCCAAGATGAAGAGTCCTGACTTTAGTCTAGCATACCCTGACTAGAGCTGCTAATTAATTGTGCTTATTGGATGTCAGCTTGTTTTTAGTTTTATTGTATAAAAATGTAATTAATCAAGATGTTGAAGATTACAGGGATTAGTAAAATACTCATGGAAAAGTACCTTGAGCATGGGAAAGGTGCTACATAAATAAAATGTATTATTATTATTATTAGTAGTAGTAGTAGTAGTAGTAAGGTTTAGCTTTTAGTTGCAATGCCCCAAACTGTGGACTGATCTGCCAACTTATATAAATGATGACCTTTAGTTTCAGTTTTTAAATCCAAGATGAAGAGTCATGACTTTAGTGTAGCATACCCTGACTAGAGCTGCATATTGGATGTCAGCTTGTTTTTAGTTTTTTTGTATAAAAATGTAATTCATCAAGATGTTGAAGATTATAGGGATTAGTAAAATACTCATGGAGCATGGGAAAGGTGCTGCATAAATAAAATGTATTATTATTATTATTATTATTAGTAGTAGTAGTAGTAGTATTAAGGTTTAGCTTACAGTTGCAGGGCCCCAAACTGTGGACTGATCTGCCAGTTTATATAAAAAATGACCTTTAGCCTCAGTTTTTAAATCCAAGATGTAGAGTCCTGACTTTAGTCTAGCATACCCTGACTAGAGCTGCTGATTAATTGTGCTTATTGGATGTCAGCTTGTTTTTAGTTTTATTGTATAAAAATGTAATTAATCAAGATGTTGAAGATTACAGGGATTAGTAAAATACTCATGGAAAAGTACCTTGAGCATGGGAAGGATGCTACATAAATAAATTATGTATTATTATTTTTATTAGTAGTAGTAGTAGTAGTAGTAAGGTTTAACTTACAGTTGCAGGGCCTCAAACTGTGGACTGATCTGCCAGCTTATATAAAAGATGACCTTTAGTCTCTGGGTCGAGTGGTGGCTCTGAGGCTAGGGATCTGCACTGGCAATGGGAAGGTTGCCGGTTCAAATCCTGTAAAAACATCAAAAGTGGCTGTACTCGGTTGGGCCCTTCAGCAAGGCCCTTAACCTGCAATTGCTCTGTCCTATAAATCTGCATTCAGCCGTGCATGTAGGCCCTCCAACCTGCAGAGAAAACCTGGGTAGTTGGTGGCAGAATTGGCACTCCAGCCACCATAAAAAAACTCACTTTGGTTCCATTCCATTCCATCTGAACTAGTGTGGTGGTAATTAATGTAATTACAATGTAATTAATGCAATGTTTACGAACGGTTTCTAACAGTTACTACTCTGTTCTGTTTCACTTCCCAGTGTCCTACTTGGTACCACTTCTCTACATCCAAGCTATGTTTGTCTCATCAGACCAGAGTCCTTTAAATGCTGTTTGGCAAACTACAAATGGACTGTCGTGTGACTTTTACACAAAAATGGCTTCATTCTAGCAACTCTACTAAAGACGCCCGATTGATGGAGTGCTGCTGAGGTGGGCATCCTTCAGACAGGTACTCCCATCTCATCAGAGGACATCTGAAGCTCTGTTAGAATGACCATTGTGTTCTTGGTCATCTCTCTCAGCAAGGCCTCTCTTGCTGATCAGTTTGGCTGGAAACCAACTCTAGGAAGAGTCCTGGTGGTTCCAAACTTCTTACATATAAATTATTAACTCTTTTAGGGCGGATGTCGACTTTTGTCAACGGGAAAGGCTGAGGGCGAATGTCGACAAATGTCGACATCCAGGGATAGAGGGCGACAATCAGCTGTAAACTGCGACAAAACTCATTGTCACGTCACAGGCATTCCCTCTCTGCTTGGAGGAATGTTAGACTCGTTGACTCAGCAACTAATCCCTGCGTGTGCTGAGTTGCGATATGTAAACAAATAGAAACAAAGGCAAGATGGCATCAACATCTCATGCGGGAGCGAAGCGAGTGCAAAAAAGAAAATACTCGGCAGAAGACATTTTGTGCATTATCACGGAGTCGGGCTCTGATTTGTCAGAGTCAGATTTCTTTGGTAGTGATCAGAAGATCGAGGAAGAGATTGAGGAGCCGGCATCAGCCGATCGGAGACCAGCCAAAGCCACTGCAGCTGCTCGGCTGGCAGCTGAGCGCATTTGCGCTGCCCGTGCACCTACGGCAAGGTTCGTGTGGGAGGAATACCCAGAAATTGATCTTTGAGAGCCAAACTGGCTACCGGACTTTACAAGAAGGCACGGCTTGCTGCTGGACACAACGGATTACAAACCGCTGGACTATTTCAGGCTGTTTTTTCCTGAGGCAGTTTTTCAGCTGATATCTGATGAGACAAACAGGTACACAGAGCAACAGACAGCTGAAAAAGAGGCACCAGTGCAACACATATTGTAAGCAGTGCAACGTGCCAATGCATGCAATTGGCAGCTTTGAGTGTTATCATACTTTGCTTTGTAACATGTACGGTATGTGAAATAATAATATGTTAAATGATATAGTATGCAGGCTCATACAAAATGCAAAACAGTTATATTAGTCAAAAATAAATATTTTTTGTTGATTTGATAAGTTAAACAATTGTATTGTGTTCTTTTTTTAAAAAAAAGTTTTTGGAAAAATATTCAGCCCTGGGAGAAAAGAAAAAAAAAGCAAAATTAGCCCTAAAAGAGTTAAAGACAATGTGTTTCTGATAACACTCAAAGTTTTAGAAAATGTTTTATTCCCTCGTCCTGATTAATGGTTTTCCACAGTTTGATTGCAGAGAATTCCATGGGGGCCGGCACGGTGGCGCAGTGGTAGCGCTACCGCCTCGCAGTTAGGAGACCCAGGTTCGCTTCCTGGGTCCTCCCTGCGTGGAGTTTGCATGTTCTCCCCGTGTCTGCGTGGGTTTCCTCCCACAGTCCAAAGACATGCTGGTTAGGTGGATTGATGATTCTAAATTGGCCCTAGTGTGTGTGTCCTGCGGTGGGTTGGCACCCTACCCAGGATTGGTTCCTGCCTTGTGCCCTGTGTTGGTTGGGATTGGCTCCAGCAGACCCCCGTGACCCTTTGTTCGGATTCAGCGGATTAGAAAATGGATGGATGGATGGGTATGTCCTGAATTGTGGGACCTTATGTACTACCGATCAAAAGTTTTAGAACACCTTAGTTTTTATGCAAATGCATGCAGTTTGTTGTCTTGATGTTTCATGAAATCAAGGCAAAGAACAAATTAATGTCAAATAAAAAATAAGTCAAGGAATCATTAGGTGTACAAAATTGTATTCAAATTTTTGATTCATCAAAGTAGCCCCCTTTTATCGATGTAACAGCCAAACTGTGGTAACCCTTTTGATTCAGAATGTCAGTCACTGTGCCAGTCACCAACTTTGCTTCCAGCAGAAGAACCCCAGACCATCACATTTCTTTGTCCATTTTGACAGTTGATGTCACACAGAAGAACCATCACCATCACCAACTTAAAGATATATAAACACCATGCATGATGAACCAAAGATTTCAGATCTTGATGAATCGGTCCATAAGACTTTCTTCCAGTCTGCAGTAGTCCACAGCTGGGTATTTCAAGGCCCAATTTTGTCCTTTAAGGGATGGCTGCCATGTCAAACCTGTAGAACAAAGTCTCCTCTTCACAGCAGAAACTGACATTTGCTTTTATCGACCTGCACTGTTAAGCTGTACTTGAAGCTGTTGTTCTGTGAGGCGCCTGTGATCACACAAGTTGGTGACCCTCAGAAACTTGTCTTCAGATTGGCATGTGACTTTGGCTCTGCCAGATCTCGTCCTATCAGAGTTTTCTCCAGTTTCCAATTGCCTTTGGATTGTGGAGGACACCACTGGACTCACTGACACTTAGATTTTTTTTTTTTTGTAATTTCTCTAAATGAAAGGCCTGCACTTCTAAGAGTCATATTGCTCTGTCTCATTTCATTTGTTAATTGCAGTTTTCTTGTCGTTATCACTGGAATATTGTCCAAGTAGGACTTCAGAGGGTGTAGTAACACAGTAGTCTGTTCCAACTCTACTTAAAGACACACAGAGAGGTTTTAAGTAATCATCACAAGTTGGGACACCTCTGCAAATTGTGTGCTTCAGCTTGCAAAGTTTCATTTACTTGAATTGCCGCAGAACATATGCAGATTGGAATTCCCTGAAGAAGGCCCATTTGTAATATTCTGCAACTTCTTTTTTTCAGTTTTTGCTAACCTAAACTTTTTATTTAAACCTCAGGCCATTTGCTGTTTATCTTTTCACCATTTTAGGTCATTCATTGCATTTCCACAGATTACATTTGAATTAAAATGCTGAAGGTGTTCTGAAACTGTTGACCGGACGTGTATACACGGGTGTGTGCCTTTGTAAAGGGTGACCAGACCATTTAATTAAGTCAAGTCAAGTTGGGGAGCATATACTGGCACAGCACGTTGCTGCACCCATTACATGACAAAACATCTCGGGATTCTGGTTGGTAACCCCCCAGGCAGACACGCGGTGCAGTCCCACCCTCCGGAAATGACCCTCTATCTGCCACAACCAGGTGTTACGTGGGCGACCCCTTGGCCTGGTCCAGCCACTCGGGTCCCCAACAATGAGGATCTTACGAGCTGGATCACCACTGGGGAAACGTGCCACATGGCCGTAGAGCCGTAACTGACGCTCCCTCACAATGCAGATAATTTGCCTCATTCAGGACTCCATGAGCAACACAAAGTCAAACCAACGGTACCCAAGCATTTTCCGGAGAGACACAGTACCGAAGGAGTCCAGTCTTCGTCTCAGGTCACTGGATAGCGTCCATGCCTCTCAACCATATAGCAACACAGGAAGCATCAGGACTCTAAAGACTTGGACCTTTGTCCTTTTGCATAGATATCGGGAGCGCCACACACCCCTTTCTAGTGACCTCATGACCACCATCATGCTCTCCCAATCCGAGTCACCAGAGTCACATGAATGTCACTGCCAAAGATGGACTTTAATCCCATTCTAGACACACTTAAAGGAAAAAATGAATCAGACAGGATGGACCTGAGCACACTTAGGAGTGCCACAGCCAAGAGTCTGAATCTTTCTATCAATGAGAGATTTCAGTTTTTGACTTTTAAGAAATGTGTAAGCCTTCCTGAAAGCACACTTTCACTTTGTCATTATGAATGTTAATTGATGTGCAAAAATGACATATTTATCCAATTAAAATTAAAGCTACAACACAATAAGTCCACCAGTCTGTTAACTGTCAGCGTCGATGCCACTGATAAAAAGTCTGGAACGCTCTTCACCATCTTGCCATCCATAGTGCATTTAAGGGTGAAGCTAGGAAGCCATTTTTTATACAGAGAGTTGTGAGTCGGGGACAAACTACTGAGTAATGTAGTTAAAACAGAAAGCTCTACAGCCATTAGGAAGTTTCTGGATGAGATACTGAGACAGGAGTGGAGTGTGGAATACAAGTCAGGTTATATAGAGCCTTGATGTGTGGAGTACAAGTCACAGGAGGTTCGGCTCAACCTTTATAATGCACTGGTGAGGCCTCATCTGGAGTCCTGTGTGCAGTTTTGGTCTGCAGGCTACAAAAAGGACATAGCAGCGCTAGAAAAGGTCCAGAGAAATTAGGGTTAGGGTTAGGGTTAGAGTTAAAGCAACTAGGCTGATTCCTGGGCTACAGAGGTTGAGTTATGAGGAAAGATTAAAAGATCTGAGCCTTTACAGTTTAAAATAAAGAAGACTAAGAGGAGACATGATTGAAGTGTTTAAAATTAATTAAAGGAATTAGTCCAGTGGGTCGAGACGTGACTTTAAGATAAGTTCATTAAGAACACAAGGACACAGTTGGAAACTTGTTTAGGGCAAATGTAATACAAACATTAGGAAGTTTTTCTTTACACCAAGAACGATAGACACTTGGAATGAGTGACCAAGTACTGTGGTGGACAGTAAGACTTTAGGGACTTTCAAAACTCGACTTGATGTTATTTTGGAGGAATTAAGTCAATAGGACTGGCGAGCTTTGTTGGGCTGAATGGCCTGTTCTCGTCCAGATTGTTCTAATGTTTTAATGGACATCTGTCGTTTCTCACATTTCTTCTGTTCTATGTGTGTTCTAATATTGTAAAGGAACAATTGATCATGCAGTATATGTGCAATAGGGTTTATAGATCAAGTGTGATATTAACAAGTATGTCACTCCTTAATAAGGCAGCAGACAATTTTTTCAGATCTAAATCCTGTTTTGCAATTCTGAGAAAGAACAAAAGATTTCACATCAAGGGCACTGCAATCCGGGCTCAGAGGTCCACTGAAAACCCAGCATTGCTTCATCAGCACAGAACTGAGGCAGATCAATACAGCGCGCGTCCAAAAAGAATGCTGAATCCAAGCATCTTTCATATGTAAACGTGAGATTTCTGAGCACACGGAAAATAAATAAATAAAAAAATGCAGTATTAAATTGCTTCAATTTGAGGATCAGCACACATTATAGGCGACCTTGTGGTGCTACGAGAAGTGCAGAGTGAATAAAAAATTGACGTCCACTCGGGTCATTTTGGGAAAATGTATATAGAGTGAAATAATAAAATTAATAATAATTACATGTATGACTTGCTGATAGGCTCATAAGCATGCACTACCTTTATTTTGTGAGATAAAGCTTTGGGTTAAGCTGCTGAAAGCAAAACAGTTAGACATGAAATCGGTTTCATTTAGTGCTCAAAACTATGAGCTAGCGAATATTGTTTTATTATTATTATTATTATTATTATTAAACTTTAAAGATGTGTGCAGAATTGAGCAGAAAAAAAATATCTTGCTGAAACAATACACGGAAGATTAGGTTTAACAGAATGATTTATTATGTCAAATGCATTACGGCTGAAAGCTGATTGGCTAAATCAAATTAAATATCATAGCCATTCCCATATGCTCTGAGCCCATCTGCCCGGGATTAGCAATGGGAGCAAAAATTACAACAGTAAAGGAAAAAGTCATGCGACAGAATGAGAAATGGATGGCCTTGAAGCAAATTGGAAACAAGATGCACTGAATCTCCAATTAGGTAGTAATTCAAACAACTGCAAAGATATATTGTGTTAAAACAGGGAACAAGGGCTAAACAAATGACACTAGAAAGCAAATCCAGTTATGAGAAATGACTTTACTTGGCACTCACTCAAGGTGGAGGCATATCATACATAATATGATAATAATGGTCATGATGTATGGCTAATAAAACTCAACACAGATGAACAGATAGATAGACAGACAGATAGATAGATAGATAGAAATGAAAGGCACTATATAATAGATAGATAGAAATGAAAGGCACTATATAATAGATAGATAGATAGATAGATAGAAATGAAAGGCACTATATAATAGATAGATAGATAGATAGATAGATAGATAGAATGATAGAAAGGCACTATATGATAGATAGATAGAAATGAAAGGCAATATATAATAGATAGAAATGAAAGGCACTATATAATAGATAGATAGATAGAAATGAAAGGCACTATATAATAGATTAATAGAGTGAAAGGCACTAGATAGATAGATAGATAGATAGATAGATAGATAGATAGATAGATAGATAGATACTTTATTAATTGCCACAAGTTGGATTGTTACAATTCTGTCAAAGTTTGTGTTTTGGATTTTCCATATAGTTATATAGTTTGAATTGTTGGGTAGGAGTGAAGATGGGGTATAGGTGCCACTTTGACACAAAGAATTTAATGGCATATTATTTGGCAGAATATGTTGAGCCTATGCATATTGCACATATTGGCATATGCATTTCTATCTATCTATCTATCTATCTATCTATCTATCTATCTATCTAAATAACAAGACTGGACTTCTGTGGGTCAAACCGCCTGCAGAGTGGGTGGGGGGGCATTGATCCTGGACAAGCATGAACAAGACCTGCAAGTTTCAATTACTTTACGTTATTAGTTCGTCATCACATATTGTTTGAGTTTTTATTGTGAATCAGAAAAAAGATTGAGAATCAAGCAATGTATCAATAATTTTTGGTAAAAATTTTTTTGGATGCTAAGTAAGGTTCATGGGGAAGAATGCGTGTAACATGCACATGTGTTTGTGTGGCACAAATGATGGAGGCGAAGGAATTTGAATGTCTTGGATGCCCATCTATGTGAAAAAAATTACCATAATGTGCAAAAAGTCAAAGAAATTGTTCAAAACGATCAACGACTCAGCATCAGAATGACTGAAGAAGTGGTCCACATCGATAACGAGATTGTCAGGCAAATTTTGCACGTCAGTCTGAATGTAGCAAATGTTTGTGCCAAGGTTGACCCAAGGCCTCTAACTCCCGACCAAAAATAAAATTGCAAGTCATGTTGTGCCAACATTTTGGGGTAAATGAAAGCAAAACTGAGTTGGGTCTTCCTGTAGTATCCTGAGATGAAATGACAGACAATTCACTGGATGAAGAAAGCAAGACTAAATTCAAGGCCTGTTGATTCTTTTCCTTCAACATTAAGGGTGCAATTTTGGACAAGATGGAGCAACAGTGAACACTACTACCAACAGGTTCTGGAAGGAATGCGAGAAAGGGTAGGAGAAACAGGTTACAGTTGTGGGAAACGCTTTCCTTCTTCATCACAACAGAGCATCAGCTTAACTAGGAGATCTCAATGAAGCACATTTTGGCTGAGGTACACGTCATAGTGCTTGAACACCCTCACTACTCACTAGTCCCAGCTCCACAAGATTTTTTTCTTTTCTTTAAAGTCAACTCTGCACTCAGGAGATCCCATTTCGTGTCAACTACTGAGGTAAAGAAGAAAATGATGGAGCTTCTGAAACAACTGACAGAAGATAACCTTCAGCACTGCTCTGGTCAGTGGAAGACCACAATGCAGCAGGCCACAGACGCAGGAGGGGAGAAAATTGAAATATGTGTTTTCTTCATTAAAATTAAGCGTCAGTCTCATTTTTCAATTTTGAAACCTTGTACTGCACAAGTCCTTTTACAACAAAATAATCATATCACGCAGCAAGAATCGAGAAACAATCAAATCCTATTCAACGTCTCTTTCTATTCCCTTCTTTTCAAAAAAGTTTGATGATTTATACAAGAATTTTCAGATCTGCATCAACTAAGCACAACTCCACACACATTTTAAAAAAAACATTCATTGTGTGCATTAGTTAAAATAGAAACTCTATCATTCAACTGGACATTTTAAGGAACGTCTGCAGGCTGTGTAGCCCAGTGATCATGACTTCAACATTGGCTAATTATTGATAGATAGATAGATAGATAGATAGATAGATAGATAGATAGATAGATAGATAGATAGATAGATAGGAAAGACACTATATAGTAGATAGATAGATAGATAGATAGATAGATAGATAGATAGATAGATAGATAGATAGATAGGAAAGGCACTATATAATAGATAGATAGATAGATAGATAGATAGATAGATAGATAAGATAGATAGATAGATAGATAGATAGATAGATAGATAGATAGGAAAGGCACTATATAATAGATAGATAGATAGATAGATAGATAGGAAAGGCACTATATAATATAAAGAATATTATTTGCCTTACTCCCCGGAAGTACATCCGAGTCACATGGACAAGGGGAATGACGTGCTTCTGGGGTGAAGACGAAGAAGAGTTTTGATCTGACCCGGAAGTGCTAAGAAGTCACATGGATTGAGGGTTCAGAAGCACTTCCGGGTCATGGACTATAAAAGGTCTGTGGCAGCTCCCAGACGACGAGCTGAGCTCGGTGGAAGGGTGGCAACACGTCTAGGAGTGTGGAGGATTGTTTATTGTTGAAGTATTGTATTGTTTAATGAGTATAGTGGAGAGGAGGGTGCTTGGTGTACTGTTGATTAATAAAAAGTCAACTTTTTGGACTTTTATCTGTTTTCTGGCATATTGGACAAGGGTTCAAGGGAGCGATAGCACCCCCTATCTGTCACAATAGATAAATAGATGATAGATAGATAGATAGATATGAAAGACACTATATAATAGATAGATAGATATGAAAGACACTATATAATAAATGGATAGATAGATAGATTATATTTCATTTACTCTTGCATCTCGTATCTTCTCTTATTGTTCAACGCGTTGCTCTTGAATTCCAGATGAACACAAATTATTACACAAATAACAGATTATGAACACGTCCTTTATTGACTTTACATACTTCTTCTTTGGAGATTGCATTGATTTTCCTTTTTTTGATGTTTTTATTTATGGAATACGGGGCAGAACACATTTAAAACAACTGGTAATATGGGTCGATATACATAAGATAATGGCCTGGTATTTGCAACCTGAACATGTTCCGCGGGACTAAGCAGTCCATCACTATCAAAACCCAGCGCCTTATGCTCTGGTATACTCGTGTATAATGCATTTTCCTCGGGTTATGGTGTGCATTATAATAATTTATTAAGCAAAGTGGGAAGTGTTGGTATGCTCCACAATGCCTGATTTATGGTGATGTCAGTTTGAGTGGTTGGAAACCATCAGCCTGGTGGCAACCGTAATGGCATTAGGGACTCTTGTTTGAGGCTACCTGCAGGCTGCCTTTCTCCCATCAGATCATGATTCTTCCCAGCGATATGATGCTGTCAGCGTGCTTGTCATCAGTTATATGTATCAGTGGATTATGAATGGTATTTTCTGTCAGAGATGTATATTAGTTGCAAGCTGAAACAGCTTTGCCCTGATCCAGCAATAGAATTATACTTTGCATTGTCTCGAGAAATGATTCTAAATTAGAATGGATGTTTCTGTGCTCTGATTTTTCACCGCTGATGTAATTTAGTGCATCTGCTAAATATTTTATGGGGCATCTTGATTCATTGTTAAGCCACAGACTTGTGACTGAAGCAGCAGTACGCAGAGCGAAAGCTGAGAGGCAAATGCAGGGACGTTCAAAGGAAAATCACATGGCTTTAAACAAAATCTAATTTTTATTATTATTATTATTATTATAAATAAAAATTGATGCCATTGTTTGCCACTTATAATCCACACATCAGCATCTTGTCATTTCTTCATTTAAAATCCTGTACACAGAAAACCTCTCATATAACACAATAATAATAGACAGAGCTGTGTTGGTTTTCACACTCATTATGACAAACATTGTTTTCAGATCATTCAGTCTTTTGTTTTTCATGGATTTCTCTGTCACCAGCACAATAAACAACAACTACTCTGTCATCACAGACGGAAAGCGTCAGCGTTCCTTCCGTACATTCACTGACAAAGTCCACGTAATGCAGTGTGGTTTATGGCATGGTGTGAACAGGCAAACTCCACTGAGACTAACTGGGCAAGAAAACTGATGGATATAAAAGGTAAAGGGTGGGACTGGAGGAGCTACGCTAAATGAAGAGATGAGTAGACACAATAGAAATTATCAGTAGTTAGATAATAGACACAAAAAGCATTATGCAAGCAACAGATAGATGTACAGACACAAAAGACACTAAATAAACTATCAATAGACAAATGGAGAGATGTGGAAGGCACTCCATACTGTAAATGATCACAAGATGGATGGAGAGATGTGAAAGCCATCATACAAACAATAGACAAGGCACTGTAAGACAGATAGATTGATAGACAGATGAAAGTCACTATATGATAGATATGTAATGCATGATAGATAGATAGATAGATAGATAGATAGATAGATAGATAGATAGATAGATAGATAGATAGATAGATAGATAGATAGAAAAAACAATATATAACAGAAAATCAATATATAACAGATAGATAGTGACTGCACTGGGGAGTAGGGATCCACATTCAGA
This sequence comes from Polypterus senegalus, assembly GCF_016835505.1. Lineage (NCBI taxonomy): Eukaryota > Metazoa > Chordata > Cladistia > Polypteriformes > Polypteridae > Polypterus > Polypterus senegalus. The sequence goes on from NC_053155.1 coordinate 305,478,719, forward strand.
CCACAGACTAAGCGCCCCATGCTGGTGTCACTGTCACCTTTTCCAGCAGCAACCCAAACTTTTATTAGATGGTTTCCCATCCAAGTACTACACGGGCCCTAAAATGCTTAGATTCAGAAGGATTATCTATTCTGTTATGTGTGTACTATGGCTACTGGCATAGATAGATAGATAGATAGATAGATAGATAGATAGATAGATAGATAGATAGATAGATAGATAGATAGATAGATAGATAGATAGATAGATAGATAGATAGATAGATACTTTATTAATCCCAAGGGGAAATTCACATGCAAACATACATAGATATTAAGGACATACTGCATATAACAGATTAATGCATACATGCACAGATGTGAAAGGCACTATAAAATGTATATATACACATATATGTGAGGTAATACATACTAAATTAACAGATATGAAAAGCACTACATAGTTGATACATAGACATGACAAGCATTATGATTAAATGCAGCTATCTATCGTATGTTCACTTTATACTTATATATGCATGTGTCTTTATAAAGACATGAAGGAATTTTATGTGGTTAGACAGACAGACAGACAGACAGACAGACAGACAGACAGACAGACAGACAGACAGGCAGGCAGACAGACAGATAGACAGGAGAAGCACTATATAACAGATAGATAGATAGATAGGATAGACAGGAATGGCACTATATAATAGATAGATAGATAGATAGATAGATAGATAGATAGATAGATAGATAGATAGATAGATAGATAGATAGATAGATAGATAGATAGATATTGTGATATTTTTTTATGTTTTTTTCTTCCTCCTACTAAATTCTACCCTGTTATTTTAAACCCTCCATTTTAAGAGTGCTCTTTGAGGATGGCATGCCAGTCCTTGGCAATTCACAACATAACGAGTGAGACGCAGAACATTATGTACACAAAGGTGACTTGAAACTGAATGGAAATGCATTTAAGAAGACAAAGCAGGGTGACGACATGTCTGAAGGCCACCAAGGGCTCTGCTCTGCCTGACCTTTACTTAGAAACACACACAAAAGCTTCTACAAATGGAGGGTTTGTGATTACAGAAAGAACTCCAAGGGCTCCTGATTCCTCCTCCTTTCAGCTTCTTGTTGTTTCCCTACTGCCGCGTCATGGCCACGACTCCACTTCCCGCAGCTACAGTGGAATGAGGCTTTTGGCAGTTGAACGGTAAAGTTAAGAATCTGCTGTGAAGAAGGGAGTATCAGGGGTGCCGTTAACTTCTTTAATGTCCACGGAGCTCGATGTGCACTAAGTTACAGAATGTGTTTGGACAGGATCTAGACTTTGAAAACATGTCGAGTTCACAATGAAAAACTGATGGATCGCCCCATTTGCTCCATTAGAATTCAACCCTGCTGAGCACATCTGACAGCACAGGGGTTCACGTCATTGAGACCAGCAGACAAGTACACACGCTCTGAAGTGCTCACAGTGTGTGTGTTCCATTCAAGCACTGATATTTAAATGGTTCAAGGTTGGAAAAAGGCAAACATATTGTTGGTACATAATTGGTCAATCATCCAGTACCGTTCCATAAATTAAATATTTCTCTCAGGGGGCTGATTAAGTAGTATCTGGGGAAATGCACTTACTTAATTTCTACAATAAATCATCTACATTTTTAAAAAATATTTCTGTGAAATAACATCAAGATAGAAGGCATCTGGTTATTTTCTTGTTCAGTTTGTTTTTTGTCGGACTCCCCACTCAGTACAGCACATGCCCAAATCCAATATGGAGCAACAGCCAAAGGCGACTAAAATATATTAGATGACGTAGGCCGCCGTCTAGGACGCAGTTCATGAAGGTTAAGCAGAATTCCCCCCTGCTGAAGGGGGTGAGCTGTTTTGGTAACTTAAAGGGTCGGGTGCTTTGGACACCATGGGGGACCCACCCGCCTTGGTCCTTGAAGTATAATAAAACTGAATGCGCATTATGGACACTGAGGGATGCCATTTATGTAACTGAAGTATTGCACACCCTGGACCTTCCCAAACTCCGCTATGTACATTAAGGGATGAAATTTTGGTAACTCAAGGTACGTATTAAGGGGAACCCCAGATCTTCAAACGGTGCTGCAAATAACGAACACAACATTTCCACATATTAATGCACATGCATACAATACCAAAGAGGCACTTCAGTTGGATTACCATAAATCATGACAATATTGAGTCCAACAACGTTACAATGAAATATGGTCACGACGTTTGAGACAAAAAGAAATTAATGGGGAAAATGAACAGTTTTAGTCAACAGTTGGAGTTCTAGACACAATGGGGGACCCACCCCCCTCGGTCCTCAAGGTATGCACCAAGGATGGTCCCCAAGCTTTGAACGGTGCTACAAACAGCGGACACATTTCCACATATGAATACACAAGCACATAATAACAAAAAGGTACTTCTGTTGAATTACATAAATCATTAAATTACTCAGTCCAACAATGTTACAGTGAAATATGGTCACGACGTTTGAGACGTAAAGAAATTCAAGGCCGAAAATAAACGGTTTTAGTCAACAGTTGGTTCTGAATGAATGCTATTTTTTCTTTATAAATTTTCATCGGCATAAATGTACAAATTTTAAACATTACCATATCGAATAGAATTGTTTTTCCTAATGAAGTCCCCATAGCAGTTTTTTCCAAAGGGACGTCACCGAGGTGAGCTGTTTTGGTAACTCAAGATGGGTGGGTGCTCTGGACACCATGGGGGACCCACCCCCCTCGGTTCTCAAAGTATAATAAAACTGAAGGCGCATTATGGACACTGAGGGATACCATTTATGTAACTGAAGTGTTATGCACCCTGGAGCTTTCCAAACTCCACTATGTACACCAAGGGGAGTACAAATGCTCCTTTGGTGTAAATGGTGTTTTTTCTTTATAAATTTTAATCTGCATAAATGTAAAAGTTTTACAGATTACCATATCAAATACAATTCTTTTCCCTAATGATCCTCCCATTTTTTGCTGAAAAGGCGACACCGAGGTGAGCTGTTTTGGTAACTCAAGTGGGGGGGTAGGTGCTCTGGACACCAAGGGGGACCCACCCCTCTCGGCCCTCAGGGTATGCACTAAGGGGGACTCCAGAACTTTGAACGGTGCTGCAAACAGAGCGCACAATATTTCCTCATATGAATACACAAGCACACAATAACAAAGAGGCGTTTCAGTTGAATTACCATAAATCATGAAAATATTCAGTACAGCAACGTTACAATAAAATATGGTCCCGACGTTTGAGACAAAAAGAAATCCATCCATCCATCCATTTTCAAACCCGTTGAATCCGAATACAGGGTCACGGGGGTCTGCTGGAGCCAATCCCAGCCAACACAGGGCACAAGGCAGGAACCAATCCTGGGCAGGGTGCCAACCCACCGCAGACAAAATGAAATTCATGGGGAAAGTGAGCATTTTTAGTCAACGGTGAGTGGTGAATGAATGCTGGTTTTTCTTGATAAATTTTCATCTGCATAAATGTCAAACTTTTACACATCGCCATATTGAATAGAATTCATTTTCCTAATGAACCCCCCCATTGCGTTTTTCTCTTCTTTTTTGTCACTCAATCCTAACTCTATTTTGCACCCTTCAAAAAGCAGAGTTGGAGTTAAGGTCTTTCTTGTAACTTTCTAGTAAACTTCATTTATTTCAGAATTGCAGGAGTTGGAGGAATTGGGTTCGAGGCTGTAGTGGCATCAGGATTTCATAAAAGGGTTTGCCTAAATTTGTTACGAGGGGGCCCAGTATTATTTTTATTACTGTTAAATATACATTTGTTTTAAAAAAATACCAATGTAAACAGTGTTTTTATTTTATTGTATGTTCTGTTGGAATGGTTTTTGTTAATATGTTTATATAGTGTTATATAAATGTTTATGTTTATAAATCTTATAAATGGGGTAGATAAATTGACTGCCTACCATCTGATGATACGTTGGACATACCAGCACATCTCAAATAATATCTGTTATAATTATGAGCAATATAACATTTGATATCAATCTTTGAAGGCGACTCTCAGCATGCCTCATGTGGTGTTACTCCTCACCTTTCTCACACATGCACTTCTCTTTCAATCGTGTCACCAAAGCCAAACTGACCAATCAGACTGCATGGAGGAAATGGACACACATGGACCTTAGAATTTTATTATATGACTTTGAAACAAAGGAAAAGAACTGGGACACCAAAGTGATTCTATTTAATGTCTAGAAAAAAAGAAAGAAAGAAAGAAATAGTGGCAAGGAATAGTGCTGTGGGCGGCATGGTGGTGCAGTGGTAGCGCTGCTGCCTCGCAGTTAGGAGACCCGGGTTTGCTTCCCGGGTCCTCCCTGCGTGGAGTTTGCATGTTCTTTCCGTGTTTCCTCCCACAGTCCAAAAACATGCAGGTTAGGTGCATTGGCGCTCCTAAATTGTCCCTAGTGTGTGGGTTGGTGCCCTGCCTGGGATTGGTTCCTGCCTTGTGCCCTGTGTTGGCTGGGATTGGCTCCAGCAGACCCCCCGGGCCCTGTGTTTGGATTCAACAGGCTGGAAAATGGATGGATGGAAATAGTGTTGTGATGGTATTGTTGAGTTGACATATACTATGGAAGCTTTTAGGAGACATCTGTTCTTCATGAACTCCAGGTCACAAATGACAATTTTGTTTGAGGTGGCTTTTATGGATGTAGAGGCAAAAGAATCAGGATGATGAGCGGAAGTGACATCACAGTCTCACCGATATGTCCTTCTATACTCTAAGGCAAAGTGAAATCGGATTAATGCAGGTGTTACATTCAAACATTTTGCTGTATTTTTAGCCTATCCCATTCCCAGAAGGCATGCCCTATGTTTGTGTGTCTTATAATGTATATATGTGTTGGCGGCTGGGATCCTTACTGGGCTGGAATGCCTCTTCCTTGGAAGGACTGGGGGAGCAAGTGTAGACAGAGCATTACCTCCCCCGGAACACTAGATGACAGCGGTGCCTCGGACTCCTGCAGGGCTTCATCAATCAATCAACATTTATTTATATAGCACATATTCATACAAAAAAATGTAGCTCAAAGTACTTTACAAAATGAATAGAGAAATAGAAGACACAATAAAAGATAAACATAAGTCAACATTAATTAACATAGAATAAGAGTAAGGTCCGATGGCCAGGGTGGACAGAAAAAACAAAAAAAAAACTCCAAATGCTGGAGAAAAAAATAAAAATAAAAATAAAAATACAGCCCTGTTGGGATCCGGGGGCACTGCCAGGGGGCGCTGCAGCAGCTCCAGAGCCCATATGGGTGATCCTTTCACCATGTAACATATAAAAGGAGACAGTTGACAGTACTCAGGGGACAGGGGAGACAGAGTTGGGAGGATGGAGACGAAGCTTGCTGAGGAGGAGAAAGAAAAAGAGACAAAGTAAAAGAAAGACTATTGTATTTAATGTGTGCTGTTTGTGCTTTTTGGCTGTATTGTTGCTTGTGGGAACAAGGAAGACATTTCCCATAAGTGAAGAAACAAAATTGAGTGGCTGCTACACCCTCTAGAGTTGTCACTCCGAGGTTCGATTCCTGAGAGGGGGTTCATTGAGTGTGTATGCCTGATGAGCCCAGAATTAGGGCGAAACACGTGTTGCGTACTCTTTGCATTATTTGACAGTAAAAACTATTTCAACCTTTCTATGATCTGCTTCTCGCAACTGAAAGAGGGCACCGTGGCGGATGTTAGCCGATGTGCTGACCAACCACAAGCGTTACCTGGTAGGTAACCACCCATACAATCAGATTGTGATTCAGACTACGAATGCCATGAATATATATATATATATATATATATATATATATATATATAGTAAAACCTTGGATTGCGAGTAACTTGGTTTGTAAGTGTTTTGCAAGATGAGCTAAAAATTTTTAATAAATTTTAACTTGATAAACAAGCGAGGTCTGTGGTGTTATGGGTCCACAGCTCGTTTAGCAAAGGCCATTTTAAATAAATAATCACCGCTCTTGCGGCGGCTTATCGAGGGGGGGTTGGGCCATAGCAAGCCACGGGACGATCTGCGGTGTGGGCGTTTCTCACCGAGTGCACAGGTGAGGGACTGCCCACATCCGTGATTTTTCCTGTGGCTATTATGCTACAGCTGCTATGGCCGCGAGTCGGTTTGGAGAAAGAAGAAAACGAACAAAAAAGAAAGAGAGAAGGAAACGGAGGTGGGCAGCAGGAAGCAGTGAGGAGGGAGCGAGCAAATCGGTGCAGCAGAAAGCAGGCGAGCGAGTGAGTGAACGCTCGCAGGCAGCTGAAGGCAACCTGGGCGTTTGGCCAACACCTGGGAGAAGTGGTTGTGGTCGCTCCCGCAGAATTTATTTTAAAGGGCGGGAGTGACCGGGAAGGTGCAGTACTCTCCGTGGAAGGTAGCGGGAGTTGGGACTTGGGACGTGGTGTTCCCTGTGTGAGAGCCTTGGTCACAGTGGAATTCCCAAGTCACTGTCAGGAGGAGCCAACCGGAGTCAAGGATCGGAAAGGCGACTGACAGTAGCAGCAGGAGTAGGCAGAAGGTCAGCTGCATTGAGAGCGTCTCACCTGTTGCAGGGCCCGTATGGGAGAAGCAGGTGAGATGCTAACGCTAACAGGGAAGAAGCACCAGGTTTGTCATTTGTTTTTAAAGACTGCTTCCTAAGAAACATTTTAACCTCTGGTTGTTTTTTCTATTTATTGTTTTTAAACCTCCACATTTCTTTTATGGATTATTTATTTTATTGAAGATTTGGAATCACTGCACTTTATATGAGCACCTGTTTTTGTTTGACTATTTTAATAAAAGCACTTTGCACATCTTTACCATCCCCTTGCTCAAATGTTATCTCACTGACTAGCTCACTCGGTAACATTATCGACGGTGTTGGGTTGAAGGGCTCCCAAACAGCGATGGGAGCGTGGAGCCAGAACCCACATCGTCACAAGGTCTTGCAATACAAGTATAACGTTTGCGTTTTGTCTGATGAGCGTCACGTGATCACAACTGAGCTGATGGTTCTTCTCTCTCTCATTGTGGGATTCTGGGTAATCGTCTCCCAAGCTCGGTCTCAGTTAGCGTGCCTCACTTATATAGTCAACATCCATACAAGCGTATACTGTTTACTATAGCATTGTGACCACGTGTGTGTGTGTGTTGTAACGTGTGAGTCCCTGTCTTGCACCCCAAAACACGAGTCTTTATTCAGCATGAAACAGGAACAGCGTGGTTATTTATTATAGCGGGATCTCCACTCTCTCCTATACACAGACACAGCAGTCAGGCAGGGTCGTGGCCAGGTAATCCCGTGCCCTTGCATTTACAATGTTCCTTACATCACCCATCAATGGCAGGCGCTTATAGCATGTCTGCAATCTTTTCAGATTCGTTTTTACGGTGAACTGCTACAGCCTGCGGTTGCTTCGGGATGCTCTTCCATGTGTCGTCTCGATGGGTGGAATCCCAAAAGAGTTTAGAAACCTTACAGTGCGTGAAGCATTTTTTAAAATTTTTTTTCTAAGTGTAGTGACTCTTCAGGCAAAAGCAACTGTCATTGGAAAGGTTCCTTGTTAAAATTGCAAAAAAAAAAAAATGAAGAAGATTCCAGTGAGCCAACAGATAACAGGGATTCCGTTAGTTCGAGTTAAGTCGACCTAGACAATAACCCTCTTTTCTCTCATCTCCCTCACACCAGCCACGGTTCTTTTCAAAGGTAAAGTGCAGGTTAATTTGTTTTATGTATTTTTACTTTATATTTTGTGTTAATCATTTTTATATGAATAGTTTTGGGTTGTGGAATGAATCATCATTTGAGTTTCCATTATTTCTTACTGGGAAATTCTTTTTGATATACGAATGCTTTGGATTACAAGCACGTTTCTGGAATAAATTATGCTTGCAATCCAAGGTTCCAGTGTATAGTGACTTTTCCGGTTGTATGTGAGTCATCCCTGGATTACGGTACAAGGAAATAAGGTGATTTATTGACAAAGAAAAGTAAGTATACAATGGTAGAAATAACAGAAAACATAAGAGTAACAGAACAAAAAAGCAATTATATATATATATATATATATATACATACATACATACAGAAGCCCCTTTGTGCCTGATTAACACAAATAGAGGTCTCTGGCTAATCCTTTTGGGGGCTGGTTCATTGTTCCATTTTAAGAGCGGGGCAATATGCTCCTATTCACCTCCCTCACCTTCTTCACAATCATCAATGGCCTTTCTTACTCCTGACAGATGGGCCTTTTCATCTCAGTCCTCTCGGGGCACCAAGCTCATCAGTCCTGTGAACAGACCGTCCTTTTAAGACCAAGTCCTGAAGTAGTTCCAGGTCAACCTGGGAGTCAATTCTGAAGCTAGGCTTGGCCCTGTAAGACTCTAGCTGCCATAACCCCAGAGGTCTCCCCGAAGGCCCCAGGTAATCCTGATACTCCACCTGCCCGTTAATTCTAACTCTGTAGGAGCCTGAAATGCATAGGCGGAGACTCTCTGTTGCTGCCACTTATTGTCTTGGGGGATAAAGAGCGTTTGGTCTTTTCACTACAGACTGGATAACAACATCATTTATCTCTCATCAGTGGGCATCACTTGCAGTATACCAGCTGACTCACACTCCCAAACTAAAATAAATAGGAATTTATTCGCACAGGGAACCAATTTTAGAAGGCACAGACAAATATCATATGAATGCAAATAGGGGGGTGGATGGCCAGTTGGCCGAGATCTCCAGGACTATGACCATGTCTGACTTTTGACTTACTCTGCTATAATCAAATCAATAGCTTTGTCTTTCCAAAAACAATGCTGACTGGATTTTTTTTCTCTCTCCACCATTTTTAAAAGGCAATAGCTCAATGGTAACATTAATGGACAGAAATTGTTAGGTTCCATTTCTTTTAATGAGTTTGGAACTACTTTGTTATACTGTGTGACTGTGTGTTTAATAAATCTGTGTCATTATGTGTGAGCAATATACAAAAATAAACAGAACTTATATGAATTGCAATACACACACACACATCCATCCATCCATCCATCCATCCATCCATTTTCCAACCCGTTGAATCTGAACACAGGGTCACAGGGGTCTGCTGGAGCCAATCCCAGCCGACTCAACTCCGGGCAGGCTGCCAACCCACCGCAGACACACACACACATATATATATATACATATATATATATATTGTGGTGAGTGGCTGGGGTGGTACCAGCGGGACACCAGGACCGGAGGAGGGCTTACACCTCCTCCAGACCATGAGGGGGCGACCATCCTGATGGCTTTGGGGAATACGGGAGCAGAGCTTGGAAGCGCAACCCTATAAGGGCCCGTGGATACCTCCAGGGGGCACCCCAATGCCTGAGGAGCCCTGGCCCTCAGCACTTCCACCACACCCAGAAGTGCTGGGGGGAAGAATACCAGGGACACCTGGAGTGCTTCCGGATGCACAGCCGGTTCTTCCACCACACTTGGGAGTGATGGCGGAAACTAGTCGGGAAACACCTGGAGCACGTCCGGGTGTGTATAAAAGGGGCCGCCTCCCTCCACTCCATGGCTTGAGTCGGGAGAGTAGAAGACGAAGTCTTGGTGGAGAGGAGTGGAGGCAGATCTGAAGAGGCAAAGGCATTGTGAGGCCTGGACTTTGGGGGAGTTTGGGGGTGTGTATGCACTGTAAATAATAGGGATTGAAAATAAATGTGTGTTGGGTGATTCAAAACAATGTCTGCCTATCAGTGTCTAGGCCAGTGTCCACAATATATATATATATCTTTATATATAATACTAGCAAAATACCCGGAGAAGATAGTGTGTTAAAGAAGTTATGAAAAAGAAAAGGAAACATTTTAAAAATAACGTAACATGATTGTCAATGTAATTGCTGTGTCACTGTTATGAGTGTTGCTGTCATCAAGGATTTGATTATCATTATTTCTTCCAATCAGGTTCGTATTATATATTATATTATTATACTGTATATTATATTATTCGCTCCATCTTATATATCAGAATGTCTGACACCCTATATCCCAAATCATAACCTTAGATCCTCAAATGAGTGTCTCCTTAGAATTCCAAGAGCTAAACTTAAAAGAAGTGTTGAGGCGGCCTTCTGCTGTTATGCACCTAAAATCTGGAATAGCTGACTGATAGGAATTCGCCAGGCTGATACAGTGGAGCACTTTAAAACACTGCCAAAAAAACATTACTTTAACATGGCCGTCTCCTAACTTCAATTTAACTTAATCCTGATACTCTGTATGTTCAATTCATCATAATAACTATTCATAGTGGCTCTAAAATCCGTACTGACCCCTACTCTCTCTTCTGTTTCTTTTTCCGGTTTCTGTGCCGCCACCACCACCTACTCAGAGCATCATGATGCTCCAACATTGATGGACTGAAAGCCAGAAGTCTACGTGACCATCATCATCAAGTCCTTCCGTGAGAACCCTAAATCCAAAGAGGACTGTTTCATTTATGTTAGGTAGAATGCCCAGAGGGGACTGGGCGGTCTCATGGTCTGGAATCCCTACAGATTTTATTTTTTTCTCCAGCCGTCTGGAGTTTTTTTTTTGTTTTTTCTGTCCACCCTGGACATCGGACCTTACTTATTCAATGTTAATTAATGTTGACTTATTTTATTTTCTTACTGTGTCTTTTATTTTTCTATTCTTCATTTTGTAAAGCACTTTGAGCTACATTTTTTTGTATGAAAATGTGCTATATAAATAAATGTTGTTGTTGTTGTATTTGGAGGATGTGTTGTGTTCAAGTTATATTCTGTGTTTGTCAACCATTGTAAAGATAACAGGTTTCATTCATCGAAGTGTTCACTACCCAAATCGGTACTCGTGAACCTAAGATGTTTAACAGGCATTCCCGGTATTAAGTTGTGGATTTGCCTGCGAATATTTAGCGGTAGCGTGTCTATGAACTAAATTTAACCTTTCCCAGTCCTGCAAAGTCAGTTCACGTGAGCCGCTTGGAGTACATGCATCGAAGCTTCTCAGCTGTGCTTGTGCTATGTCGTGCGATCCCTCGATGTCCACGGCTTTATTTAATGTTAGCTCAGACCTGGCATACCAGCAATTAAAACTCCGTTACAGAAATTTTAACTCTGTTACAAAGTGATCAAAAGTCTCGTTTAAACCCTGCATCTTCTCATTAAACTTTTATCTCGCGAATATCGTATTGGTTGTGGGCATGACAAACGCCAGCGACAGCCTGTCTATGAACTTAATTTAAACTTTAGGTTTACACCGTGCTTTGTTTCCGAAGTAGCTGCACTTATGAATATGATTGTATGCGTCACTCGCTTCATATTCTTTTGCTGCCTTCTCAATTGTGTAATGCGTTTTTTGAACAGGTTTCATTCATCGAAGTGATCACTACCCAAATCGGTACTTGTGAACCTAAGATGTTTAACAGGCATTCCCGGTATTAAGTTGTGGATTTGCCTGCGAATATTTAGTGGCAGCGTGTCTATGAACGTAATTTAAACTTAAGCTTTACACCTTGCTTTCCTATTGATATTTGTACAAAGGCTTGTTCAGCGTCAGAGGGTTTCCGCAGTAGCTGCACTTATGAACATGCTAAGCACAGTCCTTGACCCGTGAATATTTACCTTATGTGGGCAGGCACTCAATTACGCGGAAGACGTGATGATGCGGGATGCAACTCCGCCTCACACGGCGACCGAGCTGCAGGCTATGGCCGTATATATGGACGAAAGTAGGTTCCAGTTATGACTGTTACGTGTAGAATTTCGAAATGAAATCTGCCTAACTTTTGTAAGTAAGCTGTAAGGAATGAGCCTGCCAAATTTCAGCCTTCCACCTACACGGGAAGTTGGAGAATTAGTGAAGAGTGAGTCAGTCAGTCAGTCAGTGAGGGCTTTGCCTTTTATTAGTATAGATGCTACCGTGGCTGTTCGTTTGTCTGTCCAGGATTTTAAATCACCTGTACCTTGCAAACCGCTTGACCTATTGACCTGAAATTTGGTACACATATACTACGTGACGTCTACTATCCACTTTCAGGATGATGATTTTTATTACTCTTTCTATTTTTATTTTATTGTACAATCTCAGCTGTGGGCAGCAGGGTGGCCGTGTGGCACATACACACAAGTGCCATTTTTAATCCCTACCACCTTCACCATCACTTCCCCTCCTTCTTCATATGTTAAATCATTCTTGAGGAAGATTGAACACTTAAGAGCCAGCTTAAGTGAAAATTTAAGAAAAATGTACTAAGTAATTGCAACACAAACACTAACTTAATCAGTTTTAACGTGAAAAGATGTCGATGGAAGAAGAGAAGAAGAGGGCCGCTAGGGTGGAGAAAAGAAGAGTTGCTCAGGAAGCAGCAAGCGCATCAACCTCTGAGCAAACAAATGCTAAACGTACAGAGAAAGAGGATGGAAACTATGAATGATCAAGTCAAGTGGATTCACTGCACGTTACTGTGCAGTCCGCTGTTACTGGTATGTCTCACATAAAGGTTTTCCAATGCTGTCTCTGTTCTGGTGTCTGTCTATATAAGCACAGGGAACTCCATTTTCTGTATTACATCTTGGCTGACGAAGGGGCTTGAGTTTCCTTGAAAGCTTGCATATTGTCATCTTTTTCGTTGGCCAATAAAAGGTGTCATTTTGCTTGACTTCTCATTACATCCATAATGGCTAAGACGGTACAGCACCCTACTACTACATTTCTTAATTTAACTAGATATTCAGAGACTTGGATGTTTTCCTGTCTCTATCCCCTGAGTTGTGTTTTGTAGTCACCTTTTCATGGAGTTCCTTGAAATGTTCTTTTGCCTTTCATACTAGTCCTTCCACATACAGACTAAAATCAATTTAAACCTCAAACAGGTGGCCTCCATTTAACCAATCCTGTGATTTATAAGCCAGTGGGCTGCAGCAGTGGTGATTTAGGGATGGCGTATTGAAAGGCGTGAATACTTCTCCTATCAATTATTTTGTGGTTTATTTTTGCAACTAATTGAGACCACATTGAAGAAATCTGTTCTCTTTGAAATTAAAATCTTTTTCTATTGTCAAAAAAGCTAAAATAAATTCAACGTTGTATCACAATAAAATGTGAAATCTTCCAAGGCGGTGAATATTTTTATAAGCACCACAGAAAGCATATTATAAGGGAACATGTTGCAGATTTCTACAATTTATTGTTCAGTCAATATATTTTTGGTTTTTTTTTTTTCAAAATGTATTCATATTTTATAATGTTTAGCAGAATATCTCATTAGAAAACATTAGCACATTACTTTTGACGAGAACCAGCCATTCAGCTCCAGCAGTCCTCTGCACTTAATTCTTCAATAATAACATCAAGTCGAGTCTTGAAAGTCCCTAAAGCCCTACTGTCTACCAGACTACTTGGTCACTTATTCCATGTGTCTGTGGTTCTCTGTGTGAAGAAAAACTTCCTAATGTTTGTGTGAAATTTACCCTTCACAAGTTTCCAGCTGTGTCCCCGCGTTCTTGATGAAGTCATTTTAAAGTCACCGTCTCGATCCACTGGACTAATTCCCTTCATAGTTTTAAACACGTGAATGTTTGCTTAAACTGAGAACTCCTGTAGTTTACCCTGAGTCACACACCTGCGCTTCGGAGACAACTTGAACAACAACAACAACATTTATTTCTATAGCACATTTTCATACAAATAATGCAGCTCAAAGTGCTTTACATGATGAAGAAAGAGAAAAAAGACAAAGTAAGAATTAGAATAAGACAACACTAATTAACATAGAATAAGAGTAAGGTCCGATGGCCAGGGAAGACAGAAAAAACCAAAAAAACTCCAGACGGCTGGAGAGAAAAAATTAAATCTGCAGGCATTCCAGGCCACAAGACCACCCAGCCCCTACTGGGCATTCTACCTAACATAAATGAAACAGTCCTCTTTGTATTTAGGGGTCTTATGGTAGGACTTGATGATGACGGTCATGCAGACTTCTGCCTTTTAATCCATCAATGTAGGAACATCACGGTGCTTTGATTAGGTGGTGATGGCACAGATCGCCACCACAGAAAACCGGGAAAAGAAACAGAAGAGAGAGTAGGGGTCAGTATGGATTTTAGCGCCACCATGAATAGTTATTATAATGAATTGAATATACAGAGTATCAGGATTAAATGATGGTACTTCCACCCCGACACGAGGATTGTTGCTGCTGTTGCCTGATGCTTCTCCTCCTCTCTCCCTTGCAGATCACATGACTGGCAACACCAGTGACATCAATTCTGGATCATGGCTCTCTGACCCCAACCCCTTCCGGTCTGGCTTCTTTTTAAGGGGCTCCACCACCATCTTGAACCAGTCTGTTGTTTGACTGCAGTCTGAAAAGACCTTCATTATATTTGCATTTCTTGCTGTTTATTTTTTTCCATCAATTATACAGTATGGAGTATGCCTACAAGGTTTCAGGTTGGTGAGCATGCACTGGTACAGCGCGTTGCTACACCCACCGCACAACAAAACAGCTTGGGATCCTGATTGGCAACCCCCCCCAGGCAGACACGCCGTGCAGTCCCACACTCCTGATATGACCTTCTATCTGCCGCAGCAAGGTGTTAGGTGGGCATCCCCTTGGCATGGGCCAGCCACTCGAGTCCTCAACAATTAGGATCACTGTCAGGGAGTCGCGCCATTTGGCCGTAGTGCCGTAACTTATAATCCCTCACAATGCAAGTAGTGTGCCTCATTCAGGACTCCATGAGCAACACAAATTCAAACCAGTGGTACCCAAAGATTCTCTGAAGAGACACAGTACCAAAGGATTCCAGTCTTCATCTCAGGTCACTAGATAGCGTCCATGTTTTGCAACCATATAGCAAGACAGGGAGCACCAGGACTGAAAAGACTTGGACCTTTGTCCTTTTGTAGAGATATTGGGAGCACCACACGCCCCTTACAGGGACAACATGACCTCCCATGCTCTCCCAATCCGTCTACTGACTTCATAGGAAGAGTCACCAGAGACATGAATGTCACTACCAAGGTAAGTAAACCTCTCGATGAGGTCGACACTCTCTCTGCAGACAGACACACTGCTGATGGCTGTGCCTAACAGGTCATTAAAGTCCTTTGCCTACAAGGTGCACTAATATTTCATGTTGTTGTTTTGTCTCGTATTTTACACCTGTAATCCTCAAACCAGCTTAGTTGTTCTTCTCTGAAGTTTTGCAGCACTGCTATGTCCTTTTTGTATCCTGGAGACCAATACTACACACAGTATTCCAGATGAGGTCACCAGTGTGTTATGAAGCTTCAGCAGAACCTCCTGTGACTTGTACTCCACACATCAAGGCGCTATATAACCTGACATTCCATTAGCCTTCTTATTGGCTTCTGAAACCTGTCTGGCAGTTGAAAGCGATAAGCCCACTGTGACTCTGTGATCCTTCTCATATGGTGATCTTTGAAGTTTCAGACCACCCATTGGTCCCATAATGTCCTACTTAATCTAATTCAAGATCACTGAGGAAGGAAAGGATGTGTCACCATCAATGAGTGTGAAGCCTGAACTAATACCTGGCCCAAGGTAATCCTCCACCAGTCACACACACACATAGCAGGCCACTTTGGAGTCACCAAATAACTTAACGTGAACACCCATGAGCCAAAACGAAAGCCATAAAAACTTGCAACTCAATATTAGTAATGAAATCTTGAGGACAGAAAGCCACAAATATCAAATAATAGGAAACACACAAAACAAAAACAAAGCCAAAAGCTCTCCATTTAATCAAAAGTAGTCTTGCCTTTAAAGACACATTTAAAAGAAGATAAATTTAGTTCTATTACTCAATGCAATCTCACATAAGTTGGTAGAATTTGTCAAGGCTTTGGCTCTCTTATCTTACTTGACTGAGTTACCTGGGTAACCCTGAGAAATCTAATATCTAAGGGCTGACATATTAGAAAAGTGTCAAACAAAATCAAACAAACTTTGAAAAACATATATTAGATCAGATTTTTATTGCAAAGCAGTAAGACATACAGTATTTTGTATTTATTTGTTGGAAATAAATAAAGATATTTTCAGCACACTGTATGAAGCTATTAATGTGAAAAGTATAAAAGCCAAGGTCAATGTCGCTACATGGTCAAGGAAAACATTATGATCTTGTTGTGGGGTTTACGATTAAACAAAAAGAGATATCAAGTCTGTTTTTGTAACTATATCTATATATCTATATATATAAAAGCCAAATACCGCTGACTCACTCATCATGGAATCACCCGAGCCATGAGTACATGGGACTTAGGTTAAGTTATGTAGGTTACCCTTGGCCCATAGGTGCTCGCTAAGAAACGGGTTTAAAAATTCCGTGGTCCAAGTGCGTTCTGTCTGTATGTCTGTCCACTTTTCACGAGATAATTACTTAGCGGATTTAGATCTGGTTGTTTTCTGTAGTTTGCTTGAACTTTCCGGTTGATTTTGCGACTTCTCTCATTGCACTAAGTACCATAGTTTGCTTGCGGTGCCGATGTATTTATGCAAATCCAAAGGGGTGGCTGTGGACCGAAAGCAGGGGGTCTTCCTCATTCACTCGCCAGCCTCTGTTCGAGTTGGTCTTTGTCTTGCCACGTGTTGGAGAGCACTTTGCCTCTGCTTAGCTAGAAATACCTGTTTGTTCAACTGACATTATCATCTACAGTTTGTTAAGGAGTTACGTTTGACGTTTGTGAGAGAGAGATCAGAGCTATGTGTGTTTTAGACAGTAGCTGCTGATTGCCAGAGATATCACGGCCATGTGCTTTTCTCCCCACACGGTGAATGATTTCCCGTCAGAGCTGAACACAATCAGATATAGTGCCAACGTCTATTGATTTTTAAAGTTTGTCCAGTTTCATTACTATGTGGGCACAGCTAGTCTATATATATATATACTCAGCAAAAAAACAAAACGTCCCTTTTTCAGGACTGTGTATTTCAACAATAATGTTTTAAAAATCCAAATAACTTTACAGATCTTCATTGTAAAGGGTTTAAACAATGTTTTCCACGCATGTTCAATTAACCATAATCAATTAATTAACATGCACCTGTGGAATGGTCGTTAAGACCTTAACAGCTTACAGAAAGTAGGCATTTAAGGTCACAGTTCTAAAAACGCAGGACACTAAAGAGACTTGTCTACCGACTGTGAAAAACACCCAAAGAAAGATGCCCAGGGTCCCTGCTCATCTGCGTGAACGTGCATTAGGCATGCTGCAGGGAGGCATGAGGGCTGCCGATGTGGCTAGGGCAATAAATTGCCATGTCCGCACTGTGAGACGCCTGACAGCGCTACAGAGAGACAGGAAGGACAGCTGATCATCCTCGCAGTGGAAGACCACGTGTAACAACACCTGCACAGGATCGGTACATCCGAATATCACACCTGCGTGACAGGTACAGGATGGCCACAACAACTACCCGAGTCACACCAGGAACACACAATCCCTCCATCAGTGCTCAGACTGTCGGCAATAGGCTGAGAGAGGCTGGACTGAGGGCTTGTAGGCCTGTTGTAAGGCAGGTCCTTACCAGACACCACCAGCAACAACGCCGCCTATGGGCACAAACCCACCTTCACTGGACCAGACAGGAGTGGCAAAAAGTGCTCTTCACTGATGAGTCACGGTTTTGTCTCACCAGGGGTGATGGAAGGATTTGTGTTTATCGTCGAAGGAATTGAGCACGTCTGGAACCTGTTGGATCGCGGGGTGAGGGCTAGGAAATGTCCAGGAACTTGCAGGTGCCTTGGTGGAAGAGTGGGGTAACATCTCACAGCAAGAACTGACAAATCTGGTCCAGTCCATGAGGAGGAGATGCACTGCAGTACTTCAAGCAGCTGGTGGCCACACCACATACTGACTGGTACTTTTGATTTTGAGCCTCCCTTCATTCAGGGACACATTGTGAACCATTTTTAGTTTATGTCTTATGGTGTTGACTCTTTTATTGTTCATACAAATATTTACACATTAAGTTTACTGAAAGTAAAAACAGTTGAAAGTCAGAGGACGTTTCTTTTTTTGCTGAGTATATATATATATATATATATATATATATATATAAAATCCATCTTTTGTCTTATAGCGCACAACCCCGCTTCTAGTGAGTGTGGAGGTTGCCACCACATTTACATAGCAAGGAAGCCAGTACGCTTTTACCCACCTATCTCTATGCCAGAAGAAATATTGATCAGTCTCGAGGACTCGGACAGCATCTCCGCAATATATAAAACCATTTTACAGCCCCTTCCTTTCAAAGATCCCAGAGTTCAGAGGGGAAAGGATTTCTCACTCACCATCTCAGAAAAGGAGTGGAAGGTAGCAATGCACAGAAATCACTCGAGTTCCATATGCGCAAAGCATCGAATTATTCAGCTCAAAATTATATATTCAAGCACACCTCTCTAGTTTAAAATTATGCAAAATGTTTCCAGGGCAAGATCTAACCTGCGAACATTGCAATTAAGTTCCAGCCTCACTGGGACACGTTATGATTAACATCATTCTGGACCAAAATCTTTACATGCCTTGATGTCACAATCCCTCCTAATCCACTAACAGCTGTGTTCGGGGTACTTCCAGATGGGCTTAAAGCGGAGAAGGACAAACAAACTACACTACTGGCACGTAGACTTATCTTGCACAACTGGAAGAATCCTAACTCTCCTCTATTAAGTCAGAGGGTAACTGATGTTATATACCATTTGAAACTGGAAAAAAATCTAATTCTCATTTAGAGGGGTTTGTACAAAACTTTTTCAAAACCTGGCAGGATCAAATCAATAACATTTTAGAATAAGCATTTAAATTGAGGAAGCAGGTTCTCTCCCCTCTTTTACTCCATTTACCTTAATTCACTTATTCATTTATCTATTTACTTCTTTTTACTAACTTTAAGTTTTACTCTGCAGGCCTAGCTCTCTTTCTCAGGGGTGGGGGTTGATTTGTTTTGAACCTATTTTTGTAAAATTTGAGCTATTTGTATAGAATGTTATTTGAATTTAATCAAATCAATAAAATAAAATAAAATAAATAAAATGAGGGATGGTTAGAATCAGATCAACACCTAAGCTCTACCGTGCTTCCACCCTGCCACCCGAATATTAACAACACCTATAAAGATTAAACACAGCAATATGTAAAATGTTCCTTATTTGCTAGAATAACTACTTACAAACACCAAAAGTACTAAACAAACCCCACGAACAAACACCAACACGACGATATTTATAGTCCTGAAAAAAGTCCTTACTGTAAGTGATGGAAGTGATTCTTCATAGACAGTCAAGGCTGGGGGGCTGTCAAGAGTCAGGGCCTGTTAAAGTCCATTGCTGCACTTCTTGTGTGATTTTGGGCCGTACAACAATAAATTGTATTGTATTCTGGAAATGGAAACTATGATTAAATGATGGAAAGAAGTGCGCAATGCTCCTATTCAATAAATTGCAGAACCTAGATAGTGAAATACTGTCCTACCACCGGTGTCCAGAAGAACAGGTGCACCTCTTCTCTAAGAGCATCAAAGTACTGGATTGGGAGGGAAAAGAACCCACCGCCGTCCTTAAATCCGGTGGCCGAGCACCATTCTTCTCTGAACTGAAAGGTTTAAGAGCCGCTGTGGATAATGTTGATTGGGAAATGGCACAATCCGCCACATCCTTCTCTTCCGGTTTTATTGGTACAGTGCATACAAACCACAAACTACAAATCCCACAAGCCCCTTCACGTCAGTGCACACCTTTTTAAAGACACCGACCCCAACTTACTAACAGGAATCGGTGCAACCAGAGATGTTGTTCACATTTAACAATCACTCAACAGGACTTACATACAAAGAAACCCCCATGTGGCCCCGCTACAGTCTGTCTGTCTCTATGTCTGTCCGTTTTGAACTACTTAATGGGTTTAGATCGGGTTTTTTCCTATAATTTGCCTGAACATTCTGGTAGATTTTGTGACTTTTCTCATCACGCTAGGTATCATAGTTTGTATGTGGTGCTGATTTATTTGTGCAAATCCAAGAAACACGCAGCGGGCCGATGGGAGATGGGAAAGGCAATTCTCACTCACGCACCAGCTTCGGGGCGTCCTTACCTCCACTTAGCTAGCGAGAGAACTAGTTAACGGATTTAGATCAGGTTTTTTTCTATAATTTGCCTAAACAATCTGGTAGATTTTGTGACTTTTAACATTGTTCAAAATATCATAGTTCGCTTGCAGTACCAATTTATTTGTGCGAATCTGAGAGAGACACTGGGGGATGAGGGGAAGGGAATGAGGCCCTCCTCACTCACACACCAGCCTCTGCTCGAGTCGCTCTACCTCTCACCACATGTTGGAGTTTACCTTGCCTCAGCTAGTGGTACCTGTTTGTTCAACAGTCACTATATTGAGTTATCACAATATCTTAGTACTTGATTCTTTAAAGGTCTTCTGCTTACTCGTGGCACAGACTACAAGACCAAACGTTTTTTAAAATCATACCTTTGTTGAAAGAGTGAGACACCTTACTCATACTGGTTGATCTCACCTACTGTTTTGCCCACTTGTTAGTGCATACACTGGAAAATTTGGTCAAAAAACAACATTGCCTCTTAACAGATGTACACTGTTACAGTTTATATATTACTTTGTAGTAAAGAAATCAAAAAGATAAATGAAAGTCCACCTCTTGCGGGAGGAAGATGCTCCTCTTTTTTGCTGCCATGTTTATTTAAGGTGTTCCACTCATCTCTCAATTGCTACCATTTTTTTACACCTGGCATCCAGATGCTGTCCTGACTGCACAAGGCAGCAACAGTACGGAGAGAGACCTTGAATCAGGAGATGGTCATGATAAAATAAAGTAGTTAAGGTCAAAACCAGGAGAATGACAATCAAGTAACTAAGTAGTCAGAACCTTAACGAAAATGGGGCTGAGGCCACCAAAAACCTCCACAAAACCAGACTGTGATCTTCAATGGCCTGCCTCACCCCAAACTACCCATCCCCTAACTACTAGCTGCGGGCTTCAGCCTAAGCAGGCCCCCCCAAAAAAAAGAAAAAAAAAGGGAAAAGTGGTTTTTAAGATCAAAATGCCTTAAATGTCACAAAATATCTTTAGATGAGATGAAACTTACAAAACAGAAACTGTGAAAAAAATCGGGTTGGGCAAGAAAAACCGAAAGAAAGAATCATTATGAATTAAATATTTGCAGAAAAAGAGAAAAATAAACTAACAAAATGCTCAAAATAGTAAAAGAGGATATCCAGTATGCTGTCCTAGTCCCTCTGTAATGATTCATCGGATTTAAGATTATCTGCCAAACTAAAGATAAGGCCAACTAAAGCAAACAAGTCTCAAATAAACATAATCTGTAAGTAAAATCCAGAAACAGAGCAGAAATAATCAGAACAAACAATAAATACGAATATAACGCAATACTCACACAAGAGACTTCTAACACATCACCGCTTGAGATCCTCTTCTCTGAGTCTGAAACAGCCAGAGGGAGATCTCAGATGTGGTGATATCGCGGTGGGCCTACTGCTTGGGGTACCACCCACAGAGTACAGGGGACATAAGAGGACAACAAAATACACATAGATAATAAATCAATGCTCCCTGTTTGTCAGGAAGTTCAACCCAGAACCACAGATGGAGCTCCTCAGATTAAAGTCTCTGAGATTTAGTACCAGGCTGGGGGGCACAATGATGTTAAAAGGGCAGAGCTATCGTCGATGAACAGCATCTAGGAAGAGGTGGGCTTCTTTTCCAGATGTAATAAGTAATGGCAACTGCAGCAACATTCTCTTAAGATGTAATGTTTATGCGTTGATTAAATTGTGTTCTCGGATGGACTCTTAATTTTATTTTGAAAGTTTGACCTCCATGTTATTCCTGAACATTTTTCCAATTTGATTTTTTTTTAATTGCATTGTGTGGAGGACAATCTCGTTAAATAGCTCTGTTCTATTATTGTAAAATACTGTATCAAGGCTTCCAGGCTAACATGGCATTATCATTCTGTATTCATAGAAAGCGACCTCCCTTCAATAAACACAGAATGCATGGAAACATTGGAAAGCCTTGAAAAAATGTCTTGGTCACAATTCCATAAACACAAAGTTGCCAGCTGTGCCACAAGTAAAAGTCACAACACTCACAGTGCCTATCACAAGTATTCGCCCTCTTGGATGTTTTCACATTTTATTATTATACAACATTGAATCACACTGGAATTGATTTGGCTTTTCTGTTCAATGTCAAAAGAGCCAAAGAATAGGAAGGAACAACACTATATGATAGATAGATAGATAGATAGATAGATAGATAGATAGATAGATAGATAGATAGAATGACTATATAATAGATAGATAGATAGAATGACTATACAATAGATAGATAGATAGATAGATAGATAGAATGACTATATAATAGATAGATAGATAGAATGACTATACAATAGATAGATAGATAGAATGACTATACAATAGATAGATAGATAGATAGATAGATAGATAGATAGATAGATAGATAGATAGATAGATAGATAGATAGATAGATAGATAGATAGATAGATAGATAGATAGATAGATAGATAGATAGATAGATAGATAGGAAGGAAAGGCACTATATGATAGATAGATAGATAGATAGATAGATTAGATAAATAGAATGAATATATAATAGATAGATAGATAGATAGATAGATAGATAGATAGATAGATAGATAGATAGATAGATAGATAGATAGATAGATAGATAGATAGATAGATAGATAGATAGGAAGGAAAGGCACTATATAATTGATAGATGACCTCCTTATCTTGCAGAAGAGCTCAGCACTGTGCCCATATCATTGACCCCTTGAGCTACTCTCACGTACACCTTGACAATGCATTTTTATTGTTGCACGTCCATATCACAAATGTTCTGTGCTCGACGACTTTCATTCTCATAGCAGTTTTAAATGTTCAGAAAGAAGTGGTGAGGTGGTCTTCTGCTGTTACGCACCTAAAATCTGAAATAGCTTACCGATAGAAATTTGGCAGGCTAATATGGTGGAGCACTTTAAAATACTGCTAAAAACCCCATTACTTTAACATGGTTTTCTCATAGCTTCATTTTAGTGTAACTCTGATATTCTGTATATGCATTGAATTCTCATTATTATTCTTGGTGTCTCCTCAATCAATACTAACCCCTACTTTCTCTGCTGATCTTTTTCCAGTTTCAGTGGTGGTGACCAGCACCATCACCACCTGATCAGGGCACCATGCTGTCCCTATGTTGATGGATTGAAGGCCAGATGTCCACATGATCATCACAGTCTAATTCTTCGACATGAAGCCTGAAAACCATGAGGACATTCAGGGCCGTCTTAAAAGCATTATAGGCCCCCCGGCAAAGCAGTGCACTGGAGCCCCTACCGACACAACCACTCAGCAAATCACAACGTACATGGGCTTCTATGCTTGTGGGGCCCCTGGGAAACTGCCCAGTGTGCCCATGCATTAAGATGGCCCTGGACTAATTGAGATCATTGATGTTAGGTAGAATGCCCAGTAGGGGCTGGTGGTCTCATGGCCTTGGAACCCCTGCAGATTTTGTTTTTATTTCTCCAACCCTTTGGAGTTTTTTTCTGTTTGTTTTTTCTGTCCTCCCAGGCCATCGGACCTTACTTTATTCTTTGTTACTTAGTTTTTATTTTTATTTTTTTGTTTTTTCTATCTTCATCTTGTAAAGCACTATATCAGGGGTGTCAGACTCCAGTCCTGGTGGGCCGCATTGGCTGCAAGTTTTCATTCTAACCATCTTCTTAATTAATGAGCCGTTTTTGCTGACGATTAACTTGTTTTGCCTTAGTTTTAATTGACGTGACTTAGACCTCTTAGTTGTTTCTTTTTAAATAATGAGCATCCAAACAATAACGAGACACAAAACAAGCCACCACATGACCAGCTAACCTGTAAATAAAGAAAGGTGAAGGTCTCTGTCATGTTGGTCTGCTCAGGTCACCAAAACATCTTGACAGTGGTCTTAGATAAAACAAAAAATCAACAGTCCGCTGTGGCAGAATGAGAGCAGCAACAAGTCACGATATTCAATAACGGCTTTAATTAACAGCAAGAATTGGCTTCTCATTAAGAAACTGGTTGGAGTGAAATTGGCTGGAGTTTGACGTTTCAATTTAGCTGATCATCTGCTGGCTCGTTTCACATCTCATTTCTGTTTGGCTGCCATTTAATGAAGAAACAAATCAATTCAGAGGACTGGATCATTAAAAACAGAGCTATTAAAATGAAGGGAAAAGGAGTTAATTAGCAGTGAAAACTGGTCACTGATTAGGAAAAGGGTTTAGAATGAAAATCTGCAGCCAGGACCAGAATTGGACACCCCTGCACCACATCATTTGTATGAAACCACGCTCTAGATATAAATGTTGTTGTTTTTCAGTTTGTTTCACAGGACTGTGGAGCAGCTAACGTCTCAAAGTTGTACTCACAATATAATCCTTTGCTCTAACGAACTCGCTCCGATAGATGAGCAGAATAACATTTATCTTAGTAAATGGGTCAAAATCCCACTCTTGACTTATTCCCAAAGCTTTGAAGTGTATTGATTTGAGAAATTTAATTTCCCAATTGCAACAATATCTTTTATGCATCAGTCCCTAGGTTTGGCCTCCAGAAGCCTAAGACAAAATGTTCCACATCTGTTTCCTCCACACCATGGCTGCCCCCAATAAATCGTAGGTCTGAAATGAAAAATAATAATACAAAAAACGCCTGAAGATTAGAGAGCTGATACTGTTGTGGTAACTGCTTAATTCTAAGGGGTCAATATCTCAGGAGAAATTTGTATCAAATTACTTGAAACATAGCTAAACTGCAAAAATCATAAAAGCGTGAAATTTGTAATCTGTTCAATTTGCCATATTTATGATTACCAAAGGGCACGGCTCAAATTAATATTGCCCTGTGGAATTCCAGGCTGGTGACAAAGAGATTAGCTGTTATTCACTTTTGCAGTTTGCACACCCCTTAAATTTCTCAGATCTGTTGTAAAACGTCAAATTTCCATTGCTTTTAGGATTTCAGAGAAAGTGTTTCTGCTGGGATTTCATTGAAAAGAGGCTTGTGAGCTATTCAGCATCTATATGAAAAAAAAAAAACGGCCATTCCATTAGTCCAGTCCTCATATGTTCAGATGAAGAAAATTATATAAATAATAATAAAAAGAAAATCTTAAAAATGTTATAGGCTGGTACTTAAATGTGACTGCCAAAAAACTACTTTACATTGTTTTCAGGCTTGAGAGTTTAAAAATATGTTGTACATGGAAAAGATGATTAATGAAGCTATAAATTCAGGTACTGGTCTGTTGCCCATTAAAAAAAAAAATCTTTATTGTACAATTTCAAATGCATTTTTTAAAAGGCATAGGCACTCACAGTCGGTCCCTTACAATGACTGCTCTTCTTTGTTTGATGGACCCCACAGTAAAACCCAAATGCTTCAAATGAACACTTGGCTCTCTGCCTGGCTTAGCAGCAATCTGCTTTTCCATCATTTTAGAGGAATTGAATGAGGTGATTACAAGAGGTGTCACTTACATTTTGCAGACTTAAGCTGGCCCTCTGGCAATTGATTGAAATTAGAATATTAGAATAGTCCAGGCAAGAACAGGCCATTCAGCCCAACAAAGCTTGCCAGTCCTATCCACTTAATCCTTCCACATAAACATCAAGTTGAGTTTTGAAGGCCTCTAAAGTCCTACTTTGTACCATACCACTTGGTCACTTATTCCATGTGTCTGTGTAAAGAAAAACTTCCTAATGGTTGTGTGAAATTCACCCTTAACAAGTTTCCAATTGTGCCAGCCGAGTTCATGTTGAACTCATTTTATTTAAAATAAATCTTGATCCATTGGACTAATTCCCTTCATAATTTTAAACACTTCAGTCACGTCTTCTCTTAATCTTCATTTTCTTATATTCTAAAGGCTCAGCTCTTTTAATATTCCTGATAACTCATCCCCTGGAATCAGCCGAGTTGCTCTTCTCTGGACCTTCTCCAGTGCTGTTGTGTCCTTTTTGTAGCCTGCAGACCAAAACTGCACACAGGACTCCAGATGAGGTCTCACCAGTGTATTATATGAGCAGAACCTCCTGTGACTTGTACTGCACACGTCAAGGCGCTATATAACCTGACATTCTATTAGGCCTCTTAATGGCTTCTGAACACTGTCTAACAGTTAATGGTGATGAGTCCACTACAACTCCTAAGTGCTTCTCATTTCTCCTCTTAATCTTCTTTTGCTTAAACTGTAAAGGCTCAGCTCTTTTAATCTTTCCTCATCACTCATCTCCTGTAGCCCTGGAATCAGCCTAGTTGCTCTTCTCTGGACTTCTTCTAGTGCTGTTATGTCCTTTTTGTAGCCTGGAGACCAAAACTGCACACAGGACTCCAGATGAGGCCTCACCAGTGTGTTATAAAGCTTCAGGATCACCTCCCTTGACTTGTAAGGACAGCACAGAATCCACTATGGAAAACCCAGGAAAGGGTGGACAGCCAGTTGGCCGAGGTCTCTAGGACTGTGACTTTATTTTTGACTTTCTCTTTTACAATTTTAATTTCCACCATTGTCAACTGGCCATAGTTCATTAATTACTGAAAGAACAGAGATTGTTGGTTTCCATTTATGTTTAATCAGTTCTACCTTGTCCTTTGTGAGTTTTAACAAATTTTCATTTATTTCTTTACCTGTTCTGTATTTAGTACAAAGTATAATCTGTGGAATTATTCACAGTGCTCTGCACCTGAACTCAGTAACGAACACTATACAAAAATAAGTTGTATTGTATTGTACTCCACACGTCATGGCGCTATATAACCTGACATTCTATTAGCCTTCTTAATGGTATCTGAACACCATCTGTCAGTTGATAGTGTCAAGTCCACTACAACTCCTATATCCTTCTCTTAAGCTGTAAGCTCAATGTTCAGACCTTCCATTTTGTATTCAAATGTAACATTTTCGGGTGGCATGGTGGAGCAGTGGGTAGAGCTGCTGCCGCGCAGTAAGGAGACTTGGGTTCACTTCCCGGGTACTCCCTGCATGGAGTTTGCATGTTCTCCCCGTGTCTGTGTGGGTTTCCTCCCACAGTCCGAAGACATGCAGGTTAGGTACATTGCTGATCCTAAATTGTCCCTAGTGTGTGCTTGGTGTGTGTGTGAACGCACCCTGCGGTGGGCTGGCACCCTGCCCAGGGTTTTTTCCTGCATTGCACCTTTTGTTGACTGGGATTGGCTCCAGCAGACCCCTGTGACCCTGTAGTTAGGATATAGCGGGTTGGATAATGGATGGATGGATGTAACATTTTCACTTCCTACATGTAATACTTTACATTTACTTACATTAAATTTCATCAGCCATAAATCCTCCCAGGCCTAGTCCCTCTGTAATGATTCAACAGATTCAAGATTATCTGCCAAACTACGTAGCTTGGCATCACCTGTAAACTTCATCAACTTGTTATGTTTTCTACATAAGGTGGTTTGGGCACGTGGAGCAATTATGTGGGTGAGGTGGTGCACTTGTGATGGAAATGCAGGGAGTACAGCCAAGGGGGACATGGCTGGAGGTGGTGGCCCATGGGGAGACTGGTCTCTTTAACATGTACTGTAAATGACATTCTCTGATGAAGGAAATTCCTTAGTAATTGTGTTTTTAGACTAAAGCACAGCGTTTGACAACAATGACTTTTATATTTCATTAAAGAGTCTGGAAAATGATATTAGACTCATGGACACTGTTCTTGCCTGGTTTAGGTCTTATTTATCAAATTGATTCTAGTATGCATAGAAATGTACTGACAGGACTCCATCATTATACTCAGAAGTTAAATATGGTGTCCCGCAGGGTTCAGTACTGCGACCTTTACAGTTGTCACTTCACACGCTTCCATTGGGAACTATCAGAAAACATAACATTAATTTTCAGTCATATGCAGATGACACATATTTATACCTTTCTGTTAGACAAAATGACATTTCTCTGATGCTGTCCTTAATTAATTGTGTCAGTGAGTTAAAGGAGTGGATGAATGAGAACAATCTGTCTCTGAATACAAAAATAAACATAAATGTTGTTAGAGGGCACAATGCTGACCCTAACATCAATCTGCCACTTTTTAACTCAGTTGGAGTCACCATTTGTTTTACTGAATCAGCACGCAATTTATGTGTTATCTCTGACACTAGCATGTCATTTTAAACACACATTACAAAACTATCCATGCTTTTTCCATCTTAAAAAAAGATTAAGGTATTTTCTAAATATGCAAGATACTGAGAAATTAATTGATTAATTTATTTTAGTAGGACTGACTATTGTAATGCATTATTCACTAGCTGTTCAAATTGTTCTTTGTGCAGTTTTCAGTTAATTCAAAATGCTGCTGCCAGAATTATTAAAAGAACAAGAAAATATGAACACACAACTCCAGCTCTCAAGTCCTTACACTGGCTCCCTGTTAAGTTTGGAGTTAATTTCAAAATTCTGCTTTTAACTTATAAAGTTTTAAATGACCAAGGCTCTGCACACATTAAAATCTCAAGATCCCAGCCTGTTTATGATTCCATGGATTATTAAAATAACAGGGGGAGGGCCCCAAAACTGTGGAATGGTCCGTGTGCTACTACAAGAGGTGCCCCTTCAGTCTCAGCTTTAAAATCTCTGCTGAAGACCCACAACTTCAATTTAGCATACCCTGACTAGAGCTGCTGATTAACTGTGCATACTGCATCTCTGCTTGCTAGACATTTGTACAGAAGTATAAGTATCACAATATTTTTAAACCATTATTAAACACCTCCTCTATTCTGTTTCTTATCTTGGTATCTGGATGTGGCACTTGGTGCCCCTGCTATATTGCCAGGCAGGTTTCATGCATATGGAAAAGTCATCTTGGATAAATCTCTCTCATAAGATTAGATGGCCAGCACAGACTCCACTATAGAAAAGTCGGGAGCAGGTAGGTGTCCGTTTGGTGAGGTCTCCAGGACTGTGACTTTGTTTTTGACTTTCTCTTGTGTGGTTTTACTCCCCACTGGCTATAGTTCATCAATTAATTAATGGACAGATATGGTTGGTTTCCATTTATGTTTAATTATTTCTACCTTGTTCTTTGTGTTTTAACAAATCTATTTGTGCACCAGTTCTGTATTTAGTAATTAGTATAAACTTTATTTGTATTTTAACTCAGAATTGACCACAGTGGTCTGCACCTGCACTCAGTAGACTGTGCTATACAAAGAATACATTGTATTGTATTAAGAGTTTAGGAAAGTTTTTGGGTAACTAAGCAATGTTGGAAAACCCTGGGTAGTAAACTGTTACTTATGATATTTATTGTCATCAATATCTGACAGCTAGGACAAAGGAGAGGAGGTTTAAGGTGACACAGCAGACTAAAAACCTTCATGTCTCCTGTACAGCAGAGACCACCTCATCTGTGCTGACAAGTTAACCCTGTCAGTTTAGAGCCTGGTGGTGGAGCAAACACACAAGGTGTCTGTGATATACCAAAAATAACAAGATTTTTGATCTTTTGACAGATTTGGTCCTGTTTTATTATTTTCATTAAATAGGACAGTTTGTAGAAACTCAACCTACTTAGCAGCAGTTAGTTATTTTGCAGGGCACAACTACACTGGATTGATGTATCTATACTAATAAAAGGCAAAGCCCTCACTGACTGACTGAATGACTGACTGACTCATCACTAATTCTCCAACTTCCCTTGTAGGTGGAAGGCTAAAATTTGGCAGGCTCATTCCTTACAACTTACTTACAAAAGTTAGGCAGGTTTCATTTTGAAATTCTACACATAACGGTCATAACTGGAACCTACTTTCATCCATATATACGGACTTATATAAGACTTATATAAGACTTTTGATCACTTTGTAACAGAGTTAAAATTTCTGTAACGGAGTTTAAATTGCTGGTGAAGGACTGTGCTTATGCAAACGAATAGGAAAGCCGGGTGTAAAGCTTAACTTTAAATTAAGTTCATAGACACGCTGCCGCTGGCGTTTGTCATGCCCACGACGAATACGATATTCGCGAGATACAACTTTTAAGTGCCAGGTCAGAGCTAACATTAAATAAAGCCGTGGACATCGCGAGATTGCACGAGATAGCACAAGCACAGCTGAGAAGCTTCGATGCATGTACTCCAAGCGGCTCACGTGAACTGACTTTGCAGGACTGGGAAAGGTTAAATTAAGTTCGTAGACACGCTACCGCTAAATATTCGCAGGCAAATTCACAACTTAATACTGGGAATGCCTGTTAAACATCTTAGATTCACGAGTACCGATTTGGGTAGTGAACACTTCGATTAATGAAACCTGTTATCTTTACAACGGTTGACAAA
The DNA here is from genome assembly GCF_016835505.1 of Polypterus senegalus. Taxonomy (NCBI): domain Eukaryota; kingdom Metazoa; phylum Chordata; class Cladistia; order Polypteriformes; family Polypteridae; genus Polypterus; species Polypterus senegalus. The sequence continues at coordinate 305,509,230 of NC_053155.1, forward strand.
CACGGAATATAACTTGTACACAACACATCCTCCAAATACGAACCTGATTGAAAGAAATAATGATAATCAAATCCTTGATGACAACAACACTCATAACAGTGACAAAACAATTACATTGACAATCATGTTACGTTATTTTTAAAATGTTTCCTTTTCTTTTTCATAACTTCTTTAACACACTACTCTGCTGCGGGTATTTTGCTAGTATATAATATATGTAATGTATATCAGAACATTAGAACAATCTAGATGAGATCAGGCCATTCATCCTAACAAAGCTCTCCAGTCCTATCCACTTAATTCTTCTACAATAACATCAAGTCATCATATTATACTATATAGCTGTGTAAGCCCGTGTTGTAAAAATTCCTGGGTCCTAGAAACTATTGAAATCATCAGAAAAAAAATTGAAATGTAGAGATGTCAGGTAATTGAAAGGAACTACTCTAGGCATCTCTCTCCTCAGAGGTTTTGTTTAGCTGATGTGCTCGCATCACTTGTGCATTAGTGGTAAACGATTTTGTCTTTCTTTGGAGGTTTTGTTTTGCCGATGTGCTGGCCTTGCTTGTGTATCCTCAGAGGAGAAGCCCTTACACCGACTCCACCTCTCACCTCCAAGCCGGACAGACACACACACACACTTTCACATGTAGACGTTTATATATAAGATGTATATAAATTGTATATATGACATATACAACACAAACACATATATATGCTTTCACTATATATGATTTACATAAAAATATAGATACACTGTATGGTCAAAAGTTTGTGGACACCTGACCATCACACCAATATCAGCTTGTTGGACCTCCAATTCCAAAACTATTGGCATTAACATGGGGTCCCCCCCGCCATTTTGGATCTATAAGAGCTCCCTCTCCTCTTTCCACAAGATTTGGGCTCTATCAGCCAAAAGGGCATTTGTGAGGTCAGGTGTTGACGTTGAACGAGAACACCTGTCTCATCATTGGTGGTCCAGTTCATCCCAAAGATGTTAAACAGGATTGAGGTGTGGGCTCTGGTCAGGCCACTGGAGTTCCACCATGACTTTATAGACCTAACGGTATGCAGAGGGGCACAATCATGCTGGAACAGAAAAGGGGCTTCCTCAATCTGTGAGCACAAAGTTGGAAAAATGGTAAAATGTCTTTGTCTATATTTGCCTTCACTGGAACCAATTGGGGTGGCACGGTGGCGCACTGGGTAGCTCTGCTGCCTTGCAGTTAGGAGACCCGGGTTTGCTTCCCGGGTTCTCCCTGCGTGGAGTTTGCATGTTCTCCCCATGTCTGCGTGGGTTTCCTCCCACAGTCCAAAGACATTCAGGTTAGGTGCATTGGCCATTCTAAATTGTCCCTAGTGTGTGCTTGGTGTGTGTGTGTGTGTGTGCCCTGCGGTGTGCTGGCGCCCTGCTCGGGGTTTGTTTCCAGCCTTGTGCTCTGTGTTGGCTGGGATTGGCTCCAGCAGACCCCCGTGACCCTGTAGTTAGGATATACTGGGTTGGATAATGGATGGATGGATGGAATGGGCCAAACTCAAACCCTGAAAAACAGCCCTAGACCATTATCTCTCCTCTAACAAACTTTATAGTAGGCACTATCCAGTCCAGAAGGTAGCCGTTTTTCGTGATATCCACCAAACTCTGATTCATCCATCTTCGATGATGCGGGTTCTGCTCCAGGCTCCCGTCTCCAGTTTGGGAGCTCTTGAACCCAACACCGTCGGTAATGTAACCGGATGAGCTGGACAGTGAAGACATCAACGACGAAGCAAGGGGATGGTGCATAAAAGGGCAAAAGTGCTTTTATTAAAAACAAATCAAAAACAGTGTCCAAATAAATAGTGCAGTGCATAACGTTCAATAAAAAAATAATCATTAAAAGCTACTGAAAAACGTGGAGGTTAAAAATCACATAAATAGATCCTTCAAAAACAAGGTTAAAACAATGGCTGGAAGCAGTCCTTTTTAAAACTTCTTCCTACTGGTGACTCCCCTGCTTCTCCCATCCAGGCAATGCACCAGGAGAGTCACCCTACTTTCAGACGACCTTCTCCATTTGGCTGCTCTGGAGGTCTCCAGATCCCCGGCTTCGTTCAGCCCTCGCCAGACTGAGACTTGGCTTCCCACAACGGCCAGGACGCTCACCCTGGGGTTCCACTCAAAGTCTCCAGCTCCTGCTGCCTTCCCTGCGGCGAGTCAACCTGCTCTTGGTCACTTCTGCTCCACAAAAGCGCTCAGCAGGAGTGACCACTACCATTGGTCTCCGGATGTCGGCCAAACACCCCGCTAGGGATCGCCTCTCCCAGCTGCCTGCAAATATCCATGAGTCTGTGCTCGCTCACTCTCACTCTCTCACTCTCTCTCGCACACACTCTTTCCCTAAGCTTTGTTCCCTTTTCCTTTCTTCCTCCCTTCTTCCTACTCGTGCTCCTATCTATACTAATAAAAGGCAAAGCCCTCACTCACTCACTCACTGACTGATTGACTCACTCACTGACTCATCACTAATTCTCCAACTTCCCGTGTGGGTGGAAGGCTGAAATTTGGCAGGTTCATTCCTTACAGCTTCCTTACAAAAGTTGGGCAGGTTTTATATCGAAATTCTACGCGTAATGGTCATAACTGGAAGCAGTTTTTCCCCATTTACTGTAATGGAGATGAGCTTCAACGCCGTGGGGGCGGAGTTTCATGTGACATCATCACGCCTCCCACGTAATCACGCAGTACATAGAAAACCAGGAAGACCTCCAAAAAGCGCTGAAGAAAACATGCATTATATAATTGAGAAGGCAGCGAAACAATAAGAAGCGAGCGAGTGACATATACAACCATATTCATGAGTTCTGCTACTTCGGAAACAAAGCACGATGTAAACCTAAACTTTAAATTAAGTTCATAGACAGGCTGCCGCTGGCGTTTGTAATTTAGTGCCTGCCCATATAAGGCTGTCTGTCAGCGGCAATCCAATAGCAAACTGCCACGGGTAAATATTCACGGGTGAAGGACTGTGCTTATGGAGAGGAAGATGAGATGGTCAGGGTGGTGTTTGACACAAACTCAGCGAAACTGCGAGAGAAAGTTTTAAGTGCCAGGACTAAGGTAACATTAAATACAGCCACGGACATAGCACGAGATGGCACCAGCACAGCTGGGAACCTTCGATGCATGTACACGGCGGCTCACGTGAACTGCGAGTGCACAGATAAAATCAACAGTTCCAAAGAGCTGAACAAAACCGAATTACACAATTGAAAAGGCAGCAAAAAATATGAAGCGTCTGATACATACAAGCATATTCATAAATCCAGCTACTGCGGAAACAAAGCACACGTTGGAAAAAGTCAATGTCCTGCTAAAGGAAGACAGTGTAAAAAAAACCTGTGCATGCAGTGTGTCAGGTCTCAGATAAAGAAGAAGACGAGCTGTTTATTGATGCAGTAAGAAACAAATCGATGAATGAAACCTGTCATCTTTACAACGATTGACAAACACGGAATGTAACTTGAACACAACACATCCTACAAATACGAACCTGATTGAAAGAAATAATGATAATCAAATCCTTGATGACAGCAACACTCAGTAACACTCACAAAACAAATACTGTATATTGACAGTCATGTTACGTTATTTTTAAAATGTTCCCTTTTCTTTTCTAGCTTTTTAACACACTACTTCTCGCTGCGACGGGTATATATATATGTATATATATATATATATATCCCGATCTACATACTCGAATAATGGATACTTTATTCGCCATCAATGATTGTTTTGGTAAAGCCATACTCAGTGTATTCATTAGATGAACGGTAAAAAAGTAAGAGCGAGGGGAGGATGACTTATTGAGGCATGCAGGCTGTAGTGCGCATCAACTCTATCTGAATTGCGCGATCACATTTGAAAAAATATATCTTTTCAAGTTCTATTTAGTCCATATGTGTCAAACTCAAGGGCCGGCCACATCCGCCCGGCGTGTAATTATATCCGGCCCGAGATCATTTTATATACTGTATTATTGTTATTAAAGCCGGGTATATGAAGCGCTGGTAACACAATAAACTACAGATCCCATAATGCAGCGCTTCAGCTGCCTTGCCGAACACTTACCGAGTTAATCAAGTTATTGCGAAGCTAGCTCACACGATGCTGAAGAGAAAAGTTGATTCTGAAAATAGAGCCTTTAAAAACCGATGGGAGGCTGAGTATATGTTTACTAAACCCGTGTGTCTCATTTGTGGAGCTAATGTGGCTGTAATTACAGAATTTAATCTAAGACGGCACTATGAGACAAAACATCAGGTTAACCTGAATGCAATGCAGAAGATACAGAAAGCAGCATAATTAAATAAGAATCTGACACTTCAGTGGACGTTTTAACCCGTGCACAATCACAAAGTGATTTCAAGTGAAGCTGCTTTTATGAGAGACACAAATGCACCAGTGCACCTTGCCTCACTTTCCCTGTTGCCAAGTAATGTTGAACCAAGTCGTCACTACGGTGTTCCCAAATACGCACTTTGCTGATAAACTGAGCGCACTGAGTTTGCACGGCGCTTTGGTGACTTCGAAGAACAAAAAAAGTCCGTCTACATGCGGCTCGAACCTTATGCATGCATTATGTTCATAATATCCACGCAGACTTGCACGTAAGAGCGGGAGTTATCCGTTTTAACAAGCAGCGTATTGCACTGATACTGAAATAGCTGTGTGTGTATATATGTAGATATGTATGTATATGTATATATATGTTTATATATGTGTGTGTGTATGTATGTATATATATATATGTATTAATGTGTGTGTGTATATGTATGTGTATATATGTAGATATATATATATGTATATATATATGTGTATATGTATAGATATATATATATATGTTTATGTATGTGTGTGTAAATATATATATATATATGACAACAACACTCATCACTCACAACAGTGACAAAACAATTACATTGACAATCATGTTACGTTATTTTCAAAATGTTTCCTTTTCTTTTCATTGCTTCTTTAACACACTACTTCTCCGCTGCGAAGCGCGGGTATTTTGCTAGTATACTAATAAAAGGCAAAGCCCTCACTCACTCACTAATTCTCCAACTTCCCATGCAGGTAGAAGGCTGAAATTTGGCAGGCTTATTCCTTACAGCTTACTTACAAAAGGTTTCATTTCGAAATTCAATGCGTAACAGTCATAACGGTCAACAATGTCCGCCATGTTGAACTTTCTTGTTCATTGCCCCATCTTCACGAAATTTGGTAGGCAGCTTCCCTGCGCTAACCGAAACCAATGTATGTACTTATTTCGGTGGTATGACGCCACTGTCAGCCGCCATATTGAACTTTCCAACGTCACTAATTCTCCAACTTCCCATGTAGGTAGAAGGCTGAAATTTGGTACTTATTTCGGTGGTATGATGCCACTGTTGGCCGCCATATTGAACTTTTCAACGGTCTTTGTTACTTATGGGCCCATCTTCAAGAAATTTGGTACGCAGGTTCCCAACGCTAACTGAATCCTACTTACGTACATATATACGTCCATAACCTGCAGCTCGGTCACCATGTGAGGCAGCGTTGGGTCCCCCATGCCTACGTCTCCCATGTTGTTGGCTGCCTGCCTATATAAGGCCGTCCGTCGCTCCGGTCTCTACATTCCCTTCCTTGCTTCACCATGGGATTCACGTCTCCCTGCTGATAACTACAGCCTTTTTATTTAATTCACGGCTTCTCCACTGTTTTATTGTTCGTTTATTATGATTACAGTTATTGTGTAGGTATTTTAGACTTACTTTACATTGATCAGGTACCCATTTCCTTTATCATTCCAACCGTACCCCCATTAACATGTCTATCGAGGTGATCACCATCGATCAAAGAACTGTCACTTACCGAGTTATTTCCATGCCCAGAGATGGCACCTGCCTTTTCCATTCTCTGTGTTACATATTGCACAGCCATATCAGGCTCACTCTTGATATCCATTGTGTCTTATGTATTGAATGACTGGCACAGGTTCAAGGTGTGGACTGATGACGGTACAGGAGATAATTAGACTACACAGGAGCACTAGAAGAGTCAAATGCTTAAGACCTTCACCTATGGATCTGCATGTGAGTTGATGGCTGCCGCTGAATTGTTTGGTTGTCGCTTTCAAGTGTACTGAAATGGCCAAATATTTTACACCTATGGACAACCGCCAATGCCTCTTAAACATCTTAGATTCACAGGTGACGATTTCAGTAGTGGACACTTTAATGTTTATGAATGTTTAAACTCTCAAAAGCTGGATGTGAAGTTATCGATGAAACTGGTTGTATGCTTACAACGCTTGACAGATGGCGAATGTCACTTCAACACAAGTCCTACAAATACTGTCGTAATTGAAACAGACCATGAAACTCAAACCGATTATGACAGCAGCAATCCAAGCTGTGAGATTTGAGACAACATTACTGTTCACGTGGCCAACTGTACGTTGCATGCTCAAGAGTAAGCTCAGCACACAGCTTGGTCATATTACAACTAGAGGGCCGAACTGACAATGTGGTATACAAAGAGATCCTTAACAAATAATTATTGGTATATTTTCTCTCAGTTTAAAAAGGTTTAATTTTCTTCTTAATAAAAATTTTAAGGGAGTACTTCGCCGCTGCAAAGCGCGGGTATTTTGCTAGTTATATATAATGTGGATGTGGAACAAGTGTGGCGATTAGCAGCTCCCAGCATCAATTACAACGACTCCTCACCTGTACACTTAAGCGAGGACCGCCAGCATCACGAAGCTCCCGGGAACCGCTCCGGTCACACTACCACACCCCCTCTTTAAGCCGCGAGTGTCGTGATTATCTATTTAAAACTGGCCTTTTCAATCTGAGCTGTGGACCCGCTATATCACACCATCACAATGCAAGATAATGAAGTGTGATCCATCATTTTGGAGTCCACCACTCCGGCCGACGGTCTTAGGCTTGTGTGCAGGTGCTCTTCCATGAAAACCCCTTTCATGAAGCTCGTGATGCACCCTTCTTGTGCTGATGTTGTTTCCAGTGGCAGTTTGGAACTGTTGTAAGCGGTGAAACTGAAGATACGCCATTTTATCACACTTTAGTTCTGTGAGTTTGTGTGGTCTGCTATTTCGTGGATGAGCTGTACTTCCTCATTAACGTTTCTGCTTCACAATAATCACACTTACAGTTGACAAAGGCAGATCTAGCAGAGCAGACATTTCATGTACTGACTTGTGCCAAAAGTGGTATCATATGACAGTACCACGCTTAAAGTCACTGAGCTCTTCAGTACCACCTGCCAGTGTTGGTCAATGAAGACTGCATGGCTATGTGCTTTGAATTCATGCACCTGTTAACAATGGGTGGGTGAAACACCTGAACTCTGTTATGAGGGGAGGAGTTCACATACCTTTGGCCATATAGTAAAATGCACGGGTGTCAAACTCCAAGCCTGGAGTGCCGCAGTGGCTGCAGGTTTTCATTCTCACCCTTTTCCTAATCAGTGACCAGTTTTCACTGCTAATTCACTTTTTTCTCATCATTTTAATAGCCCTGTTAGAAGGATTCAGTCTTCTGAATTGATACTTATCTTCATTACATCTTAGCAAAACAGAAATGAGATGTGAAACGAGCCGCCAGATGACCAGCTAAACTGGGGCTTCATACTCCAACCAATTTGACTCCAACTAATCTCTTAATGAGAAGCTGATTCTTGATGTTAATTAAGCCCGTTATATAATTTCACGGCTTGGTGCTGCTCTCATTCTGCCACAGCAGACGTTTCCAAAACTGTTGATTTTTCTGTTTTTTTCGATCAAAATGGTGACCTGAGAGATCAGCCTTTCAGCTTCCTTTATATTCAGATATTGTGTGATGGGCACAGGAGAGCTGGTCATGTGGTGACTCGTTTTGTGTCCCGTTATTGTTTGGCTGCTAATTAAGGAAAAACAAAAAAAAAAGAGTTAATTGAAAGAAGTAATTAGCAGCAAAAACGGGTCACTAATGAAGAAGATGGTAAGAATGAAAACCTGCAGCCACTGCAGCCGTCCAGAACTGGAGTTGGACATCCCTGGTGTAATGTATAAATACAATTTCCTTTTAATTCAATATGTGCCATTGATGTAGGCCTTTTTTGTCACATTATTTATACTGAAGCATTGTAAGATGGTGCAGTGGTTAGCAATCCTGGAAACTGGGTTTCAATCTCAGTCCATCAAAAGACTCCATGGTGGAGAATTTATCTGGGGTACACCAGTTGACTCCCAAATGATCCCAAAGACCTGCTAGTAAGGCTAATAGGTGACTCTGAATGTTACTACACTGGACATGTGATATCATGGGTTGGTAGTCCTCTTGGATCCACGTAACAAAGTAAGGTCGCCAACAAAATAATGCAGAAATGAAAAATGTAGAAAACAAATTGACTGCAGAAATACAGCATACATTGTGCTGAGCTGGCTCTGGTTTGAGACTCTGCTAGCATAATGTTATGACTCACTAAGTAAAAATGAATGCAAGATAAAGGTTTAAAATGGTGACATCAGAGCTTAACCCAAGTAGCCTTGGAATGTCAAGGTAAAATAAGACTGTTTTGGTTAAAGTCTACAGTTTAGGGACGAATGGTTATATTTTTAATTTTACAATTGATATGAATTAATTCAATACATGCATAATAAAAGATTAAAGTGAGACAGAATTATATTCCAGTGCCATCAAATCATGAACCAAATTGGTTACCTATAAATATTTCAGTGTTCTATTATAAATTAATTTTTATAATTATTTAAAAAAGCAACAAACACATGATAAAAGTTTAAAGTGACTAAAAATGACATTCAAATGCTGTTAAATCCCGACAAAAAATATTAGACCATAATCGTAAAAATGCATTAAGCATGGATATAGTGTTCAGTATTTTAGTAAAAGAATACCAGGGGAGTGGAGGAACAGCATGATTGTACCTGTTTACAAGGTGAAAGGCGATATTCAGGATTGTGGCAAATACAGTTGGATAAAGCTGATGTCACACACCATGAAAATCTGGGAAAGGATAAAAGAAGAGACCACCAAAGGGGAGGAGCAGTTTGGTTTTAGGCCAGGGAGAGAAAAAACTGATATTGTCTTTGCATTGAGACAGCTGATAGAGAAGCATCGATAAAAACAGAAAAATCTGCATATGACATTTACTGATGTGGAGAAGGCTTATGATATAGTGCCATGTCAAGAGGTCTGGAAGGGCAGGAGAGAGAAGGGAGGACTAAAGAAGTAAGTGAGGATTGTCCAGGACGTGTATGAGGGAGTGAAAACTCGGGTTAAAAGCAGTGTTGGGGGTAACAGACAAGATGCCAGTTTGAGGAGGTCTGCACCAGGAACCTTCATTAAGCCTTTACCGCTTTGATGTAATTATGGATGTGTTGAGTTAGGGGATGAAGGACCAATTACCTTGGTGCAGGCTTATTGCTGATGACTTTGTGTTGTGTAGCACCAGAAAAAGAGGAAATGGAGAAGAAGTTGGAAGAATGGAGAAAGGCTTTGAAAGATAGAGGGTTGAAAATAAATCAGAAGAAGAGAGAATGAAATACTCAGTTGGAGGATCTGACAGATTTTTTTCAAAACATGGCAGGATCTAATCAGTAATATTTTAAAATGAGCTCTTAAAGCACAGAGGAAGCAATTGGCTTTTTCTTCTCCATTCATCTCTATTGGCTTATCAAACTTTCAATTTAGGTGTCTTTACAAGCCTTAAGTTTTACTCCGTTGGCCTTTCTTTCTCTCTCAGGGGTGGGGGTCGACTTGTTCTCAATTCTACTTTTTGTAAAAATTGATTGATTTGTATGGAATGATTGCAATAAAATTAATAAAATCTCAAAAAAAAAAAAAAAGAAGACAGAATGTCTGAGGTTTAATGATGATCAGAATTCATAAGTTAGCCTGCAGGGCGAGCCACTGAAAAGAATGGACACATATTAATATACAGGGTCAGTGGTAGACCGAGATGGAAAATTAGACACAGAGTTAACTCATAGAGTGCAGATTGGATGGAACAATTGACCATTGAAAGGTATCAGGAGTGTTGTGTGGTGAAAGAATTAAGGTGAAGGTTGAGGGTCAGATTTTTAAGACAGTGTAAGACCAGCAATGATGGATGGAGCTGAGACATGGGCAGTAAAGGGAGCAGTGCAGGAGAAGACGTTAGATGTGACAGAATGGAGAATATTTGAAGTTACATAAAAGGACAGAATAAGAAATGAGGCAATCAGAGGTACAACAAAAATGGGAGAGAAATCTAAGAAAGTAGAGGAAAGTTGTAGACATATGGACATGTGATGAGATGAGACAATGAAGATGTGGGCAAAAGAGTGATGGGAATGGAAGTACAGGGGAAGAGAAAACGAGGGAGGCCAAAGTGGAAGTTGGTGGACTAAGTAAAAGAAGATTTGAAGGAAAAGGGTTTGACTGGGAAGGAAGTGTAGTACTGAGCTATTTGGAGAACACGTTGTTCAAACACATCAACCCCTCATTAAAGATGATTGCCTTACTGGCACCTCTTCCAACAGCACAAAAAAAAAAACTGTTCCTAGATTGTCTCCCACCCAGGTACTGGTCAGGCCATTACACCTGTATCTTAGGTGGTACAGCTTCTAACAGGTAACAGAGCCTAACATCTATCTATTATAAAAAAAAAAACATCTTGGAAGGCTTGGAAGGAGACGATATGTGATTTTCTCTGAGACACTTTGACGTCCCGCAAGACAAGGCAATGAGACAAAAGGATGGCTGGTGTACAGGCTTTTAAATGATCGACGCTCACAACACGCAGCTCGGCAGCAGCAAGCCAGCAGCTGATCCGTCTGCATCTCCTTAGGGTGTGTTCAGCTGCCCCCCCTTCATAACATGAGCGTTAGAGACATGAAGTGGCTGGCACATAGCACACCCTGGGGGGGGGAAGGGGGGGGTGCAAGTGAAGCGAGCAGGCGGCAAAGCCCCTTAGTAACATCTAAAAGAAACTCAAACCCACTGAATCCAGTGCTGTGTTACAGGGACCCTATCTTGGTAGCACCAGCCCTAAGGCAGAATAAACTCCATTGCACGGTTCTCATTGAGGTACTAAGCTTTTATTTCTTTAAGGATTGGTAACACTTTACTGTAAAAATGCATCTATTACTCATTTATTTTTATATAATAAGACCTTAACAAAGACTTCTTTTGGTCTTCATAACACTTCTAAAATATCAGTAGATCAGTTATTCTGTGCTGTGTGGAGTATTGACATGATGGTAAAATGACTTGTTAATATGAAAGATTCAGACATCTTGTACTAAACATGTAATATCAAGAGAACGTCTCAGGTACGCCACCTCAGACCACTCCAAAATGACGTTGTGTTAGTCGGTCAAATTGCAGAGATGAATAAACACTTTAGTGATGCTTTGTAAGTGTTACGGAGACCCAAAAGAGGTGTTTCTTTAAGGTCTGGATACATACAAGTAAATGAGTAAGAGATGCATTATTGCAGGGACTAAACTAAAGTGTTGCCAAAGGATTTTTGTGGAGGACAAAGAACTATAACTGTATGAAAGTCCAAAAGATTATTTTTATTAATATAATAGATGAGATTTCTCTCGAGGATTCAAACTTTGTCTTTGGATGTAATAAAATGGGAAAATCCAACTGCCAGGGTATGTGGAACAAAATGAGAATGTTTTTTTCAGACCATACAAAAAACACTTTCACATGATGTATGTTTTTATGTTGAAAATGTGAAAGGTTTATTACAAATGCAATAAACGTAGCCTAGCATAAAACAATCGGCCTTCAATGTATACAATCCACTATCCCTGCCTGGTAATATCAAGAAATATATTCAAATGCAAAACCAGGAAAGTCAATCTATTTTGCTCATAAACAAGACAACTGAAGCAGACAGAGATTTTAAAAATGAGGTTTACACTGGGAGACGTGAAGCTGAAGACACAAATATTAGACAGCACAGGCAAACACAGTCTCATATGTCTCATATTTTAGTAGCTTTCATTTACATGGAACCTTGTAGCCTAGGACTTGTCACTCGTATTCCGTTCTGAGCTCTGTGATTCTGTGATCAATTTTTTCCCCTTTTTACCTTAACACTTGCTTGGATAAAAGTGTCTGCTAAACGAGTAAATGTAAATATTAATGCACATGCATACTTCTAAAACACTGTGTAGCTTCCACTAACTTTAAAAACACAATTTAAAAGTAGTGTGGCAAATGGCTGGGGTCCTTTCCTGGCCGGAATGCCTCCATAGTGGAAGGACCAGAGTAGAGAGAGAGGGAGAGAATGCAGAGGGCGCTACCTTGCCCGGAGCACTAGATGGCGGCCATACTGGGTTGCAGTGGTGCCTCGGATTGCTACAGAGGTTCGTGGGACAGCATTGCTGGGTACCATGGGTTCTGCAGTGACTGTAGAGTCTTAAATGTCAGGTTTCTACCTCTCCCTGAACTGCTTCTGGACCACACTAACGGGCAACTGGAAGTACTGCCAGGTGCTGGATAAAAGAAGCCTGCTGCCACTGCTCAAGGAGCCAGAGTTTAATAATAATAATAATAATAATAATAATAATAATAATAATAATACATTTTATTTATTTGTAGGCGCCTTTATAAACACTCAAGGACACCGAACAATAGAAAAAACACAGATTATAAACAAAAGTAAAATACAGAAGTTAAAATCAGACAGAGCAATTTTAATCAAAGAGAAAAAGCAGTCTTAAACAAATGAGTTTTAAGTTTAGAATTGAAAAGTGAGAATGATTCAATATTTCTAAGCTCAGATGGTAGTGAGTTCCAAAGCTAAGGGGGCAGACTGACTGACTGCTGTGCTCCCCATAGTGGTAAGACGGACGAAGGGGACAGTCAAGTGGATGGAGGAAGAGGATCTGAGGGTGCGGGAGGGAATGGCAACATGGAGGAGGTCGGACAGATATGGAGGGGCGAGGTTGTGGAGAGCCTTAAAAGTTAGTAGGAGAACTTTGAATTTGTGGCCAGTGAAGCTGCTGCAAGACAAGAGTGGTATGGTGAGTAGAAGGGGTTCTAGTAATGATGCGGGCAGCTGGAATTCTGGACCAGTTGAAGGTTATAAAGAGATTTGCGAGAAAGACCAAAGAAAAGGGAATTGCAATAATCCAGACGAGAAGTCACAAGGCTATGAACAAGGATAGCACTGGTGTTGGGAATGAGGGAGTGGAGGGTGAATACGATTCATGTTACGCAAGTGGAAATATGCAGACCGGGAGATGTTATTGATGTGGGACTGAAAAGGTAAAGTGCTATCAAGGATGACAGCCAGACTCTTAACCTGTGGGGAAGGGGAGACAGACAAATGATCAATAACAAATGAAAAATGATCAGTTTTGGATAATGTTGATTTTCTACCAATGAGGAGAACCTCAGTTTTGTCACTATTTAATTTAAAAAAACAGGATTTGATTTCTGCTATGCAATCAGTAAGGGAGGAGGGTGGAAAGGTATCAGAAGGTTTGCTAGAGAGATAGAGCTGGGTGTCGTCAGCATAGCAGTGGAAGCTAATGTTAATGTTATATTTACGAAGTTAATTTAGTTTAGTTTAGTTGGGAGGGAGCAGACAAAGCTTCCTGGAGGAGTAGTGGAGGCAGACAAAGAGAAAGTGGGTAGAACAAGAAGAAAAGGCATTGCCGTGTGCTGTTTTATTACACTGCTTTTTGGTACTGTGCTGTGGGAAATGGTTGAAAAGTGTGTTATGCTTGTGAACTTATGTCTGCGTCTATCTGTGTTGAGTTTGGGGAGCTGGTGTTCCCACCACAGTAGTTAGATATGAAAGGAAATGGTTAGCAGTGGCGTTACTGCATTAAGTGCTAGATGTAAGCTACTGCAAAACGACTAATAATCTTCTCTTAGGCATGTGAGTCAGTGAATCATCCTCTGGGTTCTTCTGCGGTATGTACTTCCACCCTGGGTTGGGGAGGGTGCTGATACTAGGTTTATCCTCTGTTATTCCTTCCACAGTGTCGAAAAGATGTCAAAAGATGGCAACTGACTGTCCCTTCTGTTTCCACTGCTACATATCCTGTGGTTCCCAGAAGAAGGTGTCACTCATTACTAGAACACACCGCAGGATGAAGTCCCTTCTCACTCTGAAAGGCTTTATCAGCCAAGAAAGGTCCCTCAAGCTTGGACCCTGATTTTCATTAGCACCATCAAGTGCACGCTTTGTTTGGACTATAGTTTCAATTAATGAGGATGACTGGGTTGGCGGCCCCAACCTTTCCAACTGTGGACCTGCAGTTCCTTCCAATGGCCACACTTCCCCCAGTAACGTAACTTACTATTAAAATGTTTATAACAGAAATGAGATGTGAAACGAGCAAATGGATGACCAGCTAAACTCCAGCCAATTTCACTCCAACCAGTTTCTTAATGAGAAGTTGACTCTTGCTGTTAATTAAAGCCGTTATTGAATATCATGACTTGTTGCTGCTCTCATTCTGCCACAGCAGACTGTTGATTTCCTGTTTTTTCTGAGACCACCGTCAAGATGTTTTGGTAACATGACCAAGACCTTCACCTTTTTTTATTTTTAGGTGAGCTTTTCGCGTGTCGGTTTGTTTTGTGTTTCATTATTGTTTGGCTGCTCATTAAGGAAAAAGAAACAACTAAGGGGTCTGAGTCATGTCAATTAAAATGAAGGCAAAACAAGTTAATCAGCAGCAAAAATGGAGGCTCAATAATTAAGAAGATGGTTAGAATGAAAACCTGCCCACCAGGAGTGTAGTTCGACACCCCTGAGCTACACCATTTGTATGAAAATGTGCTACATAAATAAATGTTGTTACAACAAGAGAAGAGCAAAAACAAAACATAAGCTCTTTATAAGAAAACCTAACAGCTAACGTAACTTGGAAGTTCACCAAAACTCACTTTACTTGGTAGATAAACTACTTAACTGACTTTAATAAAAGTGATCTGCATCCAGCCCTGCAAGCAGGTCCTCCATGGGGGTTGATGGCAGAATTGGCACTCCAGCCACCATAAAAAAACCTCCCCGTGTTCCAGTGTGGTGCCGAGGTGTCACCCGCAGCACTTGGGTGCCAATCCAGGTGGTTTCTTGTATGGTGGGTGCAGCAACACTTTCTACTGTGAACACCCATACTAAAGATGAAATCACCCATCTGTCTATATATTTTCTAACCCAGCTATCCAGCTTTGGGACCCAACCCTAACCTAGCACCTTTGGGCACAAGATGGGAAACTATCCTGCTTTGGGTGCAAATCCAATACTGGACACACACATACTGTACATTCACTTCACCATATCTGGCATAACTTGCATGTATCTGACGTAAATATTATCCAGGCTCATCTTTCATTTATTTATTTCTCTCTATTATAAAAGAAAATCTCAAGGCGAGACTTTTTGCAAGAGTTTTTATCAAGTCCCACGAGAGTAGACTTTTGCCATGAAATTTTATCAAGTGCCGCCCTCTTCTCAACCATTTACTACCACGCCCACGGTCCACTCACCTCTCATTCGTGTGAATGCTTTTGTCAGACATAGTTCCTGCTCTCTCAGCTCTTATACATTTTTACATTTTCCTCACTTTAAGTTCCCAATAACAAAAGACTTACTATGTCCAAATCTTAATGATGAATTTCATCCCGAAGGGTTATCAACAGAAGAAATGAGTACACGGGCAATCCTAGCACCGAGAAATGATGAAGTCAAACGAATTAACACGAACAATTGTCGACTGGTTACATGGCAATAACATGTAAAATTTTAACACGCGACAAGAAAGGTAATGTAGTATATCTTCCGCAGATAACATTAGACACCAAAGGAGATCTTGATATGTCATTTGTATTAAAATGTTTACAGTTTCTCATTAGAATACCTTTTGCTATGACAATTAACAAATCACAGGGACAAACATTCCAAAAAATCGGTTTATTTATTAAAGAGAAATAAACGATATTCACTCATGGGCAGTTATACATTGCGTTGTCACGATATAAGTCCAAACACCGAATCAAAATTCAGTGCAATATTGACAAAAAGTTAATAAAAAAAATTGTTTTTACTGAAGTTTTACAGCAAAAGTGTAAGTTTAAAAAGTATTTGTATTGTGGTGGATGGCCAGCTTCATATTCCGGCCCTCACCCCTAAGCTCTCCCGACAGCATGGATGTGTCCCGAGTTCCAGCAGGGCATCATGGACTCTGTAGTTTTTATACCCAGCCCTGCTGGATACCTTGGGGACCACAAGGAGTCGCTGTAGAGAGGCTCATGGACTCGTATATGCCCTATTACCCGGAAGTACGTCATAATCCCGTGGCAGGAAGAAACGACGTGCTTCCGGGGTGAAGATAAGGACTATTTACCCTGACCCGGAAGGAATAAGGAATTGTGGACTGTTGGGCAGGAACACCTCCGGGTCAGGGAGTATAAAGGACTGTGGGAGCTCCCAGACGGTGAGCTGAGCTGGGTGGTAGGAGGGCAACGCGTCTGGGAGTTGGAGGATTGGAGTATTGTATTTGGTTTATGAGTAGTGTGGAGTGGAGGGTGCTTAGTGCACATTAATATAAGAAAACAAATAATTTCAGCACTTTTACCTGGTGTCTGGCGTGGTACCTGAGGGTTTAAGGGAGCGATAGCGCCCCCTACTGTCATAGTGTGTTAATTTCAAAGGCAAAAAGAACAAAATCATATTACGCAACGAATACCTCTAATGCAACATAATTTATTATGTTTTACTATTTTTTAATATCGTAAATTACTTGCTGTAATGTAAAATAGTTAGGTCTATTATGCATATGTAACAATTCCCATGAAAATAACAATCTGTTTAAATTGTGCATTTGCATCCTCATACGCGAGTGGCAGAACTGCAAAGTGGGTAGCGTGTAGCGCCCGTCTGAGGGTTGGCAAGCGAAGCAAGCAGGGGGCACAGCCCCCTAGTATTTATTTATTTATTTTTTTAGATTAGCTTGCTTCTAAAAATTTGCTTTCTTCAGATAACAAACCACACAAAACTAAAGTAAATTTTGAAAATCTGGAATGTTGGTAGGTATCATATTTTTACATATACTGAAGATTCACAAATTATTCAGACCCCTTCACTTTCTGCACACTTTATTGTGTGATAGCTTACAGTAAATTTTAAATGGAGAAATCTGTCATTTTGACCCATCAATCTACACTTAGTAATCCATAATGAATGACATAATGAAGTGAATATACAGCATAATGAAATAATAAAGTGAAAATATATTTTGAAAAAGTTTGCAAATTTACTAAAAAATTTAAATCTGAAACGTCTCATTCATGTAAGTACTCAGTTCTACTTGATGAAAAGAACAAGCTTTCCTATCTCCGCAAACATGCAGTACACGTCTGCTTTAATAAGCTTCTATTATTTATATTTTTAAAGAAAAAAGTAAGGCTACATAGGGAATAAAAAAAAGCATTGTTTGTAAGCAATTTTAAAACAGCATTAATGCATGCAGGACTAAATATGTCTTTTAACAATCCCTTTAAAGACATCCTTTGTTCTGTTAATGCTCATTGATTTTTTTCATTAACTCCTTTTGGGAGGTTTGCTGCTTTCATGTGTCAGAGATCAGCTCGGCAGAGGTATTTACAAATACTAAGTGACCTTTCTGTTTGTTAGAGAAGACGCTTCTGTGACCATATTAAGCGCAAAGCGTGGCTTATCTGGGAGTAGAAGGCTGAACATTAATTACTAAAACATATGTCTTAAATATTTCTATTACTTGAAATTTAATTTTATGTTTAGAATGAGGGGCTTCCCTTTGACTGGCCCGTTCCAAGATTTCTTCCATTTGTTTTCCTAGTAGTTTTTCCTTGTCTTTAGAAAGTCAAGACTAGGAGGCTGTCAGTTAGTCAGGGCCTGTTAATGCCCATTGAGGGTTTCTTTGAGAGATTTTGGGCTGCAAAAAAAAAAATAAATTGATGTTATTAATTGTGAAACCTTATCAGAAGACCTGATAAACATCCCGGCTCAAAATGTGATGGTTTACTTGGAAAAAACACCTTATTGTAAGAAACCAGCTTTCCAGGAATCGCTAGTGAACTGGAACATACGTCCAACAGTTTTCCCCCTTGGATACAATTATCAGTGGATCAATAGAGACATCATGGTCTCCAGCATTTGGCGTCATTTGTTACTCAGATGTCACCTGTTCTGTACACAAACTGGAGCACTGGTTCTGCTTTTAGTTATATGGAGTACATTTTGTAATTTTACTGCTAGTATTCCCTTTTCTATTTCTTGCTGCTAGCTTCTCTCATCAGTTAATGGGTGGGCAAATTAAAGTTTTAATTATGTGTGCTACAAACAGCAAAATAATCTTGTAACTTAAATTTACATTACATTTTATAACTAACATTATAATTTATGACCATTTACTTAATTAGATCACACAAGAAACATTATTGACACATTCATGTATAAAACTGAAATACAGACATTCCCCATCACCACTGGAAACAAATTTGTTGGAAGCCATTATCAGAAGATAGCCAAAGCTTAGTGTTGCCATCTTGCTGTGTGATTGATTATCCGAGCTGTACTTGCTACAAGTCAAACAATCCGTAGTTCATCCTCTTTGCCCTCTTTTATTTTTTTCTTTTTGCTTTAGAAGATCTTTTCTCTATCTGAAATAAAGTAAATAATTCAACAAGATGGATCAGCTCTAGCAGTGTCTGTGCTCAGACGGCTTCGTGGCACTAAGCCTCCCTAAATCCCTTTCTGTAAACACAGCCATGGCCCTGGTCCTTGGTTAATAAACATGCAACTTTTGAAAACTTGCAGATAATTGATAAGCACTGAGAGCTTAAGCTGCCATTAGTTAGTCTCTCCTAATTGCACATTAAATGTTCCTGCTTGGGCTGCTTTCTTTTGTTTATCAGTGATAGAGCGCATAGCCCAGTATGGCACTTTGGAGAAACCTTGTAGATTCTGATTCTTTGACCACAGGAAAATATTAATGAATAATGATGAAAACCGTCTCTCCATTATAAAAAAAAAATCTTGGAAGGATACGAGATGTGATTTTTTCGGAAAGACACTTATACATCCCGTGAGACGAGTTCACGCCGGAAACCGGAAATAAAGAACAAAGAGTAGACGACAAAGTAGAACATCGTAAAGAATTAAAAAATGTTGGCGTGGTAAACAAGCAGAGCAGGTTAGAAATTTCAAAAGTCTCAAAAAAAAAGGATAGGAAAGATCACATTAGCGCAAACAAATGGAAATTATTACTCGGTGAAATAACGGAACAGCGAAAAGAGATCAAATATATTGTTCAGATTTAAACTTTAAGTCAGAGACTTGTAGACCGTCTAATTCATGTTGCCAGTGAGAATTGAAAGATTCCAAAAACGGCGAGGTATTTAGTCCGGCGAGACAGAGATTATTTCAAGCCATGCCCTACTTGACTATTTTCAAACAAGATTTATATTTTTTCCTCTCTTTTTCAATACCATTCTGTTTTACCTCTGGCCATCTTTTTTTATTTTTTGAGGGTTGCACATCACTAGTTGTTTTGGGAATCCTTCCCATAATGCACCAAGGTTGCACAATGGTGATGTCATCAGCATGACTGCATAAAGTTTGCCTGTTGCAGCCTCATATTATTGGAAATTGGATTAATTTATTACAATTAGGATTTTTGGAACTTACTTTTGCCCTAAACTTAATTTTTGATTTTCTAGCTTTGGCATTTCTCTCATTGATCATCAGATTTGACCTTTTACTTTGTTTTCTGACCTCGTCTTTTTTCCTGGTTCTTCGTCATCATTTTTAAATTCTGATTTTTTCCTTAAATCTGTGGCACTGTGGGTCCTGCTACATGCTTGCTCTTCTTTTCTGGGAGCCTCTCGAACCCAATACCGTTAATAAAGTATCCGAATGAGCTGTGCAAAAGGGGACAAACCACTCTAAGCATTGGGATGGTGGAAAAGTGCAAGTGCTTTTGTTAAAACGATAAAAAAAATCAAACCAGTCCATGTCCAACAAGTGCAGTGTTTACAATACATAAATAAATATTCCATAAAAGGGGAACAATCCAAATGTTTAAGACCTGGCTAAAAATGAGAATAATAAAAACCAACAAGAGTCATCGGGCCAAACAAGCCAACCATCACTCCTTCCAGGTCTCCCCTTCTCACGCATGGCTCGCTCAACTTGAGAGACTTCAGCAGCCGTGGTCCTCTCACTACCGACCCCCGTCTTGGCTGCCCCCTTCATCGTCTGCCAGACTGCTTGGGCTTGGTTATTCTCTCAAATCATTATGGAGCAAAGTTTGAGGAAAGTTATTTGAACACGGAGAGAAATTCGTAGAGACAGAACATTGCAATGCTCTTCAGACTTGTTTGGTAGGACATAATGAAAGGAAATCTTACTAAACAGGTATTCCCCGAGTTACGGACATCCGACATACGGTTTACGAACGGGGCCGCTGCTGCTCCTTCATCTGTTTGGGGGAAGCAAAGCAGGCTCCTTAGTAACTGCCGTTCCATCATCTCCACTGTTTGGGGACACTGCAAGCGGTGGCTGGAGGGGGCACGGTTTCACTGCTCGCGCAGTGGCTCTGGTTGATCAATGGGGCGGTGGGGGCCACAACCCATTCATTCTCAGTGGGCGGCTGGGAGCACAGCAAGTGCTCGTGTGCAGGACAGAGGCTTGATGGGGTGGAGGTGGGCGGTTCGCTGCCCGGACAACACGCCTCCGCAGCTACTGCTCCTGACTGGACGGAGGCTGGATGGGGCAGAGGGGGGAGTTTCACTGCCCGCCCACCACACAGCCTTGCAGTTTCCTTTGAACGGCTGCAAGTGGTGACCTGTTTGTGGCTGAACGGAGGCCATTGAGGGTGATTGGGGAGGCGGGGGGCAGCATTGTAGTGTGTCTTAAGTGGCTGCCTGTTGAATGGGGACGGTGGTGGGCAATTTGCTCCCTGCTTTTGGGCGCACCCTGTTTGCTCTCAGTGGGCGGACGCTGCAGGCAGTATACTGTATGCAAGTGGAGGTGACTATATGGTGGTGGGTGGTGAATCGCCCCTTGCTGCCCCCATTCATTCTCAACAGCAAGCCTGCTTGTATTGTTACGCACATAGCAGGAAGTTGTCTCTCGTCAGTACACCAGACTTTAACAGTGTCTCTGAAACACAAATCTGATACAAGTGCTGGTGATACAGTAAAGAAGAGAAAAACAATTACCATGGAAAATAAAGTAGAAATAATAAAAAGCTCAGAGAGAGGTGAAACTCCATCACTCATTGGCAGAGCACTTGGTTACGGTCGGTCAACAATAGCATTTATTAAAATAATGTATCTGTTCCAACTTACATACAAATTCAACTTAAGAACAAACCTACAGTCCCTATCTCGAACCTAACCTGGGGACTGCTTGTAAATGTATTTAGAAGAATAAAGGAATGATTTATTTTTTACGGAGCTGGACAGTTTGACATCCATGGCAGAGCGACGGTCACTGAGCAGGCTTCTTTAAATCACGGAGAATCCACTGCATCCACTGAAGAGGATCATCTCCAGACAGAGGAGCAGCTTCAGCGACAGACTGCTGTCACCATCCTGCTCCGCTGACAGACTGAGGAGATCGTTCCTCCAACACACTATGCGACTCTTCAATTCCACCCGGCGGGTAAACGATAACATTATACAAAGTTATTGTCTGTTATACCTGCATTTTTATCACTCGTTAATTTAATATTGTTTTTTATCAGTATGCTGCTGCTGCTGGAGTATGTGAATTTCCCCTTGGGATTAATAAAGTGTCTATCTATCTATCTATCTATCTATCTATCTATCTATCTATCTATCTATCTATCTATCTATCTATCTATCTATCTATCTATCTATTCACTTTATTTCTTTATAGTGCCCCATTTTTGTGCTATAGTGCTCAGAGTACCTGCATTAGCTTAAATCTATGTGTTCACACTAAATTGTCAATCATAATTGTGCAGAAATTGCAAAAGTGTTGCTTAATGAGAGGAAAACATTTCAATGATTTTAGCACAAGGCTAGAACATAAAACATGTTAAAGAACTAAAAGGGTCTGAATACTTTCACTATATATGTGATGATTTTTAATCAACAACAAAGATGTAGAAAGAAAGCTTAGAAAAAAAAAATAATACATTTAGAGTAAATGTATAAAGGTATAGTCACTGTCCTTGAATCTTCTGCTTGGAGTCGCTAAATAAAACGCAGAAGGCAAGAGCTCCCAGGCCACTCCTTTTAATGTTTCATCTAAAGGACGCCACATCACTGCTGCTTTTAGCACAATGTCGGAGCTTTAGCTAAGCTCTGGCCCAGAGGGAGATGTGCCCCCTGACTGTCCTCTGTCCAAATATTGAGCTGGGTCTGTCTTTATTGGCTTGGAAGACCTGATGAAATCAGGCTACAGGGCAATGAACAGAATAAATAAGTTCTCGACTATTGAAAATCTTATTGAAAGATTAAGCTTTAATAAATAAATCAACAGCCGGCCTTGTTTTTAATTTCACTCTGCCCTTTTTCATAAAGATTATTAAATAATTGTAGTTTTCATAGGGCCTCTTATTAACCTTCACCACAAAACTAAATATTAGGTTGTCCAATATGGGGGCACTACATTTTAAAAAATCTTTTTTCTGTGTATAACATGTTAAGGAAATTATATGAGGACTTACAACATGGCTATTTGACATCAAATACAATTTTTTTTTAATATATCATATAATTTTTGCCTCGTTTGGCATACATTGTAAACATAAAGTAGAAATGTAATTGAAAGCAGCCTAATATGACACCGTCATTTTGTTTTTTCATAAAAATTTGTAATTTTTGAATCCAAGCTAAAAGAAAGCACCAAACCATTTTCCATTAAATGAGGCAATCTATACAAAAATAGACCTTGTGCTCAATGTTATTATAACATGCTTCTCCTGATGCAGAACACTTCGCAATGTGGCTGGAGTACAACAGCATAAATACTGAAAGACCACAGGAGTGTAAATGTAGAGACAGGAAAACCCGCAAAACCGACAAATTACAGTAGCGACTCAGTTTGTCTTGGATTGCCTGCTTGAATATACAGATGCCAGCATTTGGTATATAATTCAAAATATTTATGTATTTTAATTTTGGAAGACAGTGATGTATCAAGATGCCATGTAGAACTGCCATTTCTAGATGTAAATTCTGAAACTCGCACATGTTGTAAATTATGGAGCTGCATTCTGATTAGAAAACATGTGTTGTATAATGTTGTTTGCTTAGTTCAGTATTCTAATAAAGAACTCTCATGCCAGGTTTTGGTTTTTAAAATAGCAACATACTTAAAAAAGTATTTTTGGTTCAATTTACTGAATGTTCAGTCAAGTCTATAAAATAACACAGTTTAATATAGCTGCCGTACAATTCCTGGAGACAGAGCTCAAACCTTGGCACTGTCTGTATGGAGTGAAACTCATATAAAGATGTCAACTTATTTATTTATTTCTGTCATCTATCTATCTATCTATCTATCTATCTATCTATCTATCTATCTATCTATCTATCTATCTATCTATCTATCTATCTATCTATCTATCTATCTATCTATTATATAGTTCCTTTCACATCTATCTATCTATCTATCTATCTATCTATCTATCTCCTTCCTGTTCTTGCTGTCGCTGTGCATGCTGGGTGGTTGTCTCGAGTGTGAGCGAGTGGAACTGGTGGTGGACGCTGAGGTGAGTGTGGTGATTCTTTTTTTCTTCTAATTTTCTAGTTTCTTATTTCTATCTTTTCTTTGGTGAAAACAGCTACACTTGTTTTTATACTGAGTGGCTTAGGCCACGGCAGCGCAATGGCTGCAAATCTTGAACGTCTGAGCCGCCGCCATGGGATTAAACTTATTTCAGAGGAGTTTGTTCCTTTAGAGGCGGGGTTTTGGCGGTAGGCGAAGTGGTCGGATGTGACAATATTAAGTCAGCTTCACGAATGAGCGGGAATATCGTGGTTTTTTTGAGCTCTGTGGATTTAGTCCCCACAGTAGTTGAGAAGGGGGTGGTTATTAATGGCTCCTTTGTACAGGTTTCCCCTTTAGCCGTCCGTCCGTAGAGTAACAATTTCAAATGCGCCGCCTTTCTCAAAAATGAAACTATAGCGAAAGAGTTGGAGCGGCATGGGCGTCTGGTATCGAAAATTCGGCACATTCCTTTAGGGTGTAAATCGCCAGATTTAAAACATGTCTTGTCATTTAGACGACAAGTTTTTATGGTTTTAAATAGAATGGATGACGAATTAAATGTGGCAATGAAGTTTAGAGTGGACGGTTTCGATTATGTGATTTTCGTCACTTCTAACGAAATGAAATCGGGAGTGAAGCTCATTTAATTAAACAGTGTCCTGAGAGACAGCAAGGGAGCAAGAAAACTGGCCGTACAAACACAGAAATAGAGGGGCAGAAAGTGGAAGATCACGAAATTGTGGCTGATGGCGCAGAGGCGCAAGGTGATAAGAATAAAAATGCTACTAGAGCTGAAGGGCAGGAGAATCAAGTGCCTCCCAGAGATGAGCCGAATGAAGGCGGTAGTGAAACGGTAGATCAAACAGCGGCTGCAGCAGAAAGTGTGTGGGGAGACATTGATATGGACGAGGGAGCAGCAACGAGACAGAGGAAAAAAGTGAATTTAAACGTCCTGCTCAGAAAAGGCAAGGAGAAAGAGAAGATCGGGCACGAAAGAAAATTGTTTTAAGTCAGGGCTCGGGGTCGTTGGAGAGGATCCCGCCTATGGTCCTTGTCAGGAGGATTTTCCGTCTTCGCGGAGACGGCCGATAACGTCTCAAATGCGGGAAGTGTCGGGGAAGAGCATGACGACGGTAATATCTCCGATGGGTCTGCTGCCTCGGAGCCCCCAGAGTTAAAAGCCAGGGGGGGTTACAGCGCTCAAAGTGTTAAAGAGTTTTTGGTGAATACCGCCGGAAAAAAGGGGGTGGACGTGGCCGAATTTTTCCCTGACATTGACCTCTTTCTATCGTCTGTCCGCGGGTTGCGACGAGACAAAGCAGCCTCCGCAATGTTTGATGTTAAAGAGCTCGTGAGGCTAAAGAATTTAACAAGTAAACTGAGAAAACAGTCCAATCTAAACACCACCTAATGGCTAAGCCCCCTGTTAAATCCACTCCACAGTCTTTGTGGTGGTCCCTGTGTTTTATTGTGTGTTTATCTATATATTCTGTTACCATGGCAAGTGTGCACATAGGAACCCTAAATATTAACGGTGGGAGAAGTCCAGATAAGAGGGTCGCATTGTTTGATTTTATCAGACAAAAGACTTGAATGTCACCTTTCTACAAGAAACCCACATTGATGAGCACAATCAGTGGGAGTGGAGCAGGATTGGAAGGGGGCATTTTTTTAGTAATGGGACAAATGTTAGTGCTGGAGTGGCTGTTTTATTTCTTGGGGCTTCAAGTAGAAGTCTGTAGTACTGAGGAGCTGGTGAAAGGGAGACTCCTAAAAGTACGGTGAAATTTCATGGCAGTGTCGTCACTTTCATTAATGTGTACCGAATGAGGGTGAGGAGAGGCTCCACTTCTTTAATAAGTTAGGAGATCTTTTATCTAAGTGTGACCCTGAAGAAGTGGTGGTGTTAGGAGGGGATTTTAATTGTACACTTGATACCAGAATGGACAGAAATAACGGACTGGAACCGCACCCTTGCTCAGCACGAGCTTTAGGTAAAATAATTAAGGACTTTGGGCTGGAAGATGTGTGGAGGGCAAAATGGGGCCTGTCGGCAATACACCTGGGGCGGACGAGTGGAAATACGATCTCAATGGCGAGACTCGATCATTTTTATAGTTTTAAGCACCTGTTAGGCTTATTTAAGGTGTGCTCTATTGTGCCTACTGGATTCTCTGATCACAGTTTGGTGTGTTGTACACTTATTTGTAACACTTACAGACCCGTAGTCCATACTGGCATTTTAACACACTCCTCCTTAAAGATCAGAACTTTAAAGAGTTATTTGTTCATTTCTGGGGAGGCTGGAAGGCTATGAAGAAGGAGTTCACCAGCTTACAACAGTGGTGGGAGGTTGGGAAGAGTCACATCCGGCCTTGTGTCAGGAGTATACCAGAAATGTCACCCAGTATTGCGGTCAGAAATGGCAGCTTTAGAAATTAAAATAGCTGAATTTCAACAGCTTCTAGAGAAGGGTCCAAATGAGCAGCTTCAGGCGAGCCTGACTTCTGCTAAACTGGGGTTGGCCCACCTGCTTGAGACCAGAGCTCAGGGGGCTTTAGTGAGGGCCCGCTTTCAACGACTGACTGAGATGGATGCACCAACTCAATACTTTTTTGGTTTAGAGAAAAAACTCGCAGAGTAAAATCTTACATCGATCTATCTATCTATGAACACCAACAGGCCTTTTGCAGGACTTCTATCTATCTATCTGAAAACAGGGAAGGTCCCAGGAATCAATGGAATACCAGTGGAGTTCTATAAAGAGTTCTGGCATGTCATCGGCCTGGACTTATTGGAGTGTTCCGTGGAGTTTTAAGACTGGCTTGTTACCACAGAGCTCGTGATCACGCTGCTGCGAAGAAGGGAGACTTGTGTCTCATTAAGAACTGGCGGCCTGTGTCTCTCTATGCGCTGATTATAAAGTTCTCTCTAAAGCCTTAGCCAACAGGATGGTCCAAGTTTTAGGGAGAGTGGTGCATCCTGATCAGAATTACTGCGTGGCTGGCAGGTCCATCTTTAATAACATTTTTTTAATTCGGGACATTTTGGCTGCTGCAGAACTGTTTGGTTTTCAGACTGGTCTTATTTTTCTTGACCAGGAAAAAGCTTTTGACAGGGTCAGTCACTCATTTTATGGAATGCCATGAAGGCGTTTGGGTTTGGGGGGTCTTTTATTAAATATATTCGCTTACTTTATAGTGACATTTCTGGTATCATAAAGATCAATGGTGGCTTGCGCGCCTTTCAGTGTCAGAAGAGGAGTCAGACAGGGCTGCTCTTTGTCCGGCATGTTATATGCTCTGGCGCTGGAGCCTTTCCTGGTGCACCTGAGGAAGGTGCTGACTGGTCTCTCCATCCCCAACTGCAACATGGACCCTGTGAAAGTCACTGCTTATGCAGATGATCTTGCTGTATCATCACAAGCCAGAAGGATTTCAAATTAACAGAAGGTCTATGGAATTATCTAAAGTGAATTGGAACAAAAGTAGTGCAGTGCTGGTGGGAACTGGACAGGATGTAGTCCTCCTCGACTGGAAGGAGGTCTGCAGTGGACAACTGGAGGCTTCCTGTACCTGGGAGTCCATCTTGGAGATGACCACTACATCCAAAAGAACTGGGAGGGTCTGTTGGACAAGGTTACAGCTCGGCTTGCCAAATGGAAGTGGATACTCCCTCAGTTATCCTATAGAGGACGGATGCTGGTCATTAATAACCTGGTGACCTCCAGCCTGTGGCACAAATGTATTTGTTTGCAACCTCCACTTTTGCTTGTTCAGCAGATACAGAAGGCGTCATAGATTTCTTTTGGACTGGTACCCATTGGATACAGAAGGGCGTTCTATTTTACCATTGGATGAAGGCGGACAAGGACTTATTGACATTACCAGCAGGATTGCTGCTTTCCGCCTTCAGACCATTCAAAACTGTTGTATCCTGTTGAGCAGAGCCAGTGGATGAACTTAGCCGTACTCTTCTTTAAACAGGCCAGGCATATGGGACTTGGGAAAAGTTTACTGCTGTGCCACTTGGATAAGATCAAGACTTTACAGGTGCCAGAGTTTTATAAAAGCCTTTAGCAGCATGGCAACTACTGGCGATAAAAAAGGACTGTGATGACCTCTCCACATTTTGGGTCCTTCATGAACCACTGTTCTACAATCCTGCTGTTGGCACTGCTACAGGAATTTCTGAAAACTTTATTAATCATTTCATAATACATGGAATAACCACGATAAAGGACATAATTGACTGGGAAAATTACACTTGGAAAAGTGCACAAGTGGTAGCAGTGGAGACAGGAGTGCACTCAGTCCGCTTAATGGAGAAGTTTCTGTGGCAGGTACAATCATCAATGGACAGGGAATCCATGACACTCCTGCACGGAATTTTCTTATCACAACTGAAGCCAACTGACGAAACGCCTTTTCCAACACTTACTGTGTCTCCGGCTGTTGAACTATCTATCTAGTTCTCTAGAGGCGTTATCTCTATCTATCTGAACAACCTCTATCTTGGATCAGGACTACCCTGCATGGATGCCATTGGCCAGTAGGGTGGGAGACCTGCAGTATCTATCTATCTATCTATCTATCTATCTATCTATCTATCTATCTATCTATCTATCTATCTATCTATCTTTTTAGAAAAGTATGTGAAAGTAGGATATTAGTGGATTTTAATTTTTATAAGTCCACAAATAATTTAGCAAAGTTTAAGGAAATGTGGTGTGTGAATAATGTGCTTTGTGTATGTGATGAAGATAATTTGCAATTTGTGCTCTGAGTTTGGTGTTTTACTCCTTTATAAATTGGGTTGATAAATTAAGAATAAGTGGGATTGGAGGGTGGAAACAATGGGAGGGATTAAATAAATATATATTCCAAGAACAATATGAATATGTAATGGTTTAAAAGTGAATAATCATCATTAGGAATGTGTACGTGGTTTTTTGTAAGACTTAAGTTTTTGAGTTTACTGTGTTTTTTTGTGTATTTATTCCTGTGTTTATTCAATAAAGTTTGGTTTTAAAAATAAAATATCTATCTATCTATCTATCTATCTATCTATCTATCTATCTATCATATAATGCCCTTTATCTATCTATCTATCTATCTATCTATCTATCTATCTATCTATCTATCTATCATATATTGCCTTTCATATCTATCTATCTATCTATCTATCTATCTATCTATCTATCTATCTATCTATCTATCTATCTATCTATCTATCTATCTATCTATCTATCCTTTCTGTCTGTGGAATCTCTGTCTGTCCATTACTCTGGTCTGGGTGGGCGAGGTTGTTGGTCGCAGGTCCGCTCCGTTCGTTTGGGTTCGTCTGTGAGTATTTCTCATTTTCTTTTTCTATCTTTCATTACTATCAGTTTCATGAATAAAGATTTTTTTACTGTTTTGATATTTATTTGAAAGTGTATTGTTTATTGTTGGTGGTGGTTGTAATAGTCGGACGTGGCTGCGGCTTGCCGCCATGGCCACGTCCCGAGCAAGGCCTCCAGGGCTTAACCCGCGAAATTTTGAACACCTTTCCAGAAAAAATGGAATTAAGGTAGTTGTGGACCCGATGGTTTCTGTTGAAGCGTGTGTTGTTGAGGTGGCGAAAAGAGTTGGCTGTAAAAATGTGAAGTCAGCTTCCCGCATGAACAAAACTGCTGTGTTGTTTTTGAGCGATGAAGCTATGGTACATACTCTAGTGCAGGAGGGCCTGGTAATAAATGGCTCGCTAGTCCTGGTTCTGCCTTTATCGACTCCTGCTAAACGAGTTATAATTTCAAATGTACCACCTTTTTTGAAAAATGAGGTTTCACTTAGTGAACTTCGCAGATATGGTAAAGTAATATCAGACTTAGTAATGATACCACTTGGTTGCCGTTCTCCGGATTTGAAGCATGTCGTGTCTTTCCGGAGACAGGTGTACATGCTACTAAATAACTCGCGCGAGGAGCTTGATGTAGCCCTAAAATTTAAAGTACTGGGTTATGAATATATTGTATTTATCTCTACAGAACTGATGAAATGCTTTAGGTGTGGTCAGACAGGACACAAAGCGAGTCAGTGTAAGCAGGGTGAGATGACAGTCAGCTCGAATATACCGGGACCGTCTGGTGAACACAGAGAGCCCCGTAATATCACTTCGGACAATGAAGAGAACGAGTCGGTGATTAGTGACTCAGAAATGGAAGATTAGAGTTATGATTCTGATGAAGAGGCTGAAGATCAGGGTGAAATAACAATGATACAAAGTATCACAGCAGGCCCGAGACATGAAGCAGGTGAGCCGGAAGTATCCAGCGGCAGATGGCTGATACGGACGAAGTAAAAACTGCTGGTCAGATTTGTGGAATAACTGAGAATAAGAAGGCTGAAGTCGGCCATGAAGAAGAGGAGATGGAAGTATCTAAAGTAGCACCAGGGGCTGAATGTTGTAAAGATGAGTCTGCTGCGCATCTCCACAAGACACCTGCCGAAAGTACTGCCGCTCCGGAGACGAGCTCGAACGCTGCGTCTTCTCAAGGAAGGGCGGAGGAGAGCGCGCTGGCTGTGTAGTCTTTGACTGGTGAAGTCACACATGAGACTGGGGCCGATGGAGAAATGAACATGGAAGATGGAAACAGTGAACACGGTTTGGTGAAGCCGGTAACCAGAAAAAGAAAAGAGCAAACAACCAGTGGTGGGCGCGCCAAGAAGAGCACGAAGACTGAAAGTGTAGAGGCCGCTGCTAGTGATCTGCAGCAGACAGACGGCACTGAAATCACAGTGAGCGTGGAAGGAGGGGAGGATGGCAATGAATCTGACCCGTCGATCAGAGTTGATCTGTCATCTCACTCGAGCTTGCACGAGGCTTACAGCACAGAGAGCATTTTGCGCTTTTTAGAGTTTTTAGAAAGGAAGCGAAGCGGGGGGTCAGCATAGTCAAACACTTTCCTGATCTCCATCTGTTTCTGAGCTCGGCGAAGCAAGTGCGGCGGCGGGCTGCTGAACTAGGCATGACCTCCAAAGAGAGAGTCCGCTTAAAGAATATTATAAGCAAAGTGAAACGTTCCCTAAAAGCACATTCTATTCCATGTGCTCTTTAAATATAAACGGCTGTAGAGAGTTAGTAAAAAGAACGGCGCTATTTGAGTACTTGGCGCAAAAAAAGGATTAACGTGGCCTTCCTTCAAGAGACTCATACTAACGAGGCAAATCAGTCTGACTGGCACAGAGAGTGGTCAGGGGTGGCACATCTTAGTCATGGCTCAAATCTCAGTGCAGGAGTTGCGATCTTGTTTTCTAAAAGTTGTGTACCTGACAGTGTTGTTTGTACGGAGTTAATCCGGGGGAGGCTGCTGAAGGTAGAAGCACAGCTGGGGGAGAAGAAGTGGGTGTTTATTAACGTTTACGCCCCAAATGCAGGGGCTGAGAGAACTCACTGCTTCTTAGTTTTAAAAGATCTCCTGGGTACATGTGACGATGATGAGGTGGTGTTTGTGGGGGGCGACTTTAATTGCACAGAGAATGCACAGCTGGACAGGAATGGGCTAGAACCGCACCGGGGTTCGTTCAATCACTGAGGTCTGTGGTCACCAATAATAATCTAATTGATATTTGGAGGGAATTTCATCCGGGGGTCCGGCAGTATACGTGGGTGAAGGGCTCAGCAGGGCTGCTGTCTATGGCTCGACTTGACAGATTCTACATCCAAAAACATCACAGGAACCTCATAGCTAACTGCTCCATTCTTCCAACTGGTTTATCTGATCACTGTCTTGTTTTCCTTCAAATCTCTTTTCTCTCTGCTCATTCTGTTAAATCCTATTGGCACTTTAATAGTAATCTACTGAAAGACCCCCACTTCATCAGCTGTTTCAAATACTTCTGGACACAATGGAGATGCAAAAAGAAGACCTTCTCTTCACTGAGGCAATGGTGGGATTGCTCAAAAACTGAGATACACGTATTGTGTCAACAATACACCGAGCAGACAACCAGGGATGTGAATGCGGCCATTTCAGAACTGGAGAAGGATATCGAGGAACTTCATTCAGTTTTATGTAATAACTTTGACGGCAGCACTTTTGAGTCCCTTAAAACAAAGAAACAATTGTTTATGGACCTTATAGACAAGAGAGTCAACGGCGCACTCGTCCGCTCGAGAATGCAGTCGCTTACCCAGATGGATGCTCCCACAGACTTTTTTTTTAAACTGGAAAAAACAATTGGCCAAAGTAAGACCATTAACTGTTTAAAAAATGACAAAGGTCAGGACCTGCTAGAGCCTGAAGCCCTTCGATCCTGGGCACACCAGTTTTACCAGCGACTGTTTTCTGTGGACATTGCAAAGGTGCCTTTAGAGTCGTCAGTTTTTCTCCAGGACTTACCTCAGGTTCCAGATGGAGAGAAGGACTTCATGGAATCTACGATCTCTCTAGATGAGTTGACCACAGCTTTGAATGGGCTGAACATTGGGAAGTCCTGAGGAATTGACGGTTTGCCTGTTGAGTTTTTTAAAGCTTTTTGGTCTCACCTTGGCACTGATCTGGCAGAGGTTTCCTGTGAAAGTCTGCAAGTGGGTGAACTGCCCCTTTCCTGTCGCAGAGCAGTTATCACACTACTCCCAAAGAAAGGAGACCTCACGGAGCTAAAGAACTGGCGCCCAGTAAGCCTGCTGTGTGCGGATTACAAAATCTTCTCAGAGGCCCTGGCTAACCGGTTAGGAATCATAGGAGGATAGGATAGGAGTCATGACGAGTATCGTGAACCCCGAGCAGACATACTGTGTCCCCAACAGGTGTATTCTTGATAACATCTTCCTGGTTCGGGATGTGATTGATGCGGCCAGGCTCTTTGGGTTTGACGCAAGTCTTTTATCCCTGGATCAGGAGAAGGCGTTTGACAGGGTGGACCACAATTACCTTTTAGCAATGCTGAAGGCCTTTGGTTTTGGACCTTCGTTCATTAAACACATTGGACTCTTATATCACAACGTGTTTAGTGTTGTGAAACTTAATGGAACACTAACCGCCCCCTTCAAGGTTACCAGAGGGATACGTCAGGGCTGCTCTCTGTCCGGTATGCTCTTCTCGCTCTCCATCGAGCCGCTACTACAACAACTTCGCATCCGCCTTCAAGGTCTGAACATCCCTCAGTGCCCAAATTTACAGCTCAAGGTATGCGGATGATTTGACTGTGTTCATCCGTCATCATGGAGACATCACGGAGCTGAAACATTGCCTAGATGAATTTGAAAAACTGTCATCGGCAAAAATTAACTGGGACAAAAGTACTGCATTTTTAATTGGCAACTGGAGGGATGGAGACCCACCGGGCCTACCTGGTGGCCTTAAGTGGAACAGGAGAGTCTTCAGATACCTGGGGGTGTTTTTAGGACAAGGAGGAGTAGCTGAGGAAAACTGGGCAGACTGGGCGGAGAAAGTTCAAGCCAGACTGAAGAAGTGGAAATACCTTCAAAAGGAGATCTCCTGTCGAGGCAGGGTCCTCATTATTAATAACTTAATAGCCTCCATGTTCTGGCATAAGTTACAATGTATTGACCCCCCAATATCTGTCATCAAGACCATCCAGAGAATAATTTTAGATTTCTTTTGGGATGGCCTGCATTGGGTGAAACGCAGTGTCCTGTATCTGCCTGTAGAAGAGGGCGGTCAGGGACTCATTGACTTGGTGAGCAAGATGGAGGCCTTTAGGTTACAGGCTTTACATCGGCTATTATACGGCCCAGAGCACCTGCCATGTAGACAGCTGGCCTTTACCTTATTTTGTGGGGTAAGGAGCTTAAATTTTGCTGAACATTATTTTTTATTACACTCTGCCAGAATTCTATCAATCTGCACTTCAGGTCTGGCACAGAAAGTTCAGGAGGACCAGGCTAAATCTGGAAAGTAATTTTTGGTTCTTGGAAGAACCTTTAGTATGGAATCCTGTTTTGGACTGTCCGTTATTGTTTTCTGGATCATTTGTATCAATTCTGTTAAACAAAAGAATTTTGAAAATAAGACATTTATTTGATATAAACATGAGGTGCTGGCACACCTCTGCCTACCTCGCGACAGTCCTGGGGATCCGATCAATACGCCTGGTTGACATTTTTCTTAGTCAAGTAAAAACAGCACTGCGGAGGTCAGGCGCGAGTTCACTGTGTGACGAGTACTTCGCAGGTGAGGGGACAGCTGAGGCAGAGATGGCATCACCTGTTATTATTGTAAAGCCAAATGTCACTGACCACACTGACAGACCTGGACACCTTCTCAGATTTGGGACTCTGGTCGAGAAAGATTTTGAACTCTTTAACAAAAAAGAACTTTATAAACTGTGTGTCAAAGTGACATTTTATAACCAGTTAAAAGATTTGCCAGATACTTTGTGGAGGAAAGAACTGCAGGCCTCTGAGAACATCACACCTTCATGGAGAGCTTTTTATAAACTCCCGTTACAGAAAAGACTTGGGGATCTGCAGTGGAGGATAATTAACTCGGCCTTAGCCACAAACTCATTTTTGAATATAATTAACGCTTCAGAGACTGACCAGTGCCTGTTCTGCGACACGAGGGAGACCATCTTTCATCTGTTCATACACTGTGAATGGCTGAGGTCGTTGTTCATTTTCTTGGATTTTCTTCTTAGTGATTTTGGGTTTAAGTTTCCAAAAATTTGTTTTGTATTTGGTATTAATTTTAATCAAAAAAGTCGAAATAAATCTGTTATTGGGAATTTCCTCTTAGGACAGGCCATCGTCAAGCATGAGCATCTCAGGCACACGTTAAAGAGTCATCATACTTATGTAATGTCCCACCAGGGCAAGATAGAGCACTGCCACTAACAGGCTTGTTTCTTTTTTTTCTGCCCATCTGAACACACCCCTTCCTGCAGAAATGGCATAAAACGTGGATGCCCCCAGAATGTCGGCATCTGATTTGGACCCAAACCTCTGAGAAGAATGGAGCTCCTCAGACCCTTTGAAGAAAGCATTAATAGCATTAGCCATAGAGGTGATTTACATTAATTTCAGCTCCATCAAGCAGATGTTTACTTTGTTTGCAAGTATCTATCTATCTATCTATCTATCTATCTATCTATCTATCTATCTATCTATCTATCTATCTATCTATCTATCTATCTATCTATCTATCTATCTATCTATCTATCATATAGTGACTTTCCTATCTATCTATCTATCTATCTATCTATCTATCTATCTATCTATCTATCTATCTTCATAAACCTCCAAAAAAAAGAATGGATGACTTGCAGTGGTGAATCTTGCATAGAGTTATTACAACTAATTCATTTTTAAGTAAAATTCAAAAACATATGGACAACATATCTGATTTCTATTTATTTTGCCCTGTTGAAGATTGCAAAATTTCTTTCTTCCAAGATTTGTGCAAAAAAAATGGTGGGATAGACTCCAGCCCCCATGACCCTGCTCAGGATTAAAAGGGCTTAGAAAATGCTATGATATATTTATATAAACATATAGTTATGAATTAGCACATACTCATGTTTTATATACTGTACACTGTACACACATATACTGTATTTTTTTTTTCATAATTTGTATTTAAAGGCTGGTTGAATACACTGCCTACGCTGTCTTTAGCATCAGTCTGCACAGTTATCTTCTTGAATCTCTGTACCCATTCAATGCTAACATGGATGAAAGCCGCCTTCTACTGTATGCCTCTAACATCAGCATTGTTCTAGAAATGGCTGACCTGATCGTATCTGATGTAGAAGATTTACTCCTTCTCTTTAACAACAGATCCAGCATAGTGATACTGTAAGATACCGTATTTACTAATTTGTTTTTGACTTACTCGACATAACAGGATTTTCCAAGGAGATAAATACGCAGTGCAAATCAGGATGTGTTTCCTACTTTGACAGAAAAGCCAGATTTGTTAAAGACCACAATAAAACAATGCATTTTCCTTTTACTGTACTTCATCCCTTTTTCATATTTGTGTCTGCAAGGCTAAACTCACACTTTAGTGAAGAGTGGGACCTGCTCCCACCTGGCTATGGAACAGTTTGACAGTCAAATGTCCAAATACTTTTAAGCCCCTGAAAATAGTGGGACAATGTATACAAATGGCTATCATTTCTAAATGACTCATATAATGTTTTTGGTTAATTCCTTAAATTAATGCTGAAAGTTTACACTTCAATCATTTAATGATTGCTTTATTTCAAATCCTCTGTCATGGAGTACAAAGCCAAAATTATGAAAACGGTGTCACTGTCCAAATACTATTGGACCTGACTGTACATGGGGTCATTATATTTGACAAGACTTCTCAAGTACCAGTCATGTATACTGTAGGTTTCAGCTTGATTTCTATGCGTTGGCATCAAGATGGATGTACAGCCTGGCAGTGCGTGAGTCACACAATCGCGTGTGGAACCACATGGAAGAAGCCATGGAACATCTGTACAGTTTTTAGTAGAAGGGCCGAGGAAAGATGATTGGTTTCAGCAGTGGAATCATCCTTAGGGAATCATATTCTTTGCTTTCCAAACCAAAAAAACCCAATTTTAGTGAGTTTCATATTTCTCAATTACAAAACTGACTAAAAATAAATTTTAAGGTCAATTTCATGAAACTGTATGTAAAAGGAAGCTCCGCTGTTTAACTCATTGCTAATAACCACAGAGTCACTGATCTGACAAAATCAGAAATTGAAAGGGATGAAAATTGCAATGGTGAGTTCACCATTAATGCCAGGGATGCCCACTGGCTTAGGTTTTGTACCACATGTAGCACATTTGTAGATAGATAGATAGATAGATAGATAGATAGATACTTTATTAATCCCAAGGGGAAATTCACATACTCCAGCAGCAGCATGCAGATAAAGAACAATATTATATTAAAGAGTGATAAAAACGAAGGTATAACAGACAGACAATAAGTTTGTATAATATTAACGTTTACTAACCCCCACCGGGTGGAACTGGAGGGTCGCATAGTGTGGGGTCTCCTCAGTCTGTCAGTGGAGCAGGACGGTGACAGCAGTCTGTCGCTGAAGCTGATCCTCTGTCTGGAGATGATCCTGTTCAGTGGATGCAGTGGATTCTCCATGATTGACAGGAGCCTGCTCAATGCCCGTTGCTCTGACACGGATGTCAAACTGTCCAGCTCTGTGCCTACAATAGAGCCTGCCTTCCTCACCAGTTTGTCCAGGCGTGAGGCGTCCCTCTTCTTTATGCTGCCTCCCCAGCACACCACCACGTAGAAGAGGGCGCTAGCCACAACCATCTGATAGAACATCTGCAGCATCTTACAGCAGATGTTGAAGGACGCCAGTCTTCTAATGAAGTATAGTCGGCTCTGTCCTCTCTTACACAGAGCAGTATTGGCAGTCCAGTCCAATTTATCATCCAGCTGCACTCCCAGGTATTTATAAGTCTGTACCCTCTGCACACAGTCTCCTCTGATGATCACGAGGTCCATGAGGGGCCTGGGCCTTCTAAAATCCACCACCAACTAACCATTTAACAAAGTCCTTGGTTCCTATACTCCTCCTCCTGCCCACTCCTGATGCAGCCCACAATAGTAGTGTCGTCAGAAAAGTTTTGCACGTGGCAGGACTCCGAGTTGTATTGGAAGTCCGATGTATATAGGCTGAACAGGACCTTTTGTGTACATTTCTATATGTTGCATTGCCCTTCTGTCTATTATGTATTGAATATTTTACTTTATTTTTATTTATTACAATTTTAGGTGCATTCACATAAAATATGAAATCATGTACTGTTACGCTAATGTCTGTCTACCTGCCTGCATAAAACATTTCAGCTCACATTAGATGGACTTTGTTGCAATTTGGCTTACTTCTTACTTCTTCAAAGAAAATATATCATAAAAGTTTAATTTTCAATAAGATATGTTGAGTACATCATGATGAACACATTATTGAGTAAAAAAAGTTTTTAAAAAACAGTAGCAAAATTTTAAAAGATACGTTTATTATTTTCCAAGTCAACGTTATTTCTTCACAAACATGGTATATATTCATTTCCCACTCAAACGTGTGTTCTAAAGTTAAATATTTTCCATAAATGTAAAAATATATAACCAGTCCTGATGTTTTACAATAAATACTACGGGACACACAACTCCTAACGAAAAATAAAAGCATAAAAACCTATCAAATATTTCCTTGTTGAGTTTCAATAAAAGAAAATAGGACCTCCGTGTTTCTGGCACATGTTTTTTGATGACAACAGGGATCTGAAAATAACCATTTTATTACATGTTCCTGGTACTATTTTTCTCGAGGTTTAAGATAAGTTTTCTATTCACTTGTTTGATTTTTCACATAAATATGGAAATAACATAAAATAAAACTGACAATGTGGCATCATAATTTACTGTGATTTGGTGTTTCGAGAGGAAATCAGGCCCCAGCAGGTTTGAAAGGTTATTGCAGAAAAAGACAAATACTGAGGTAGCATGCACAGCTGGTCTTCTTGAAAAATGGCTGAATCTCACAACATTGGTATTTTTCTTCAAAAATAACACCTATAAACTATTTTACAATGTATCTGTAATCGTAAAATGCACATCAATTTTCGACAACTCATTATGTTTTTATTATTTAAGTCCCATGTCCCATAGGGTTCAATGTAAAGAGCCATTTTTAAAAATGTATAGATACTGTTTAACATTAGAATACAATTTCTGGTGGCAAATGCATATGTTTTAAGTTTGTGAAGTATTCACTTGAAAAATACCAAACGTTTTCTTTAGGACATCATTTACTGATTAATTTACTCTTTTCAAATTTTTGCTTTTATCTTTTGTATATTTTCCTCTTTTACACATTCAATAACTACTCCTAACAGCAAACAAATCCCCAGTACCAATTATTGAGTCACAGCAATTTCTTCCCAGTTGTTGGAGGACTTCAAAAACAAATTTTAACTCTCCATCAAGTAATTTTAAAAACATTGTATTGTAAAAATATGAAAAGCAATTAGATTTGGAATCTGCTGTCTACAATACACTATACCTTTCTGGGCCCAGATTTTTCCACAGCATGTTTTGAAATGCTAATAAGCATACGTATTTGATGTACTCCACTAATAAATGCAAGTGTGTTCTGTTGTCAGTTTTTTTTTTTGTCTCTTTATTATAAAACTACTTCATAAACTAAAAAGTGCAGTAAATAAACTACATTTAAAAATGCTTGAGCTTTAAAAATGGTTAACTAAGTTCCCAGAAGCACCTAAATGCTCTCTCTAAGAGAACAAATACAAGTTATAAATTTCAATGTACTGGCTATATATGTCAAAGCCAAATTGAAATCTTTAAAACAAAATTGCAGTTTGAATTAATTTTCTCAGGAAAATTATACACTGTGTGACTTTGTACCGATGTTAAGCTTGATTTAAAGTCGCCAAATGATTTGCCAAGTTGATCAAAATTTCAGCGTCATTGCCCATCATTTCACGTGCAGTGTGAGAGGGGTTGCATCTTGAGATTGAGCAGTCAAA
Source organism: Polypterus senegalus (assembly GCF_016835505.1). Classification (NCBI taxonomy): domain Eukaryota; kingdom Metazoa; phylum Chordata; class Cladistia; order Polypteriformes; family Polypteridae; genus Polypterus; species Polypterus senegalus. Next base: position 305,548,551 of record NC_053155.1, read on the forward strand.
CTATCTGAAGAATTGCTGGCACGTCAGAAACTTCAGTTGGCTCTCTTCTTGTGTGTCTCAATAGTTGATTTTCTGATGTTGCCATCAATTTCTCAAAGTTCTTTGTGAAGCGACAACAGTCACGCTCATTTTCACCTTTACAATTTCAAAACGCTATCATATAGCAGCATACATACAACTAAATGGCCAATGACAAAAGGATTTTAGGAAATGTTTACTGGAAGAACCCAAGATAAAGACACACAATGCTAATTACATAAATTACATACACGCAATTATTTCTGTAAAATAGACAGACTGTACTGTCAGACATCTGCATGTCCAGTTGTACCTTTTCCTTTTCTTTGTAGTTTCAGAGCAGAGTACAGTGAGAGGCAGCAACAGGAAAATTAAAGTAAGGAATTATTAGGGATAAGATTGAGCAACACTTGGCAAGAACAGGAGTTATTCTGAACAGTCACCATGGGTTTAGAAGAGGTAGGTTGTGTTTTACTAACATGCTGGAAATCTATGAGGAGGCAACAAAAGGATACGACCAGAGTTGAGCATATGAGATTATTTATATTGACTTTCAGAAAGCATTTAATAAGGTGCCACATGAGAGGTTGGGCATCAAACTAAAAGAAGTGGCAGTTCAGGGTGCAGAATTGGCTCAGACACAGGAAACAGAGGGTGATGGTGTGAGTAAGAGTGGCATTCCACAGGGGTCAGTGCTAGGGCCGCTGCTATTTTTAATATATATATAAATGATTTATATAGGAATATAAGTAACAAGCTCGTTAAGTTTGCAGATGATACCAAGATAGGTGGCTTATGTTATCAGATAATTTGGAATCTGTTATATCATTACAGAAAGACTTGGATAGCATACAGGCTTGGGCAGATTTGTGGCAGATGAAATTTAATGTCAGTAAATGTAAAGTATTACACATAGGAAGTAAAAATGTTAGGTTTGATTACACAATGGGTGGTCAGAAAATTGAGAGTACACTTTATGAGAAGGATTTAGGAGTCATAATGGACTCTAAGCTATCGACTTCCCAACAGTGTTCAGAAGCCATTAAGAAGGCTAACAGAATGTCAGGTTATATAGCGCCTTGATGTGTGGAGCACAAGTCACAGAAGGTGATGCTGAAGTCTTTATAACACACTGGTGAGGCCTCATCTGGAGTCCTGGGTGCAGTTTTAGTCTCCAGGCTACAAAAAGGACATAGCAGTGCTGGAACAAGTCCAGAGAAGAGCGACTAGGCTGATTCCAGGGCTTCAAGGGTTGAATTATGAGGAAAGATTAAAAGAGCTGAGCCTTTACAGTTTAAGGAAAAGAAAATTAAGACGAGACATGACTGAAGTGTTTAAAATTATGAAGGGAACTAGTGCAGTGGATCAAGACTGTTATTTTAAAATGACTTCATGAAGAACATGGGGACACAGTTGGAAACTTGTTAAGGGTAAATTTCACACAAACATTAGGAAGTTTATCTTTACACAAAGAATGCTAGACACTTAGAATAAGCTACCAAGTAGTTTGGTAGACAGTAAGACTTTAGGGACTTTCAAAACTCGACTTGATGTTTTCTTGGAGGAAATACGTGGATAGGACTGACGAGCTTTGTTGGGCTGAATGGCCTGTTCTCGTCTAATGTTCTGATATTCTAATACAGAGTAGGACAGAGTCCAGTCAGTTATAAGCAGACATGTGATTGCCTCTTTTGAGACCCTCCCCAATGGGATGACTCACAGAAGCGCGAATGAGGGTTGCTTGACCATCGCTGAGGCAACCACAGATCTGCAGTGCCACGGAAACAAGTACAAGCTGACCGCTGCCACGCGCAAAGTGCTGGTTGCCCGATTGGTGATGCAGGGAACAATATAACTTGGCCACTGACCTGGCTCCGACTCTGCCTGTTTGCTGTGTCTGTGTATAGTACAATGGCATTGGACTCAGCATTTCCTTACGATAATACACTTTCAGGGTGTGAATGATGCCCAAGTCCAATGGATGAAGCACTGCTGTGCAATTGGGTGGGAGGAACTCAGCGCAAACATTATCTAAATGTGGAAGCATACTGTGAGCAGCACAGTTATCAATCAGGAGCAGAATCTTCCTTTTCTTCTTCTTCATATTGTTTCTGAACTGTTTTGGGACCCAAAGCGTGACCACGGCGTCTGTGGAAGTTTGCTTTTCCGTTGCCGAAGCAAATGCAGGCTTTCTGCTCAGAGCCAATTGAGATCCTGCTATAAGCACCTGTCATCGATGTGTGATACAAGGAACATTATAAATGCAGGGAACAGTATTACTTGGCCACTGATCTGACCCTGACTATGCCCGTTTGCTGTGTTTGTGTATAGTAGAGTGGTAGATCCCACTATAGGGTGGTCCAGATCTAATTTTGCAGATCCAGATTGTCTGGAAGACTTTGTTTTATGCAGGGACGATTCCAGTTCGGCGCAAACATGATTCTTCATGTCGTCAATTCGCATACTTCTCGATCATCCGGGATTTTTCAGGTGATTTTCTATGTAATAAACTTAATAAGTTATAGCATAATGAAAATTTCATAATTAGATCTGGACCACCCTATATAATAAATAACTGTGCTGTTCCTGTTTCAAGTTGCTAAAGTACTGAGACTCAGTCTCATCTTTGGGGTGCAAGACACCATCACACTTAATATGCCAACTTACAGTCCTATGAATTGTTAGCAAACTTTGAGAACAACAAATCTTTTTGTCTGCTCAACTAACAGACATTTAGTGAGCCAGCTGCCAACTGGAATGCAGCAATTCTTTTCCATATTGTTAACCTTTATCCTTCTTTTCTTGATTGCATTCCCTTGCAGGTGTTCTCCATTACTCAGACATTATCCTGAAACACTTATCTCATTTGTGTCTGCCTCTTTATTTTTTGAAGATCCAGGTCAAAGAGAATTTAAAACTACAATCAGTCTGTCAGTAGTTAGTTTTTGCCAGCAGTCATACCACACGCACATCAGCGGAGGTCATCCATCTGAAGCTGGCCTGGACTGGGATGGGAGATAATCTAAGGAAAGCAGGGTTTTCTGCTGGAAGGCCAGCATGAGGGTATCTACTCTGTGGTCTGAATGTGGACCCCAATGCCCCAGTGCAGTGACGGGGACACTGTGCTGTAAAATTGGTGCTGTCCTTTGGATGAGACGTAAAACTGAGGTCCTGATTCTCTGTGGTCATCAAGGATCCCTAGGCATCCTTTCTAAAGAACAGAGTTTATCCTGATGTCCTAACTAAATTGTCCACCATGGCCTGGTCATTCTGGCTTCCTAATCATCCCCTCTTTCTAATTGGCAAACTTTCTCTGACCCCTTCACTACCGAACAGCTAATGTTCGGTGAGCATGTTGCCACAAAATGGCTGCCGTCGCATCATCCATATTGGTGGCGGTTTAAGTGGCTCCCCACTCATTGTGTAAAGCACTTTTTGTACCTTGAAAACTTGCTATTTAAATGTAATGAATTATTATTATTATTATTATTATTAGTCTGTATAACTAAGGTAATGAAAATGTGGCATGCTTTTTGGCCACATACTCGTATCTCTATCCATCCATCCATTTATTATCCAACCTGCTATATCCTAATTATAGGGTCACGGGGGTTTTCTGGAGCCAATCCCAGCCAACACAGGGCACAAGGCAGGAAACAAACCCCAGGCAGGGTGCCAGCCCACCGCAGTATTTCTATCCTGTTTTTAAAATAATATATGAGGGTGGAAACAAAATTTAAATAATTATTGTAAAAAATGTTATTTTAAAACTTTAGTAATTCCCTTGTAGTTACCATCAAAATACTCACTTTGAGATGCAATACACTGGCCCCAATACATCTCCCATTTCTGGAAACATTCCCTGTACTCATCTTTTGTTATCGTGTCTAGAGCTTCTGACGTGCTTTCCTGGATTTCTAACTTGGTAGGAAATCATCTTCCTTTTCGGTCACTGTTTTAATTTCAGGAACAAAAAGACGTGATAAGGAGCACGATCTGGCAAATATGGAGGGTGCGAAGCAGCAACCACCTTGTATATGGCCCAGCGGTGTGTGCAGGTGCCCTGTCAATGTGTACAATTTGGTTTTAGGTGCACCACTGCTATAGACATTTTTTCCTGATGCTGTCCTGTAGATGCCTCAGCACTTTGATGCAGTGTCACAAATTAACAGTCCATCCACGGGGAACAAACTCTTCATGAACAAATCTGTCAATGTTGAAAAACACAATCAGCATTGTCACTTGAAAATCTGCGATGGTGGGCCAAGTCACCTACACATTGTACAGTAGAATGAACACCAGAAATACACATTTGATCAACTCGGTGTGATGCTATTCAGAAGACTGATCAACCATACTATCGGCAAACGATATCTAGAGGTGAATGCTACGTCCTACTCCCGTGCTAGTGAACGATTCTGGGAATTTTTGCTGCCCCTGTTAGTTTACACCTGTTGCTCATGGCCAATACATCTGCACTTACTTATCTTTAATGGTCTGATCTTCTTAAAATGTAGATAAGAAACACATTGAGTTTGGGCAGCAATACGCTTTCTGTTAGCCTGGTCATAATTGCTTTTTCTTTGCTCGATTTCCAGTTTTTTTATACTGTCATGGAAGAATATAAAAACTTGGGATCAACAATTCAGAGAAACGAGGATTGTGGAAGAGAGGTGAAAAAGAGGGAGCAGGCAGGGTGGAATGGGTGGAGAAGAGTGTCAGGAGTAATCTGTGACAGACGGGTATCAGTAAGAGTGAAAGGGAAGGTCTACAGGACGGTAGTGAGACCAGCTATGTTATATGGGGTGGAGACAGTGGCATTGAGCAGAAAGCAGGAGACAGAGCTTTAGGTGGCAGAGTTAAAGATGCTAAGATTTGCATTGGGTGCCGCCTTTTAACCTCAGCTCCTTTTCGTTCAATTATTTTTCCCCCTCTCACACTCGCGCGTTTCCTTTATATGGGAGGACGTGGCACAGGTGTGGCAATTAGCAGCTCCTGGCATCATATACGGACACATACAATTCCTCACCTGTTCACTTAAGTGCAGAAATGCCAGCGCTACTTTGCGCCCGGAAACCGCTCCTGCCACACTACTATGCCCCCTCCTTAAGCCGCGAGTATTTATTTTAAAAGGCAATGAGCCTTTACCAACAAGGTTTCTTACCTGTTTCATTACAATCTTTGAATTCTCCTGTTAAATTTCAGTTACTTTCTGTATTACAGGTTGTGCGAACTTACACAGGCTTCATTCAGTTCAATACATTCAGTATGTTTGGTACAGTTTGAAAGTGTGTGCCCCCCATGCCTTACCAACTGCAAGGGAAACCCTAAACCAAACTAGTCAGAATGCCAACAAATAATTAGAATTCAGCTTGTAGGGGTTATAAAGAACATTCCATTGACTATGCACTAATATATAAGCAAACATTTTACCATAACTTATAAAACAATTTAACATAACCCTAACTAACTAATTAAAAAATGGCTCTTACATTCAGGGTCAAATATTTGCAATAACAGAGGAGATCTGGAGGGGCATATAGCGTTTCATGGCACAGTAGATAGATATGAAATTCACTATGTAATAGATAGATAAATGTTTTATTTAACACGGTCAGCTTGTTAAAATAAATGAGGTATTTAACACCAAATAATTCCAAATAGGATTTACACACAAAGATAAAAACTCACACATTATTGCCTTTTTTTTATTGCCCGGTGTGCAGTAATATCACAGCTTGATGCGTTTCCTGTTTTTTAAAAACTAGCGAGCCATATGGAGACTGTAAGACCAGACCCGTTTAAGTAGAAAACCATTCTGGAGAATTTCTCAGCCAGACGTACTGTAGAAAGAGCAAACTACACGAGCATCCGTTAATAAGATCAACGGAATTCCTAAAACAGCAAGACTGACTCTAAAATGAAGTTCACAGCCAATATGCAGCCCCTGTTAGTTTACACCTGTTGCTCATGGCCAATACATCTGCATTTACTTATCTTTAATGGTCTGATCGTCTTAAAATGTAGATAAAAAACACATTGAGTTTGGGCAGCAATACGCTTTCCGTTAGCCTGTTCATAATTGCTTTTTCTTTGCTCGGTTTCCAGTTTTTTTTTTATACTGTTGTTTTATATTCACCCGCCTCTCCATTCCAAGGCAGGGTCACGAGTGTTATAATTCTTATCCCCGACTCATGTGTTTTTCCTTTTGGTTATTTTTTAAATTAGTTTATATTTCTACACTATGTTTTGATGTCATTATATTTTAATGTTAGTTTTATGAATGCTAGACCATTTCTGTTAATATTAGCACCAGATTCCATTAAACTTAATGGTGTGACCAGGAGGGAAGTCATTTAAACAAGTAAGGGATTTAAACCAGAAGACTAATAGAGGGAGAAATAAACCCAAATTGTTACCCAAGAAACTGTAATTAAAACACTATAGCAATGATAGCAACAACAATTTATTTTTTTGTACAGTCCAAAATCACATAAGGCAGTGGTTCCCAAACTCGGTCCTGGGGACCCAGTGTGGCTGCAGGTTTTTGTTTCCAAGCAGATTCACAATTGGTGATAATAATCAATATCAACTGATCTCATTTAATTAGCTGGTCTTTTTTACTTTTCTCTTATTCTGCATTCAGAAAAACACAACAGTATGGCTTTTACATTTATAAGACATCTACTCTATATGCATATAAAATCCTAAGCCTAAAAGTGGAACGATTTTGTGCAACGATTTTATGTTGCGTTTTTATGTCACGTTTTTTGTCACGCTTTAAATCGGCCTTATTTTAAAACCTACATACTCTACTTACGCGTGTACCATGCACACATTTTTCCCGAAAATTAGTATTAGAAAATCAGGTGCGTATCATACACGAGAAAATATCATTCTGTAATGTTTACTTCTTCTGCTTGGGCTCGCGCTATCTCTCTCTCGCTCACTTGCTCGCGCTATCTCTCTCTCTTGCTCGCTTACTCACACTCTCTCTCTCTCGCTCGATCACGCTCTCTCTCTCTCTAAACGCTTCCTATACAATCACAACACGCGTTGTACACGGGGGAAAACGATTATCGCGATTTTCTTTGTAAAAATTAGGGTGTGCGTCTTACACGAGGGTGCGTGGTACACGAGTAAATATGGTATATATGTTTGGTATCATTCTTTTCAGAATTTATCGAACTTTAATGTGATGTTGTTAGATTTTCAGATTCTTATTTTGTTTTTAAATTATAAACTAAAAAATATCAAGAACTCACGTCCCGAGAGACGAGACCTTGTGCCAAAAGATTTAACCATGCCCGGGGCCAAAAATAAAAGACAAAGAGTAGATGACAAAGACAGCTGCTGTACAGGCTTTTAAATGTTCGAAGCGCCATGTGAGATGCAGATCACGTGGCACAGCAGCAACAGGAATCCAGCAGCTCATCGAACAAAGATGAGGTAAAAAAAAACTGTATTTGTTTCCCATTGTATCACCGTTTAAGAGGGGGTTTCAGAGGAGCGACTGCGTCTCCTTGGGGTGCGTTCAGTACCCCTCTTCACAACGCGAGTAGCAGACTGAACGCAACTGGGGGTTGGGCCCCCGAAGGCGCCGGGGTGGGGGAGGGTGTTGCCCCCCCCAGTTTAGAAATATGTCTATTTTTTTCTACAGCTATAAATCATTAACTCTCTTTTGTTGTTTTCCTATTATTTTCCCCTTTTCCTGTGTAGTTTGTTCCCTTCATTTAACCCTAACAGTGGCAAATAGCGACCATCATAGCAGACACCCGGGATGATGAAAGCAGCAATGACTTCAGTGTCAGACTCGCTAATTAGTAAATAATGAATTAAATAACCAGAACACCCAGAAAAGAAGAAAGAAAATTTAGGTTGAAAATACTGTTAATGACTTTAAAAAAACTACATATTCCATATAACTGCTTATTACATTTTAATACAAATCTACCAAACTTTGTTTGTAATATGTACATTGGCTCTAAAACACAGAAACTGGGAAATAATGACTCACTTAATTAGGCTAAGAGTCCAATGAAAAACGGACGTTAGTTGGATCAAAAACCTGCAGCCACAACTGGGTCCCCAGGATCGAGTTTGGGAACCACTGACATAAGAAATGCCTACAGGGGCTTTAACAGGCCTTGTTTTTTGAAAGCCACCCAGCCTTGACTCTTTAAAAAGACCAGAAAAAAACCTTGCAGGGAAAAAAAATTTGAAGAGATCTTGGGAAAGGCAATTCAGAGAGATAACCCCTCTTTCAAGTAGGTTGGACGAGCAATGGTTGTCAAAAAGGAGTACATAAAACATACAAAACAGAACACAAGTGATCCTCTTCACAATGCTAGGTGATCAATCTATCATGGCCACCTCAAAGATAGACTACAACAGCACAGGCTACTTTGTTTTTGCACAGCACTCCTCACCAAGTGCAGCAACAACTCTCAAGGCAAAATTCAAGGATAGATTGCACCACTCACCACAGACAGAACTATCACATATGATGATACCAATTTGTTCAAATACATCAAAAACAAAGTAGAAGGTAATTCACATTAATTGAAAACAACAACATCTGTCCATCAGTTAATCGTTGAACCACAGCCAGAGAGTTCAAAAAGGAGTCAGACAAGCCAGACATTGTCAGAGTCCTGGAGACTTTGACCAACAAGCCGTCTCCCCACTATTGGTCATTCTACAGCTGAATCAGTGATAGGCCAGCCAATCAGATGAAAGGACCCTTCTACCCGATAATTCCAGCACCTTTATCTGAGATGACTTTATCTTAGGCAAGCAAACAGCTTGGCAGGAGAGCAGTGGCACTAAGTGCCACATCAGAATACAGAGAAGAGAAACAGAATAGCAGAGTGTTAGTAACAGTTTAAAAATATTACGTATATTTAAGTACTTAAGCCTAACAAAACGATCTACACAGTTCCCTCATTTCAGGGCCCCATAATGGCAGGTCTATTAGGGCCGTCATATTTAGTCCTTTGTCACATATCCCTTGTATGCAATGACTGCTTGAAGTCTGCGATTCATAGACATCACCAGGTGCTGAGAGTCTTCTCTGGTGATGCTCTGCCAAGCGTCTAATGCAGCCATCTTCAGCTCCTGCTTGTCTTGGGGTCTAACCCCCTTAGGTTTTCTCTTCAGCATATGGAAGGCCTTCTCAGTTGGATTTAAATCAGGTGACTGACTTGGTCATTCAATAGATTTCCATTTTTCTGCTTTGATAAAATCCTGTATTGCCTTAGCAGTATGTTTAGGATCATTATTTTGAAGCTTAGTTTACTGGAACTTGAGCCATCAGCAGGTCCATCATCAATGAAGTGTGCCAGGACCTGTGGCAGCCATACATGTCTAAGCCATAACACCTCCAGCACCATGGTTAACAGATGAGGTGGTCTGCTTTGGATTTCGGGCAGTTCCTTTTGGTCTTCACACTTTGCTCTTGCCATCATCCTGATACAGCAGTTAATCTTTGTCTTTTCCAAGAATTCTGCAGTCTCCTTGAAGTCCTTTTTCACAAATTCTAATCTGGCCATCCTGTTTTTGTGGTGTTCATCTTGCAGTGTGTCCTCTGTATTTATGTTCATGAAGTCTTCTGCTGATAGTCGTCTCTGACACACATTCTTCCCCTGAAGACTGTTTCTGATCTGTCAGACAGGCGTTTTGGGCTTTATCTTGACCATAGTGAGGATTCTTCTGTCATTAGCAGTGGAGGTCTTCCTTGGCCTACCAGTCCCTTTGTGATTACTAAACTCATCAGTGTATTCCTTCTTCTTATTGATATTCCAGACAGTTGATTTAGGTCATTCTAAGCTTTCCGATAATTGTATTCTTGTTTTTCAGCCTCATAATTGCTTCTTTGATTTTCATTGGCACAGCTCTTGTCCTTATGTTGAACGATGACAGCTACAGATTCCAAATGGTGGAAGCAAGTATGGGTTTCTAATGAAGCATACACACCTGTCACGCAAATTGTCCCAAACTTTATGGTGTCAATAAATGGAGGGGACCATGTCAAAAAAGTGTTGTCAGTTCTACATGCTGTGACCGAGATTTATGTAAATACCCTTAAATTAAAGTCTGTCATCAGGCTCTGATCAGGGCTCTCGAGAGACTGAGCGAGAAGCCTGATAAAAACCAACATCCAGACCTTTAATGACCAATTGGGCATGGCCATCAGCAGTGTGTCTGTCTGTGGAGAGAGTGCTGACCTCGTCGAGAGGTGTAATTACCTCAGCAGTGACATTCATGTCGCTGTTGACTCTTCCTATGAAGTCAGTAGACGGATTGGGAGAGCATGGGAATCATGAGGTCACTGGAAAGGGGTGTGTGACCCTCCAAACAAATCCTCCAAAAATCAAATTTTACTTTACTAAGTTTACTTCAAAGTTTGTATTGTAAAATAAGCCGATATGCAAAAAGCCCCCTGACCTATACTAATTATACAAACTCAAAATCACAAAATTCTGTTAATAAACAACTCACCAACTTCTCGCGTCCACTTCAGATCTTCAGCTGTAGTCTGCACTAACTGTTCGTTACAATACTAGCACAAAATTACATAAAACTATAGCAAAAAAAACGTGAAAATATGTGAGCTATTACTACTTGTGCTGGTCAGTTCTGCCCAGTGGCCAGTCTCAGCAGCCCAGCCAGTAGTGTAGCCCAGTGGTCCGCAACCTGTTTGACACCAAGGACCGCTTTACTAGAAGCAAAGTTTTCCAGGGACCAGTAGGTTGTTGGAGGTTGGAGTTTGTGGGGTGATTATGGGAGGGTTCGTAGGGCAGTTTTATACACAATTTACATTACATTTCTATTATTATTAAGTTATAATTTAGTAATAGAAATTATACAGCTTACCATAATGCAGAATCAGTGAGAGCCCTGAGCTTGTTTTCCTGCAACCAGACGATCCCATCTGGTAAGGATGGAAGACAGTGACACGCGAAGTGTGTTGCTTATGTTCAGTCTACTCCGCAATCTCGTTTTGGTTGCTGTCGCTGCAGTAAACGTGCATCACAAAGAGAGGATGTTGGAAATGGAAGCAGCTTCTTTCGCGTTATTTTAATCTTCTCCTGTCTACAAATTATGCTGACGAGAATTTTTCTCAGCATTTCCTTGCGATGATACATTTTTAGGGTGCGAATGATGCCCAAATCCAATGGCTGAAGCACTGCCGTGCAATTGGGTGGGAGGAATTCAACATGAACATTATCTAAATGCGGAAGCATGTTGTGGTTGGCACCGTTATCAGTCAGAAGACAAATTATCCTTTTCTTCTTCTTCATATTGTGAGGTTTCTGAACTCTTTTGGGATCTGGGATCCCCCCCTCCACCCAACGGGACCGACAAGCCAAAGTGCATCCCGAAACGCTATTGCCGCGTGTGAGATTTTTTTGTCCGGGTCCCAAGAGAGTTTAAAAACCTCATATATTCTTGAATGAGTGTCACATTAATAGGAATGTTTCTTGATCAAGCATCACTGCAATCACATAAAAACGGCTTTTTCGGCGTCTTCAAATGCAGCAGTTCACTTACGTTTGCAACCCAAGATTTTTCTTCTTTTTTACATATAACAAGTATGCCGTTTCTATAGAAGGGTGATAATGAGTTAAATTCTAATGGATGTTTTTCAAATGTTGACGAGCAATAAGGAAAAGGTATCACTTAGAACCACACAAAACAACAGCAAAAAAACAGCACGAGGAAATTTCGAAGAAAGAACATTTTTTTACAGTGTTTCTGTTTGGGGATCGTTGTGCAAATGTCCACAACTGAGCTGTGACCACAGAACTAACTGCTCTGTGGATGATTCATTCAAGCATTTCAAGGTCACTTCGTTGTAATGAAAGTATCTGCTGCTGAATGTACTTCGTAGTAACAAGATTTCTGTGGACTCGTGTCATATGGGGAAACTGTCAGAAACATAAAAATACTTTGTTGTAATACTCTCTCACCACGGTCTCTCTCCTCTTTCTGCGCCGCTGCAAAGCCCCGCCCGCCTAGCATTCTGAAAAGTGTCCTCAGTGAAGGGAGCAGCCTTTTTGCTGTAGCCCTTCACTGAGTGAGTCTCCGTTGCTGGCAGTTCTCTCGCGGCCCGGTAGTGGGCCGTGGACCGCAGCCTAGCACTTCAGTTGCGACATCACAGCTCATTAACTTTGGTCAAGGCTTGTGGCTATACTAGCAGATGATGTTTCCGGTACCATAATTCCAATGGGAAAACGTGCTTTTGTCAGAAGGCAGAAGTAAGAAAAGTCAATAAGTAACGCCGAAGATTCAGAATGATTCAATCACAAATGATAGTAATCATTTTGTACAAGTTTAGTACTAACTAGGATCTGTCATGCGGGCCGCGTGTTTGACATGCCTGGACTAAGGCGATGGACGTTAAATCAAGGTTGCCATTTCAATTCCTGCCTTATGAAGCAAGTCACTTAACTTGCCTTGGCTTCAATTACAAAAAAAGACGTCTGAGAAGGTTTGCAACTTATTTTGAAAGCTTGTCAAATATACAATAATAAGTTACAATCACAATTTGTCTTTTTTGGGTTACTGAGAGAAAAACACTGATGTATTAGGTACAGAGGATAAATAAAACTGTGCACTTGAACTTATTGTTCAGAATTGATTAATGAGTTTGGTCTTTGCTAGTACCGAACGGCCACTTTATCTGCTTGGTACTGCTCCAACTTCACTGTTAATAAGCACAAGTCTTAGGTAAAATACGATCGCCTGTGATTGTGATTTCATTTAAATAGCACTTTGGCTGACATCACCATTTATAACTGTGCACAGCTTGCTGACTCGGGGAAAAGAATCAAAGAACAGCTGCTTGCAGAGGTAGCATCCTGCAGTGTATGTACAGGAAGGACACAATGGACTTCAGTTTTCTGGAGTTAAAGGCATAAAAGTGTTTCCAAACATTTAATCTTCTTGTCTTCTTCTACTGCACATTAATCTACAAACACAACCTCTCCATCATGGATATCAGCAATCAATGCCAGACCACTCAGCTTGTGAAAGCACCCTCGGCTCCTGCCATATATCCCATCCTTTCAGTGTCCTTCACTGTAATTGGTAAGTGCAATTAAAGGCAATTTACATGTCTTAAGTAATTTATTAGTTTTAACATTACATGGGTTGTTAGAAAACGTCACACGGAGATAAACACCTGTGCTTTGCAACCCTGAATTGGATAAGTGGGTTTGGAAAATTGATTTGTGGATGTGTACAGTAAAAGGCAGTACAGGATCATGTTTATGAAAAAGAACTGAATCTGTCGATTCACTTTCCCATCTCCAACCATAGACATATGGAAGACGAGGTGTGACAATTGAATTCTCGGACTGTACCCCTAAAATATACATGTGGAACTGTACACTAATGGCTACTGTCGCCTTCAAAGTACTCCCCTTGAGCATCTCAACACTGACTTAAATGGCATTCCCATTCCTGGAAGCAAGCCTGGAAATCATTTTCTGGAATACTGTTGAGCAGCTGTCTCACATTCTGTTGGATATCAGTTATATTTGAAAATCTTCGTCCTTTCAGCGTAGCTTTTAATTTACGAAAATAGCCAGAAATCACAGGGAGCTAAGTCAGGTAAACAGGCAGGATGATCTAATTGGGTAATCGCTTTTGTGGTCAGAAAGTCTCTCACAGTGAGCTCAGTGTGACTTGGTGCATTGTCGTGATGAAGGATCCACTTGTTAGCCCACAATTTGGGCCTTTTTTCTTCAAACAGAATCTCGTAATCTCTTGAGAAGATGGACTGCGCCTTTCGGTGGACATTTCCGTGGACTAAGGAGACCTTGAAGTGAGCTGAGGAGACCTCATGGTGAAAGAGCACCAAGGTGGGCTAAGGTTTTAAAGAAAGTCTGATCCTGTGTGTTATAACCTCACCTTTATTGGATTATTTACTAAATTCTAACCTCCACTGTTTTTATGGACACTCTTTTTATAGATTATTTATTTCTTCAGTACCTCTTGTCAAGCTTGGGTCACAAAGTTGCACAGGAGAGCTCAGCAGGGTTTCCAAGGAGTAGAAACTTTATTGCTGCTCTGCTAATTACAAACACTGTCAAATTTGACGCATCAGCCCCGACTCCTGCTCAAAAGAACACAAAGTCTTCTTCATCAAGAGGAACCAGCAGGCCGGTAGCAGTGACCAGAGCTGGGTGAGTCTGGGGGAACAGAGATAGGAGAGTGAGAGAGCACAGGATGGACGTGGCTCGGTCTTTTAAATGTTCGAACATGTCGCATGGCAAGCCGGCAGAAGAACCCGCAAAGAGGAGCTGTAAAAGTGAGTTTGTTTCGCATTGAAAAACTGTTTAAGAGGGGGTTTCTGACACACGCTAAACAGCATTGTTGGTTGATTGTTTGTCCCTGTTCATTACATTCTTGGCGGACTATTCCCTTATGATTGAAGCAACACACCAGCATGGTCTTAAAATATGAGTGCGACATGCGTGCCTTTTTAGGGCACGGTTAATCAGGGGATTTCCACTGCATGCTCCGTCACATCTTCTCGCCCATCTTTGAAACTCTTATGCCTCTCAAACACACTCGACTTTTTCATAGCATCTTCACCATATGCCACTTGCAACATTTCAGTAGCTCATTTGGCAATTTTAACAAAAAATGTAATATTAATACGTTGCTCTAAATTTCGACCATCCATTTTTATGCCAAAGTGTACACATAGAATATCTATTACCTTCCTAATAGCTAACAACTGGCTCTATCAGCTTGCAGTTTATGCACGTATTAGTTCAAACATGTTTTTGTGATTTCAATACAATTACGTCACGGGTGACACTACGTGGCCATTCCGGGAAATAATTGTCATACCTCGTACAGTAAGTTACCAAGTCATGTGGCAAACAAAAAGGCTTTACTGTGAGAGACTTTTTGGTGACAAAATTGATTACCCAATTAAATTATCCTGCCTATTCACCTGACTTAGCTCCCTGTAATTTCTGGCTATTTTCGTAAATTAAAAGCTACGCTGAAAGGACAAAGACTTTCTAATGTAACTGATATCCAACAGAATGTGAGTCAGCTGCTCAACAGTATTCCAGAAATTGAGTTCCAGGCCTGCTTCCAGAAATGGGAGCGCCACTTAAGTCATTGTATAGATGCACAAGGAGGGTACTTTGAAGGCGACAGTAGCCACTAGTGTACAGTTCCACATGTATATTTTTAGAGGTGCATTCCGGGAATTAAATTGTCATACTTCATACAGTAAGTTACCAAGTCATGTGGCAAACACTAAGATTTTACGGACCATCAAAACTCAAACTGAGCTAATTTTGGAGAAATACGTTGACTTGGACTGAAGAGATTTCTCCTTTTCAGAGTTGTTCTAATGTTCTAACTATGGTCACAGGTTCTGGTTAATGGGCAAAAGAAAGAGACAGTAATTGTAAATGAAGGAAAAGAGGTCCGAGTTCAGGTTGACAGATGCACTATCCACCGGAGAGTGAGAAGATCAACAGTTTGGGAGAATCTCAAGATGAAGTCACTCTTCTGCTGATTGAGTGGAGACAGTATGGGACTTCAAATGAAGATAAACTCAGAACCTCCACAGAGAGTTGACCTAGGAGCAAACTTGAGCACACATGGTGGAGAGAACATGTCTCAGCTATCTTGGAGATGCCTGTGAGTTTCCCAGGAGGGTTTAGGATAGACTGATGTAGACCAGCTTGACTGTTGCTACCATTATCATTACCAGGAGAAAATGATGAAATTTGAGAGAGGGAGTACAAGTGAATAGATAATCAATTGTGCCTCATTTTCTGAAGCTGCTTTTCCTGGTGAGGGTGGCTGTAAGAGCAGGTCAGCACAGAATTTCCTTTCCCCAGCTACAAATTTTAGCTTTTTCTGGGAATTCCCTGGTGTTCCCAACCCAGTAAAGAGATATTATCCCAGATGTGCCCAAAACAGCTCTAGGGGAGTATCCTGGGAGGCATCCTTATGGAATGCTCAAACCACCTCAACTGTCTCCTCTCAATCCAGAAGAGCTTTACTCTGATGCTATCCTAAATTGCTGAGCTTCTCACCCCTTCACAGAGTCATTCTAACCACCGTGCAGAGAAACCTCATCTGCCACTTGTACTCACAATCTCATTCTTTATGTCATTTACCAACAGCTCCTGACTATAGGTGAGAGCAGGGATGTAGATCAACAGGTAAACCAAGATGGTTTGTCTTCACCACCATGGACTGGTACAGTACCCTGAGAACAGCTGTTGCTATTCCAATCCATTTGTTGATCTCACATTCTCTTTCTCCGTCACTCCTGAACAAGATCCTGCGATTTTTAAACACCTCCTCTAAGGGCAGATGTTCCTTTTCACCTGAATAGAGCTATCATCTCATTTTCGAGAGAGAACCATGGCCTCAGACTTCAAGGTGCTGATCCTCAACCCAGCCACTTCATACTCAGCAGCAAATCGCTCAAGTCCATGACAAAACTCACAGTTAAATGAAGCAAAAAGGACAACATCTGTGAAAGGCAACAGTGCTACCCCTAGCCTCCCCAACTGGACATCCTTATATGCTCAGCTAGGCCTTGATGTCCTGTCTATAAAAACCACAAGCTGGAGTGGTAGCTAATAAAAGTTTCTAAATAATAAATACACAAACCCAAGAGATATACACCTAAACATCCAGAGATCTTCATTTAAATAGTAAACGACAGGTAGACACTTGCAGAATTAAACTCTTCCAGACAGGACAAAATGTCTTTCTTTGTGTGTCAATGGCCCAAACTTTGCTCGTAGCCAAAATCTATTTGTTCCATACATTTTTTTTACAACACGGGATTTTGCTGTGAATGATTTTGGTCATCACTAGCCAGAACATTTATAGGTTAATAGGGTCAATACTAACACATGTGTAGATTCCAGTGAAATTCTTAATTGCAAGTGTTAACATACTACCACTTTCCGGCACTTTGACCAGTGAGTATTATTACCTTACCTCAAAAATTTCCAACCACTTCATGTGAACGACAGTAGAGTGTCAAATCTGGGCTCAGTTTAAGTTTATTGCTGGATACAGTGCTATAAATACTGCAGCACACAGATCATCTCAGGATGTTGAACTATTCTAAGATTGGATCAAGTGACAGCTAACTGCTGGCCTTTTGTCGTCAACACCTCACTCAGCACAGGGACTTTTTCTACATTGTTCAAACAGGCCCTAATAATCGATCTTCTCAAGAAGTCCACTCTCATCCCATCTCAAGTAACAATTATAGACCAGTCTCTCTCCTCTCCTTTCCATCTAAAACACTGGAACATGCTGCCTCTAACTAACTCTTTGGAACAGACTGTTTGATCGTAATCAGTCGTGCTTTAACTCTTTCAGGAGGATGTCAACTTTTGTCAACAGGAGGGGATGATGGCGGTAATCAACTATAAACAGTGACAAACCTGGCTATTACGTTTTTGTTCCACTCGGTTTGGTAGAAGAAACGTTAACTGTGTTAGTTTGACCGAGATTCCTTGTGCTTGCGTGAGTAGCGAGGAGTAAACGACAGCACAAATGGCATCGACATCTTGCGAGAGATTGAAGCGAATGTATGAACAAAACTACTCCAAGGATGATGTTTTGCATATTATCGTTGAATTGGACTATGACTTGTCGGACTTCAATGTTGATACCAGTGATCAAAAGCTGTCACTTAAAATGACAAGGGTTCAAAACAGACTGTGTTGCACTGCGACTGTCACTGCTAAAATCCCCACCACGTGAAGACAGCCTGGCAGCCAGCCTGCTACCTGTGAATGGCTCAAGCCACAAGAGATGGCGAACTGCATGAAGCAACAGATGTTTATGTTGATTTATGTGTGAAACCATTGCTTTGTGTGCTTTTCAAAAAATTGCATTGTTTTGGAAATTAATATTCAGCCCTCAAAGAGTTAAGAAGGGCCATTCTACCGTGACAGTTCAACTTACTGCTATCAACATGTTACAACAGGCTAAAGCAACAGTACCAGTATGTCATCTTTCCTCATCCTGCTAGATCTTTCCTCTGCCTTCTACTTGGTCAACCACCAGATATCCTCCTTGCCACCCTCTCTGACCTTGGCATCACTGGGACCACCCTCAGGTGGTTTGAGTCCTACATCTTGGGCAGATCTTTCCATGTGTCTTGACATGGAGAGATGTCAAGGGTGCATTAGGCAAGTACCAGGGTACTCCAAAGATCGGTGTTGGCCTGTCCTTTCTTCTCCCTATATACCTCCTCACTAGGCCCTATCATCCAGTCCCACGATTTCTCTTGTTAGCGCTAGGCTGATGATATACAGCAGTACGATTCGTTCCCTCCACAGTACCACATGGTATCAGCTGGAATCTCTGCACATCTCACTGCTATTGCAACATGGATGAAGGAACACCATCTCCAGATCAACCTGGCATCATCTGTGTTCAGCTTGGTTACATGATCATTAACACCTGTCAAGTCAGTATGTAACCTTGGGATGGTGATCAATGTCTGTGGCACTGTGGTAAAAATAAAGGAGCTCTCTTAGGATCCTTTGGTGCAGGTGTATATGTTAGCGTGGCAGGACAGCTCTGGAGTTTTGATGAGGTAATCGAGCGATTGTGTGTTCACGTCCAGACGTGTGCAGCTTGGTCGATTGCCTCATTAGCGCTCTGGGGGTGGTAATCAGTGCCACCACACCTGCATCACTAACAGTATAAAAAAAAGAGCCTGAGGAAACAGACAGGTCAAGAGACAAGAAAGAGAAGTATGGAGGTTAAACAGAAAGAAAGAAAGGCAAAGAAGACAGACAGGATCACAGCAGAGCCAGTGCGACATGGTGGAGACAGGTAGTCAAGGTTGGGCGATGTCCGAGGGGCAGGGTCGCTACTGCTAAAGTTACTAGGGAGTAGGAGTGACCAACCACTCTGAGTGTGCTCCAGCCTTAATGACATGCGGTGGTGGTGGATGGCAAAAAGAGCAGGGTTCTTGGGGTCCATGTGGATGACAAGGAAATGCAGCGAGGGACATGAGTTGGGCTTGAGGCACCTCGGCGGTGACTTGATTTTGTTCTTTATTTCCCCTTATACAATTTCTTGTATTAGGGATTTGCTAGTTTTCACATACCCCTTGGGGTCAGAGCATAGGGTCAGCCATTGTGCAGCACTCATGGAGTGATTATAGGTTAAGGGCTTTGCTCAAGGGCCCATCAGAGTAGGATCTCTTTTGGTAGTGACGGGGATTTGAACTGGCAACCTTCTGGATACCAGCGCAGATCCTTAGCTTCAAAGTCACCACTCTGCCCTAGTAGCTGGGGTACAAGCCCATGAGAAGATGTACTGCGCCTTTTGGTGGACGTTTCCATGGACTAAGGAGACCTTGAGGTGAGCTGAGGAGACCTCATGGTGAGATAACACCACGGCAGGCTAGAATTTTAGAGAAAGTCTGATCCTGTGTGTTTTAGCCTCATCTTTATTGGATTATTTACTAAATTCTAACCTCTTTTTATGAATTTTTTATTTCTTCAGTACATCTTGTCAAACTGTGGTCACAAAGTTGCACAGGAGAGTTCAGCAGGGTTTCCAAAGAGTAGAAACTAAGACACTTTGTTTGGGAATAATAAAAGCACTAGCACTTTTTGCACTGGCTCATTTCGGTTATGACTATCAACTGTTCTGGGTTCAAGGACATTGTGGCAGATGGAGTCAACCCAGACGGTCACAATATCCATCTGTCCTGCTTCTACCACAGGTTCTTGGTCTAGCAGATTCACTCTATAAAATATCTATAAGTTCAGGCCATATCTAACGGAGTATGCAGCACATGTCCTGGTCCATTGATTGGTCTTGTCACACCTGGACTAATGCAACTCTCTTCTGGTAGGAATACCAGCATGAGTCAACAATCCACCACAGATGATAAAAAATGCAGCTGTACGTCTGGTGTTCAACTGGCCAAAGTGGACACATGTCACTCTCGACTTTGGCTCCTTGTAGCATCACATGTTAAAGTACAAATCCTTGATGCTTGTGTACAGGGTAGTCAATGGTTCAGCACCTACTGTATATATGGAGACGCTTGTGATGTCCTCTGTTCCTTCTTGACCATTCAGGGCTACTGATGAACAACATCTGGTGATGCCATCTATGCGTGATATCAAATATCAGTCCAGAATCTTTTCATGTGAAACTCCTGGCAGGTGGAATGAGCTACCCACCTCCATTTGGAAGTCTGACTCCCTCAATGTGTTTAAGAAGCGTTTGAAGACTTTCTTTTTTGATGAGTTTCTGAATAAATGATATTAATTATGAAGTTTTTGTAACCTTGTGAATTGTATATTGTTCTGAGCTCCTCACTTGTGATGTTCAATTTTTCTACCCTTGTCCATTAACACTTGTCCCCAAACAGTCCCCAATGTTCATTTGATTATGTTGACCTCTTCAGTCAAAAGTGTCTGCTGAGCAAATACATTTAAATTTAAATTGCTGTATATGAGTATCCTCATTTTTCATTTTTCTTTGTGTGTCATTGTACTAAGTATTATTGTTTTGTTCTTCTTCTTCTTCCTCTAAATCTCTGGCTCTGAGGCTAGGGATCTGCACTGGCAAGCGGAAGGTTGCCGGTTTGAATCCCGTAAATGCCAATAGGGACTCTGCTCTGTTGGGCCCTTCAGCAAGGTCCTTAACCTGCAATTGCTGAGCGCTTTGAGTAGTGAGAAAAGCGCTATATAAATGCAAAGAATTATTATTATTATTAAATCTTTTCCCACTTCTACTGTATGTGGCATTGAACCTCCACCTCCTGCCCAGTCAAGCCCTTTTCCTTCAGATCTTCTTTAATATCCATCCACCTCTGCGTTTGGCCTTCCTTCTCTTTCTCTTCCCCAGAACTTCCATTGCCATCACTCTATTGCTCACATATTCATTGTCTCTCTTCATCACGTGTCCATACCACTTCCAGATCTTCAAATTTCCAGTACATTATTATGGTGTAGCGGGTCCACGGCTACAAAAGATTTGTGGCTTTTTAAATAATCAATTCGCCGTGCCATTCTCCATGGGCATGATCGTGTAGCCACGGGTAGTTGATGGAGCACTTGGTTGCACTTTCACGTGAGGGTGCGATCATTCTGTCATTCTCAATTGCTTAATCAGCTTCCTGTGGTGCTTGATTGAGTCACTGCGCCCACGGAGCCTTATAACAATGGGCCGGCACAGAAGGAGAAACAAACAAAGGAACGGGCGTGAGCGCAAGCGCAGCTTTGGGGGCGAAAGAAAGCAAAACAACCAACCAACCAACTAACCAGCCAGCCAGCTAGCTAGCTAGCTGTAAAAGAGAGGTCAGAGCGGTCAGGGGTTCCCAAATAGAGCGAAGGATCGGCGCTCAAGGGACGGATGGTGCCCACTGAATGGAAGAGAGGCTGCGATTGTGGAGGAGTCCGCACTAGGGATCTGAGGGACAATTACGAGTGCGAGAAAGAAGACGGGAGGACAACCGACTCCGAGGGATCTGGCAGATGGGGGTCGGTAGTGTGAGGACCGCGGTGGCTGAAGTCTCTCCCGCTGAACATGCCTGGGGTGAGCTGGAGAGACTGGGAAGGAGCTGTGCTTGGCTGGAGTGATCCCAATGCCTGTGGCTGGATTTGACTTTTTTTTGTATGGATTATTTATTGACATTTTGATGCACTGCACTTTTATACAGACACTGCTTTGATTTTGTTTTGTTCGTTTTTGTAATAATAGCACTTTTGCACCTTTCCACTTGCTTCGTTTGTTGTCCTCATTGACCAGCTCATTCAGTTACATCATCGACGGTGTTGTGTTAGAGTCTCCCTGAAGAGAAGCGGGAGCATGAAGCAGGACCTGCACCATCACGATTCTTAGATAGCTCTCCAACTGCTGTTGTATTTCTTTTGCTGTCCTTTTTTATAACTCCACACATCCATCTCAACATTCTCATGTTTGCCATATCTAACTTCTTCTCCTGTGCTGCTCCCTTTACTGCCCATATCTCAACTCCATACGTCATTGCTGGTCCTACCACTCTCTTAAAAACTTAACCTTCACCTTAATTCCTCGATCACACAACACTCTGATACCTTCTTCCAACTGACCCATCCACACTGCACTCTATGAGTTATCTCTGAATGTAGTTTTCCATCTTGGGCCACCACTTTAGATACAGTATTTAACTGTATTCACTCTTTTCAATGGCAGGCTAAATTCTGCATCCTGACCATCATTAAACCTCAGATATTCTGTCTTCTTCCTATTTATCTTCAACCCTCTGTCTTCCATAGCCATTCTCCAATTTTCCAGCTTCCATTTCCCCTTGTGTTTTCTGGTGCTACACAACACAGTGTCATCAACAAAATGGCATGCACCAGGGGGATTGGTCATTCATCCCATTACTCAACACATTCGTGACCAGATCAAATAGGTGAGGACTTCAAGAAGATCCGTGGTGCAGACCTCCTCTAACTTGGGTCTTGCCTGTTACACCAACACTGCTTTTAACCCAAGTCCTCACGCCCTCCCATATCCTGGACAACCCTCACATACTTCTCTGGTCCTCTCTTCTCTCTTGTGCACCTCCAGACCTCTAAACGTGCATCCTATCATAAGCTTTCTACACATCAATAAATGCCATATGCAAACCTTTCTGTTTTCTGGATGCTTCTTTATCAGTTGTCTCAATGCAGACTACACCAGTTGCTCCCTTCCCTGGCATAAAACCAAACTGCTCCTCCGCTATGGCAGTCTCTTCCCTAATCCTTCTCTCTATAACCCTTTCTCAGATTTTCATTATGTGTGACATCAGCTTTATTTCTCTATACTACTATGGTCTCTTCATGAAATAGGGTATCTTTAAAAGGGATTATTTAATATAAAGGTTATGGTGATAACTCTTATTTTATTTCATTTTAACTTTTCAGAATCTGCCATCAGAATCGGGCAAAACTGAAATTTAAAACAAAAAGCTTGCTGCAAATTGCAGTCTCAAGGTGACTCAGATTGTGCTTTCAATTTTGTAAACTATTTTTTTTTGTAAACAGCACTGGGCATTAAATTGTACTGCAAAAAAAAAAAAAACAATTTTCTGAAAAATCAATAACGTTGAAATATTGTTTTTTTATGACTTGCTACAAGGTGCTGCAGGGCTCTCCTCTCAAAATAATACATTGAGAAGATTCCATTTCAGAGGAGGAAAAAAAAAAAAAAATAAAGTCACCAGCCAGTATGAAGCATATTTATTTATTTAGTTAGTTAGGCTCTCTGGAGGAGTCTCCTTTTACAGCAAGATTTTTATCAGTCATGAGTGTGCTGAATCTAAAAACATGTTCCATATATGCGTCAGGAACTGGGGGATTGTGGTTGGGCCCACTGATACGGCTTTGGTTAGCAAAAGGAAATCAAGTCGAAACGAATCCACCTGATCTGTTGGGCGTTCGCACTTGAACTCCATGGATGTTTCATTTGCTTAAGTAAATGTATTTAATTCTACGTAGATCCATTTTTCTTTTGCTGCATACATCAGTGGTAGCGCTGCTGCCTCACAGTAAGGGTTTGTGTCCTGAGTCCTCCATGGGTGCAGAACACTCTGAGTAGTGAGAAAAGCACTGTGTAAAATGTAAAGAATTATTATTATTATTATTATTATTATTATTATTATTATTCAGTGTTTGTTTCCTCTCACCTGATGTCTTTGCAGTTTTAGCTAGTAAATCCAGGCTACAACAAGAAGCCAAAGTGATTTACCCTAACCTAACCTAACAATTTCTTTTTTTTTATTGATTTTACTAGGGGGTTTGCCCCCTGCTCATTTCGCTTGCCAACCCACCAGCCTACACTGTGTGCCTTCCACTTCCCATCTCTGCCGCTCACATTGTGAAGAGGGGGACTGAACGAACCCTAAGGAAACACGGTGGCTCCTCTGAAACCCCCTCTTAAATGGTGATACAACGGGAAACAAATACAGTTTTTTTTTTACCTTCTCTTTGCTCGATCAGCTGCCGCCTTGCTGCTGCTGCCGTGTCATGTGATCTGCAGTTCTTGATTTTTTTTACTTTACAATTTAAAAACGGAATAAGAATCTGAAAATCTAAAAAAATCACATTCAAGTTTGATAAATTCTGAAAAAAATGAAACCAAACATATATATGTTGGTTTTAAAAAGATGCCTGATTAAAAGCGTGACAAAAAACATGACATGAAAACGTCATATAAAATCGCACTTTTAGGCTTAGGATTTATATGTACTTTATAGACTAGATTAAAATCAAATAACATTTCATACACCTTGCCTGAAGAAGGGGCCTGAGTTGCCTTAAAAGCCTGCATATTGTAATCATTTTAGTTAGCCAGCAAAAGGTGTCATTTTGGTTAGCTTTTCTCTACATTCATAATGGCTAACACGGTACAGCATGCTAGTACTACATACAAATAACTCAAATTTTACAAAAAAAAAGTTTGAAACAAATCAACCTCCATCTCTGAGAAAGAGAGCAAGGCCAGCAGAGTAAAGCTTTAAGCTAGTAAAAATTAGTAAATAGATAAATTAATAAATGAATAAAGATAAGTTGCATAAAAGAGGGGAGAGAACCTGCTTCCTCAATTTAAATACTTATTCTAAAATGTTATTGATTAGGTCCTGCCAGGTTTTGAAAAAGTTTTGTACAGATCCTGCAAGTGAGAATTAGATTTTTTCCAGTTTCAAATAGTTTATAACATCAGTTACCCTCTGACTTAGAATAGGAGAGTTAGAATTCTTCCAGTTGAGCAAGTTAAGTCTACGTGCTAATAGTGTAGTAAAGGCATTTACAGTTTGTTTGTCCTTCTCCACTTTAAGCCCCTTTTTAAATGAGAAAGATGCACTCGATATGTAATTTAAAGTTGAATAATTCTATGCTTTGCGCATACCCTAACACCTTTCTAAAGATGTGTGCAGGGCCCATAAGTGCGATCTTTTGCACTTCACTAGCTGAAGGGTGGCCTGGGAGCATCTTCAAGTTTTCATCCTGATCTTTCTTCAATGTACCTAATGATCCAACCATAACTGGCACAGTTCTAGTTTTACAGTTCCACATCCTGCTAATCTTGATTTCCAAATCCTTATGTTTACGGGTCTTCTCAGTTTCTTTTAACATGATGTTCAAGTCGTCTGGGATGGCTATATCGATCAACAGGCAGGTTCTCTCTTTCTTATTATGCAGCGCAAAATATCCGGACGATTCTCTAGGATTGTTCTATCTGTTGTTATTGGAACATCCCACATGATGGTGATATCATTGATGTTCACGACGTTTTCTGGCTGGTGTTCGTAATACTTGTCTGGCACTTGTATCTCTAGATTCTTGCACATAGTCCAGTGAACATAACTGTAAATAACATTCATCATTATTATTATTATTATTATTATTATTATTATTATTATTATTATTATTATCTACAATCTTCTCTCAACATGAAGTGCCATTTGTAGAGGTGAAGTTAACCTTACTTCCTTATGCACTAAGGGGTTTTAGGCGTTATTGTACCTAAATTCCATATCCCAAAATATTCAGCTATTACTGCTTTATTGTAATAAACAAGCTGCAAATGGCTGAGAAGTAGCAAGCTAAACACTTAATTTTTAAAATAAAGTATTTATATGATGTGAACAAAACCCGGGCACAGACAGGCAGACATGTTGTTTTCACCCACAAACACGTTTATTTACAATAATATTATTTACAAAGTCCAAAAGTGCACACAAACCCCAGGTTCCCAAAGTCCTGGCCAACACACAATGCCTCCACTCTTCAGGTCGCCTCCACTCTCCTCTGCTTAGTTCTTCTTCTACCCGACTCCAGCCCCGAATGAAGGGAGGCAGCCCCTTTTATCCTCACCCGGATATGCTCCAGGTGCTCCCTGGCAATCACCCGCCGCCACGCCCCTGTGTGGCAGAAGTGCCGGCTGTACTCCCAGAAGCCCCTGCTTCTCTTCCCCCCAGCACTTCCAGGTGTGGTGGAAGTACTGAGGTCCAGGGTTCCCAAGGCATTGGGGCACCCCTTGGCAATGACCACAGGCCCCTATAGGGTTGGGCTTCCATGCCCTCAACCCATGGCCCCCAAAGCAACCTGGGTGGCGGCCTCCATGTGATCCAAGGCGGGCGCACGCCCTCTTCCGGTCCTTTATGGCGTCCCAGCCGGGTCGTCGCCCCTGGCACCTCTGACAATGATTAAAAAGATTTGTCTTACAAATTAAACACAGAAACAAAAACTTTACAGTACATAGCTAAGACATTTTGTGATTCACAACCCTGGAATTGAGTTTCTTTTGTGACCCAATCTGAAAGCCATCATTGCATTAAGTTTAGATGGCATATCCCAAAGCATTGCAAAGTTGTAGTGTTTGGCACAAGGTGCCCCCTGCCATATTTGGAAATATTTAGTCACTTGCACGTAAACAATCTCTCAAAACAAGTACCGCAGTTCGAACATTAGAACACGAGAACAATCAGGACAAGGACAGGCCATTCACAGGATAGTCAGTCCTGTCAACTTAATTCTTCTAAAATACCATCAAGTCGAGTTTTGAAGGTCCCTAAAGTCCTACTATCTACAACAATACTTGGTCACTTATTCCATGTGTCTATGGTTCACTATGTGAAGAAAGACACAAAAAAAATCATAATGTTTCAGAACTCATAAACATAATTAAATATTCAAACTTGAACTTTACTGCCAGGAAACACAGATGCTAGGAATTCCTCTTGGTGTTACATCCTTACGCTAACAAGATACACAGAATTAAACAACATAAGATGTGCCACTATCACAACATTATATACTTAAAATTGCACTCGTACACAGTAATATGTTATATAAGTTATTTGAATTAGCTATTAGCTTAGCTTTATACTGTGCTAGCTGATCTCTCCGGTGTTACCAGTATAAATAAATGGGGGCTGCCTGATGGGAATTGTAGTCCTTATGTTGGCATTGGTTTCTGCATTGGAACCCCTTTTCCTGATGTAGTCTATATTTTAAGTTGGACCAACTTACAAGGCACATGAAGAATTTCATGAAAATAGTTCAACTGTTTTTGTGTGATTAGCTAACAAAAAAACAAACAAACAGACATACTAATGACTTACTTTACTTATACAGATTTTATTATATAGATTAATTGTATGGATTCATTTTATTATACTTGGGTTTCCCTTTGGATTAATAACACATCTATCTATCTATCTATCTATCTATCTATCTATCTATCTATCTATCTATCTATCTATCTATCTTTTGAAAATTAACTACTAATGAAAAATGTTACATTAAATGTAATATATTTGTAAAAAAAACAGACTTACTCCTTTTTGTAAATCTTTAACCACTTCTTCCTACACCTCTTTGTGATGTTTTTTTTCAGACAAGGGAGAAAAATTTCAGATTTGTAAAATCGTTACTATAATGAAACCCTGCTTAATTGTTTCCTGTTTTGCACCAAATGCTACTGAGTTGAATTGAATAGGGTGTGTTTAAAAATGTTATGTAAAGTTATAATTATTTTTATTATTTGTGTGTGTTTTCAACAGCGTCAGGCTGTGTGATTAATCAGATTCAGCAAGGCATAAATAGCAAGAAATGAAGATTTTACATTCTTTAAATATGTTTCTTTTGCTTAAATCTTTATCTCTGTTTGTCTTAATTTCCTTTATGCTACTTTGTTCAGAATTTTGAAGATGTCACCGATGCTGGTCACTGTCCAGATGTGGAAAGCCTTAAGTATCTTTGTCATGTCCACCATACATTCTAAGGTGGTATACCTATAACGATTCACATAATAATTTCACCTGAAGCTTTAACATTACCACCCAATAATATAAAACATATAGTAAATTGTGGATTATGGGATCTCCTGAATATGTCTGATTATTGATGAAGTAGCATGCATAGAGAAGAAAAATGCTTCATAGTTCACACATGGTCAGGAAACTGCAAATGGTTTTTAATTACTCCATAGGGACACATATGACCCAACTGACATGTGCTTTCCCAAGGAAGAGGCACTGAGGTCACAAAGGATAACTTTTACAAACATATTGTCTAAAGGGTGGGCAGTTTCAGGAAGGGATGTGTAATTATTTCTGTTTTCTTGCACATGAAAGATAATTATTTGTAATTATAAACCATAGGTCACAGGGATGCCTTTTGACATCGGTTAATGGTTTGGCCATTTGTGTTCACATGGGATTTCTTATTGTTCGTATGTTGTTTAATTACTGCACATACTGATGACAACATGAATTATTGATTCTAACAGACAAAATGACCAAACATTACAACAAATATATTGTTTATTATAGACTAAGTTGACGCAGAGTACAAACTCTTAAAACCTGAAGTCGCAGGTCACTGAACTGTTACCAGAACATAAAGTGAACTTGACAAGCTTATCTTTGGCTTATATGTTTCACTGCCTATGGTTCTTCTGCTGAGGTTTGCATCCTGTTGATGATCATTGGAAAGATGAGTGTGTGAAAACTAATTAGCTTTTGAGAACAACTTCTTTTCAAAAGAGGCAAACAAAAGTTGGCAGCAAAGAGAGCAATACAAATTTGTAAGTTGGAAATTTGCATGGAAATTTTCAGGCCTGCATACGATCCATTAAAAGAGAATATAATGATATATTCTTTATGTTTCAAAATCATCATAGAACTCTTACTTTAGAAAAAAAATTGGGAGTGATCTCCTCTAGACTTATTCGTATACTCAGATATGGGGATGGATATTGGAGGAGTAAACCACAAGATAATGATTATATTTTTATATTATGTACATTAAAGAACCATCAACAACAATTTAAATCAAATTAATAATATATTGAACAATTGTTATAAAAGTAAAGCTGAATAAATCGGACTCTGCAACTGCATAAATAAAAGGTAAAGTACCACTTCCGGTTAGTCGAAATAGCCCAAAAGTTAATAGAAATCTGTTTTGTACCTAATACTTGCATGGAAAATTTGTTTGACCTAAGTGAAAGCGTACTCAAGTTCTCGTGTTTATATACACACACACACAGACAGACACACATGGTATTTTTGGACTTAGGGAGGTCTAAAACGTCGAGATTCATCAAAATCTCAAAATGGAATTTTTGGTGGATTCCAATAGTTTCCCTATACTACATACTGTATACTGAACTACTGTATATAAAATTCCCCAGCATTTACATATCATAACGCATGGGTTACAAAGGCTGTTAAGAAACACCGTAGACAGAAAGAGATGCCACATCCATCCTTTTCCCCAGACCTGGCCCTGTGTGACTACTATCTGTTTCCAGATCTGGAGGTTCAGATCAGTGAGACATGCTACATCAATGATGACTACATCAAGTCAGGTTCAAAAGAGCAGCTAAACCAGCATTAGAACATTAGAACACTCGAGACGAGAACAGGCCATTCAGCCCAACAAAGCTTTCCAGTCCTATCCAACTCCTTCTTCTTCTTCCAGCTGCTCTCTTTAGGGGTCGCCACAGCAGATCATCTTCTTCCGTATCTCTCTGTCCTCTGTATCTTGTTCTGTTACTCCCATCACCTGCATGCCCTCTCTCACCAAATCCATAAACCTCCTCTTAGGCCTTCCTCTACTCCTCTTACCTGGCAGCGCTGTCCTTAGCACCCTTCTCTCATTATACTCAGCATCTCTCCACTGCACATGTCCAAACCAAAGAAATCTCGCCCCAGTCCTATCCACCTAATTCTTCTAAAATAACATCAAGTTTTGAAAGTCCCTAAAGTCCTACTATCTGCCACAATACTTGATCATTTATTCCATGTATCTGTGGTTCTCTGTGTGATGAAAAACTTCCTAATGTTTGTGCAAAATTTACCCTTAACAAGTTTCCAACTGTGTCCCCATGTTCTTGATGAATTCATTTTAAAGTCACAGTCTCGATCCACTGTACTAATTCCCTTCATAATTTTAAACATTTCAATCGTGTCAACTCTTAATTTCTTTGAAAAGGCTCAGCTTTGTTACTCTTCCCTCATAACTCATCCCTGTAACCCCGGAATCAGCCTTGTTGCTCTTCTCTGGACATTTTCTAATGCTGCTATGTAGGGCCGTCTTAACAGCATTATAGGGCCCCTACCTACACGACATCAGCAAGTCACAACATACATAGATTAGCATGGGTCCCCTAGGCTCGTGGGGTCCCCTGGCAACTGCCCAGCATGCCCATGCACTATGACGGCCCTGCTATTATGTCCTTTTGGTAGCCTGGAGACCCAAACTGCACACAGGACTCCAGATGAGGCCTCGCCAGTGTGTTATAAAGCTTGAGCAGAACCTCCTTGGACTTGTAACTCCACGCATCAAGGTGCTATATAACCTGACATTCTGTTAGCCCTCTTAATGGCTTCAAATCAAAGCAAGTCAATGCCATTTTCTTTGAGTAGCACAGAAAAGCTTTATTAGTGTTAAAACCATGAATGTCTTTTTGCAGGGATTCTTTTACATCTTATTAGGTTCTGGTAGTGTTTCTCCAAAATACGCCAGGCTGAAAACATTTCAATCACCCCTTACATGTGGCTTTTCTCAATTTTCTATACGTCTTGCCCAGTATGTAATGCTTTGCCATGAAAAATCAGCTTTCTGCTTCATGTCTCCCACTGCGGTTGCTCATATATTGCAGGAGCATGGCTGCTGGAGATAATTGATTTGTCATTTATTTTTAATGTCATTTGATTGGATAAACAGAAGGTGCAACACTCATTTGTTATGAATGATTTATGACTTTCCTTGTTGGCGTTCACTTAGCCAGTAAGCTGTTCATTTGAGAAATTGGAAAAAGTAAAGCAGTGGCCTCATAAAACCAGAAAGTGTAAATCATTTCTGAATGTTTTTATTAATAAATAAAAACAACAGTTTTTGAAGCTATTTTAGATGAATTAAGCTCAGTAATTTCATCAGAAAGGCTCATTTTGATTTGATAATACTAAACTGAGAGTGACAACATGGCTTTACTGCCTAACCGCTCCAGACTGCTGGGCTCAGTATCTGGCCTAATCCCCACCTTTGTGGAGTTTGCAAGTTCCCCCCGTGTTCTGTTCTCAGAGTTCTCTCTTGAAAATAAAAGTGGCAGATTGGTCCTTCAGAATGATGCCACAGGGGAACCATTTTTGGTTCCCAAAAGATCTATCCACATGAAGGTTCCAGAAAGAACCTTTATTTATTTAGATCTGTAACAGGATGCATACAGTAAGCAACCATGAACAGATGGTAAGAGACTTGTGAAATCCCAATGGGTCATGATTTTAAAAGGACTCTAGCGGCATACAATAACACAGCCCAAGTCCAGATTCTCTTAGTCTGTTGATGTCCTGCTAGATCACCTACCACACATTGCAGATTTCAAGCTTTTCTACATATTAGGAAGTTTTTCAAAGCACAAAGAACCAACTTCATGTGCAAAGTATCCGACGCAGAATGAAATGGTGCCTTGTCAAGCAAAGGTTCAGCATGAAGCCACACAATCCAGTAAAGAACCATAAAATGCATTTAAAGAACCAGGATTTTAAGAGTAATGATGCACACATCCTAATAACAGCAGGTCAAGTCACCTCTCACATGATTCTGCACTTATGGGGTGTATTGATAAAGGGGATGGGACAGGAGAGAGGAGTTAGGTGGAAAGCTTTGTTTCTTTGGTGCAAAGGAACTGCTTAAAACACTCTAGACGAAAACAGGCCCTTCAGCCGAACAAAGCTCGTCACTCCTATCCACTTATTTCCTCCAAGAAAACATCAAGTCGAGTTCTGAAAGTCCCTAACGTCTTACTGTCTACCACACTACTTGGTAGCTTATTCCAAGTGTCTATCGTTCTTTGTGTAAAGAAAAACTTCCTAATGTTTGTGCGAAATTTACCCTTAACAAGTTTCCAACTGTGTCCCCGTGTTCTTGATGAGCTCATTTTAAAATACAAGTCTCGATCCACTGTACTAATTCCCTTCATAATTTTAAACACTTCAATCATGTCACCTCTTAATCTTCTTTTGCTTAAACTGTAAAGGCTCAGCTCTTTTAATCTTTCCTCATAATTCAACCCCTGTAGACCTGGAATCAGCCTAGTCGCTCCTCTCTGGACCTTTTCTAGTGCTGCTATGTCCTTTTTGATAGCTTAGAGTCCACTATGACTCCTAAATCCTTCTCAGAAGGTGTACTCTCGATTTTCTGACCGCCCAATGTGTATTCAGACCTAATATTTTTACTTCTTATGTGTAATTCTTTACATTTACTGACATTAATTTTCATCTGCCACAAATCTGCCCAATTCTGTATGCAAGTCCTTCTGTAATGATATAACGGATTCCAAATTATCTTCTAATCCACCTATCTTGGTATCATCTGCAAACTTAACCAGTTTGTTACTCACATTCCTATCTAAATCATTTATATATATTAAAAATAGCAGCGGCCCTAGCACTGACCCCTGCTGGTCACCACGCTTAACATCGGCCAGTTCTGATGAGGTTCCTCACACCATCACCCTCTGCTTCCTGTGTCTGAGCCAATTCTGCACCCATCTAAAAACATCACCCTGAAATGCCACTTCTTTTAACTTGATGCCCAACCTCTCATGTGGCACCTTATCAAGTGCCTTCTGAAAGTCCAGATAAATAACATCATAAGCTCCACTTTTATCGTGTCCTTTTTTTGCAACCTTATTGAATTCCAGCATGTTAGTAAAACACGACCTCCCTCTTCTGAACCCATGCTGACTGTTCAGAATAACTCCTGTCCTTGTCATGTGTTATTGGCTTTCACTGCACAAAAGAGCCTCTGTGTCTGGTCACTATTCCGGGAGAAGATGTACAGGTTGTCCACTCTTACAAGAACTTTGGGGTTCACATCAGTGACAGGTTGGAGTGGACTCAGACATGGGCACTTGAAATCCATTCTCTTAATTTTTCAATAAATTTATCATTTTAAAATGGGCTCACAGTGACATATGGCTTTGAAACAACTGATTTAATAGCTAGGAATAATCGTGAGTAACTGTCAGCAATGGCATACTCTATAATAAAATTAATGAAACTTTGTTTTCAAATGCTTGACTCTTGAGTTTCTGATATTATCACATTTTACATTTTAAGACATCACAACAGGGTTATTTAAATGGCAAGACAAATTACCATTTAGACCACTTAATGAGATTTTGTAGTCAAGTTCATATATTGGTAAATATAAAGATCCTTTCAGTCTTCATATGTGTTTTAAGGTCTATGCCATTCACTTCATGACATCAAGGATATCCATCCATTATCCAACCTGCTATATCCTAACTACAGGGTCACGGGGGTCTGCTGGAGCCAATCCCAGCCAACACAGGGCGCAAGGCAGGAAACAAGCCCTGGGCAGAGCGCCAGCCCACCAGCCCAACGCAGGGCACACACACACACACACACAAAGCACACGCTAGGGACAATTTAGAATCACCAGTGCACCTAACCTGCATGTCTTTGGACTGTGAGAAGAAACCGGAGGAAACCCATGCAGACACGGGGAGAACATGCAAACTCCACACAGGAGGAACCCAGGTCTCCTAACTGTGAGGTACCAGCGCTACCCACTGTGCCACCGTGCTGTCCCATCAAAGATAAGGATATATTTATTAAAATAATATACAGTAACGTCTCTCAGCCTCTTAATCCAATTCAGGCGGTGTTGTCCGTGTGAAGCTTGCACATATTCACTGCTTCGGGGGGTTTCAACCAGGTATGCAAAGATGTTTAGGTTGGGTTTATTTCAATTAATTTTTACTGTATAGTGTATAGTTGAGTGTGAGATCAGACGCATTGTCCACTGCCTTACTGCCGTTACTGCTTTATGGCTGGTGCTTTGACAAATATTGTAGCCCCCTAAGGTTTGAGAATTTTATGTGCTATCTATCTATCTATCTATCTATCTATCTATCTATCTATCTATCTATCTATCTATCTATCTATTATAAAAAAAAATGTATGTCTGTCTGTCTGTCCTCTTTTCACGAGAGACGGATTTTGCTACTTCTCTCATCGCACTAAGTATCATAGTTTGCTGGCATTACCAATTTATTTGCACCAATTTGAGAGACAGGCTGTGGACTGAGGGGAGGAGGAGGCAGGACCTCAGGAGTAGAGAGCTGGCCAGAACCCTTCTCACTCAGGTGCCAACCTCCGTTCGAGTCGCTCTACCTCTCACCATGTATTGCAGCGTACCTTGCCTCCACTTAGCTAGCAATACGTTTGTTCAGCAGACATTACCATTTACAGATCATTAAGGAGTAACGTTTGACGTTTTTGAGAGAGAGTTTAGCGCTACGTGTGTTTTAGAGTGTAGTTGCTGATTACCAGAGATATCACAGGCACATGCTTTTCTCCCGTCAGAGCTGAACACGATCAGATACACTGGCAGCGTTTAATGTTGGACAATACCTCCCTTCTTCTTGACCAGGATTACATTTTTTTTAATTGATTTTATAAAGATTGTCCTATTTCACTAATATGTGGGTGGAGCCGCAGGGAACAGCTAGTCTATCATATAATGCCTTACATATCTATCTATCTAGTCTATCATATAATGCCTTACATATCTATCTATCTATCTATCTATCTATCTATCTATCTATCTATCTATCTATCTATCTATCTATCTATCTATCTATTTTACACTCACCTAAAGGATTATTAGGAACACCTGTTCAATTTCTCATTAATGCAATTATCTAATCAACCAATCACATGGCAGTTGCTTCAATGCATTTAGGGGTGTGGTCCTGGTCAAGACAATCTCCTCAACTCCAAACTGAATGTCAGAATGGGAAAGAAAGGTGATTTAAGCAATTTTGAGCGTGGCATGGTTGTTGGTGCCAGACGGGCCGGTCTGAGTATTTCACAATCTGCTCAGCTACTGGGATTTTCACGCACAACCATTTCTAGGGTTTACAAAGAATGGTGTGAAAAGGGAAAAACATCCAGTATGCGGCAGTCCTGTGGGTGAAAATGCCTTGTTGATGCTAGAGGTCAGAGGAGAATGGGCCGACTGATTCAAGCTGATAGAAGAGCAACTTTGACTGAAATAACCACTCGTTACAACCGAGGTATGCAGCAAAGCATTTGTGAAGCCACAACACGCACAACCTTGAGGCGGATGGGCTACAACAGCAGAAGACCCCACCGGGGTGGTAACTCATCTCCACTACAAATAGGAAAAAGAGGCTACAATTTGCACGAGCTCACCAAATTGGACAGTTGAAGACTGGAAAAATGTTGCCTGGTCTGATGAGTCTCGATTTCTGTTGAGACATTCGAATGGTGGAGTCAGAATTTGGCGTAAACAAAATGAGAACATGGATCCATCATGCCTTGTTACCACTGTGCAGGCTGGTGGTGGTGGTGTAATGGTGTGGGGGATGTTTTCTTGGCACACTTTAGGCCCCTTAGTGCCAATTGGGCATTGTTTAAATGCCACGGGCTACCTGAGCATTGTTTCTGACCATGTCCATCCTTTCATGACCACCATGTACACATCCTCTGATGGCTACTTCCAGCAGGATAATGCACCATGTCACAAAGCTCGAATCATTTCAAATTGGTTTCTTGAACATGACAATGAGTTCACTGTACTAAAATGGCCCCACTGTCACCAGATCTCAACCCAATAGAGCATCTTTGGGATGTGGTGGAACAGGAGCTTCGTGCCCTGAATGTGCATCCCACAAATCTCCATCAACTGCAAGATGCTATCCTATCAATATGGGCCAACATTTCTAAAGAATGCTTTCAGCACCTTGTTGAATCAATGCCACGTAGAATTAAGGCAGTTCTGAAGGCGAAAGGGGGTCAAACACCGTATTAGTATGGTGTTCCTAATAATCCCTTAGGTGAGTGTGTACTGCCTATCATATCTATCTATCTATCTATCTATCTATCTATCTATCTATCTATCTATCTATCTATTCTATCTATCTATCTATCTATTATATACTGCCTATCATATCATCTATCTATCTATCTATCTATCTATCTATCTATCTATCTATCTATCTATCTATCTACAGTATATACTTGCGGATAAGTTCTCTCATGGATAAGTCGGGATTTGATTTTGCCGTATAATTTCCAGTATTTTATAATGTCAGTCATATAAGTTGAATGCAGAAAACTCACGCTATTGGTCCAAGAGATTACAATATGCTAACGCCCACGTAAGAGAGTAACCACGGAGCACACTGCCTTTTTTTTCTATGTATTGTGCCTACATGACCACATGGTAATACCCGAACTATTCTGAAACGACGTTTGCATTGATTTGTGTTTTTTGTATCTCATACCCTCATGCACCTATATCATTAGAGTGTCCGTTATCTACGATGGAGTGTTCGATCAGAAAGAAAATATGAAGTTGGTTTTAAATTAAAGGTCATTAAAGTAGCAAAGAAATTGGTAACTGTGCTGCTGCAACAAAATTCGATGTGCCTGAGAAACTGGTGCGAGATTGGAGGAAGCAAGAAGATAATAAAAAAAAAGTGTTGCATTTTTGAATGGCCGCATAAGTCAGGGTCTGATTTTATGATCCATCTAAACAATGGACTGATTCGGCATCACTGAAACTGCTGCAGCTTTATGTATTTTAAAAACCTGTACCTTATTTTGTTTTCCGGTTCAACTTTTGAACATGACATAAGATGACAAACTCTAACCCATAAGTCCCTCCATCTCTCGTCCATACCCACTTATCCAGACCAGGGTCTTATCAGGGTCCACTCAGTCCAGTTCAGGGTGGTGGGAGGCCGTAGCCCACCCTGGTTGAGTCGCCAGCCTTTCGCTACTCGTGCA
Organism: Polypterus senegalus; assembly: GCF_016835505.1. Classification (NCBI taxonomy): domain Eukaryota; kingdom Metazoa; phylum Chordata; class Cladistia; order Polypteriformes; family Polypteridae; genus Polypterus; species Polypterus senegalus. The sequence goes on from NC_053155.1 coordinate 305,585,446, forward strand.
CACATCCACTAGGGCCAGTTTAGAGGTGCCAGTTTAGTTTCCCTGCTTGTCTTCCAATAAGTGGAAGGTAAACTGGAATACTCAGAGGAAACTTCACACAGACAATAACTGGGTGCAGAATTTGAGTCTGGGACATTGAATCCATGAGGCAGCTTTTTTACACTACTATCCATCTTTTTAAAGAAGTCAAAGTAGAAGAAAAGAACTTCAGACAGAAGAAAATGATTTTTGCTATTCCCAGGCAAACAGTTTTTAGTAGCTCCATTTGTCAGTCAGTACGTCTGACTCTTTTGAAAAGCAAACTGATGGCTTGTGTTTGTATGAAATTTCAAAGCAGTGTCAGGGTCGTCTGATGGCGATAGAATATTTCATTATGCACCATGCAACGTGATGAGGGTGATGTGTAATAACAAAGCAACTCAATCAATCACGAAACCTCGTTATGTGCCATAAGCAATCAAAATGCGATATCACGCTGCACAAGGTATTAGGGTTTCAAGCTAGTGAGTGCAACATTTCATTAATTCTTCCAATTTGCCTTAATGGTTTTCTTAATCCAAACCTTCAGTATAAACCTGCCCCTTATGTTTAAATTCAGTGAATCCTGCAGACCTTTAATTAATCCATTAATCTTTTATAGATCTGGATCAATGTTCATGAAATTGAAAGGCAGTAGGGTGCCACTGCCATTACTCAGCTGTAGGGGTTCACAGGTACTTGAAATTCACTCTTTTCTCCTGTTTAAAGTTCAATTTATTGCTGTTGAGCCAACTCTGATGAGAAAATGAGAGGCTTCCTAAATCCAACCGAACAAATACCTGCTACTCTTGTTGACCGGGATTAGGTTCTTGATCCTAGCAAATGTATACCTTGTAAAGGCAAACAGCGTGAACCAATAGAATGGCACATTGAAAAACACTGAGTGTATATAAAGGCCTGCAGGGGAGCGTGTGCTTCTGAAGAAGAGAAAGATAAAGACCTACAGAACAGAGAGAGAATAATATAGAGAAAATATAAAACCCTGGGAAAGACATATTCAGTAAGCTGGCCTGTGTTTTCGGGATCTATGTGACAATCTGACGTAGCACGTAGCATAATACGTACAGTATCGGTGGTGTAAAGTGAGAAATTACATTTATTCTACTTGAGCAGATTATGCATGGAATGTACTTTTTAAAAAAGCAAACACTTTTTACTCTTCAAAACTATACCGATCTTCTTTATATCTCTTATATATATTTCTCTTCTGGTTCGTCCTGCTTCCTCTTTAAACCCGGTCACCCCCACACGCAGCCCACATCTTCCAAAACTTTTTCCCTCGCTGCCTGCGGCCTCCCATACACCCCCACACCGCTTTTCTCGATTCCTATTCCTCCTTTGGACTACCGCATTCCCCGCTCCTCTCTCATGACCTCATTGGTGTTACGTCACGGCCCTATATCTAGCCTGACCGCAAGACCTTTCACTTCGGCCATTTGTGGGCCTGGCAGTCTTTTCTGTACCCTGCTACAGGAAGGTACTCTCTCGACCATTGGCATTGGTTTCGCTCCTAGCTAATTTTCATTATACTGTGACAGTTGTTTTCTCAGCCTTTCTTTTAAAATGAACGACAGTATCTTCTCTGTCGATGGGTTTTTGTACAACGTCATCTCAATTCCGGGTTCCGGCAACAGCCTGTTCCTATCAGTGGGTTATTTCTTGACACAAATGGTTTATGAAGGCAATAGGGCAGTAAATTTCATTGCATCACATTGGGACATATTTGGAGACGTTCTTCCTGTTGTTCTTTTCAAGTCGAGCAGATCAGATGTTTCTACACACCTCAGAATTCATTGTGCCACTGCCATCAGCAGTTCCATCATCAATGAAGAGAAGTGTGCCAGGACCTGTGGCAGCCATATATGCCTAAGCCATACCAACCCCACCACCATGTTGAGGTGGTCTGCTTTAGATCTTGGGCAGTTCCTCTTCACCTCCACACTTTGCTCTGCCATCACTCTGATACAGCAGGTTCATCTTTGTCTCATTGCCCACAAGACCTTTTTCCCAGAATTCTTTGAAGTCCTTGTAATCTGGCCATCCTGTTTTTGTGGTGTTCATCTTGCAGTGTGTCCTCTGTGATTCTGTTCATGAAGTCTTCTGCTGTTAGTCTTCTCTGACACACACACATCAGCCCACTGTAGACTGTTTCTGATCTGTCAGACAGGCATCTGGGGCTTTTTCTTCACCATTGTAGCCGCCAAAGTATAAGGCGAAGTCGAGCATGGGCCAGACGTGTGCCGAAAAAAATTTCACAGTCCAAAAGTTTGTTTTCAAAAGATTTAGTGAAAGTTAAAAGCAAATAATCCACACAAGAATAAAGAAAAAATAGCTACACACGTAGAATAAAAAGCAGAAAAAAGGAAAAATGTATCTTCTCTAAACTTAGCTTTTCTTGCAAAACTTTAGTTATTTCTATACTAAAAAGTTTCTAAATTTCTTCTTCTGTACGCTACATAAGTACGGCTTCATTCTTATATAAGCACATTATCTTTACGTGTTACTTCACACACTCAAAGAGACCTTAGGCGTGGGCACGTGCCCAGGCACAGTCACGGTTTAAAACCGTATAATTCTATACCTTACTCATGGCAAGGCTGTCACTAACAGAAGAATAATGTTTACTCAAAGCTGTTAGAAATGGCAAGAATATACCAATCCAATTTTACTTAGGGGGGTTTTAGCAACCTCCCATTGATTATGCATTATGTCAGGGATGCCAGGGGCCATGACCCGGCCGGGACGTCATGAGGGACCGGATGTGGGTCTGTGCCCACCCTGGATCACGTGGGGGTTGCCTTCCGGGTTGCTCTGGGGGCCACGGGTACAGGGCATGGAAGCTCCACCCTGTAGGGGCCCATGGTCACCACCAGGAGGCGCCCCAATGCCTTGGTGTGGCGGAAGTGCTGGCTGGAAGACTTTGGACGTTACCCGGAGAGCTGCCGGGAGGACAGCCGGCACTTCTGCCACGCTGGGCGTGGCCAAGGGAGGAATGCCGGGAACACCTGGTGCTCATCCGGGTACTGAATAAAAGGGGCCGTCTCCATTCATTCAAGGCGGGAGTCGGGAGGAGGAAGGAGGAAGGAGGAAGCTCAGGAGAGCTGTGGAGGCGGCCCGAAGAAAGGCATTGTGGCCAGGACTGTGACTTTGGGGTTTGTGCACTGATTTTATTGAACTGGGTCTGAGTGACCAATATTGTTGTAAATAGTTTTGTATAATAACCTAGTGTGTGCTTGGTGTGTGGGTGTGTTTGTGTGTGTCCTGCGGTGGGTTGGCACCCTGCCCAGGATTGGTTCCTGCCTTGTGCCCTGTGTTGGCTGGGATTGGCTCCAGCAGACCCCCGTGACCCTGTATTCGGATTCAGCGGGTTAGAAAATGGATGGATAATAAACGTGTGGTGGTGTCCGGGTCAACTTCCACAATTGTCATCTAGTAAAATATTTATGAATCTTATAGAACTAGGAAAATGGCTCTTACAACCATAGTGAGGATTCTTCTGTCATCAGCAGCGGTGGTCTTCCTTGGCCTACCAGTCTCTTTGTGATTCCTGAGCTCACCAGTTCTTCTTCTTGATATTCCAGACAGCTGATTTAGCTCATCCTAAGGTGTTACCCATGTCTCTAATGGTTTGATTCTTGTTTTTCAGCCCCAAAATGGCTTCTTTGACTTTCATTGGCTGATCTCACGTCCTCGTGTTGAAGAACTAAAGACTCCAAAGGGTAGAAGAAGGCTGAGATGTCTTATGAAGCAATGAAACCCACCAGAGGAATTACAAACATCTGTGACATGAATTGTCCGAAAAATGTTGGTGCCCTGAAATGGGGGGGTCAATGTAGAAAAAGGGTCAGAAAAGGGAAGTCACGTTTTACTAATATGCTGTTCTTGCCATGTGTGGGTCAATTTTTACCTTAATAATTCTTTACATTAATCTACCTGTGATGCACACTAAACTTAAAGTTTACGTTTATGCTTGTAAGGACTCTTTATAAAATCAAATAATACCTGCAGTGGAAGAATGCATGCTTTTTACTAAACCTGATTTTTCTTTTTTAACCTTTGCTCTTAATATCTTTTCTCACATTAAAATAAAATGTAGTTTCCAGATTCACTCGGTTGCAATTTCTTAAATGCCATCAGACTAAAGTCAAATCCTGACTGAGCAATTTCACTCAGACTGAACAACTTGTCTCTTGGAAGGGCCATTTCAAAGACAGAAATGCAAAGCCAGCGGTAAGAGCAATGTGCACTCAGACGAGCGCCTTTCACTGCCAGACTGGGCAGAGCCACTGGGTGCCAGCCTTAGGCGCTGGGGACTTTTACGTAACCTGCATATTTCTGGAAAGTGGCAAGAAAACAGGAGTAGCTGAAGAAGAGCAACCCACCCAGACTTTGTGAAAATGCTGAAACTCCAGGTAGGCAGTGGCCCAGAAGGGATTTGAGGCAGCTTTACTGGAGTTGAAAGGCAGTAACTGTTTTGATGTTAAAAAAAACTTTCCATCTATCAATTCTTTGATTATAAGTGCCACCTAATTCACTTCGAGGTCTATCTTGGTACCACTGGGTGGGAAACAGTAATGAACAGGGAGATGCTACACAGTTGCAGAGTGGAGCTCCTCACACACCCACGATCACTTCACACTCTGACCATTAATCTGACTCCCTAAAGGAAAACTGAGGACCTCAAAGAAAGTACACAGATATGAATGACAAATGGCCTTAGGTTTCTACCCTGTGTGGAGGACTGCCGGCTTCCCATGCCGGTCCTCACCCCCAGTCCGCCAGGAGGAGCTCTCCTGACAGCAGGATCGTGCCCCGAGGTCCAGCAGGGCCTTATGGACTTTGTAGTGTTTATACACAGCCCTGCTGGATACCTTGGGGACCACCAGGAGTCGCTGTGGGGGGGCTTATGGGCTCTGTGATGCCCTATAACCCGGGAAGGAACGACATGCTCCCGGGGTGAAGAACAGGACTGTTTGCCCTGACCCGGAAGGAAAAAGGAACTGTGGTCTAATTGGACAGGAACACCTCCGGGTCAGGGGCTATAAAAGGATGGTGCCTCAGTCCAGACACTGAGCTGTGCTGGGAGGTGGAGGAGCAAAGTGTCTGGGCGAGGAGGAGAGTATTGAGTTTATTAGTAGTGGTTTATTGTGTGAGTTTAATAGTGATTTAATAGCTTATGAGTAGTGTGGAGGGTGCTTGGTGCACTGTGGGAAAAGAAAATAAAACGTTTTGGACTTTTACCTGCTGTTTGGAGTCATCCCTGAGGGTTCAAGGGAGCACTAGCGCCCCCTACTGCCACACCTGTCTACTACAACTGTGAGTGAGGACTGGACACCACAGCCCCCATGGTAGTCAATTCAATATAATTTATTTATTTCTTATATGCAGGCCTAAAAATACTAACATGGATTTACATATAATGAGCCAACAGAAAAGTACATAACCATACGACACTGCCATACGTTCAGACTCAGTTTGCATACCGTTTATTTGACAGGCAATTTTTCAGTTACAAATGCGGAACTCACTAAACCATTTTTTGGGGTTTAAAAGTGTTTTTTGTTTGGTAGGAAACAAGGAATATTGCTTCCTAAAACCTTACTTACTTTGTTTTGTTCAGCTGTAAAAATCAATTCAATTTAGGCCTCATGTTCACATTAACAAAGAGAAGTGCTGTACATTTTTTAAAGATGTGATATACAACGTGTTTTCTATGCAAAGACATATTAAACCACACTTGCGCCACTAATGTGTTTTCTCCACTCATCATCATTAGTCCGAGCATTCACAGGTTCTTAGGCTCAATACCTTCCTATGGCCAGTGAAATAGTGCAGTGGTAGTGCTGCCGCTTTGCAGTAAGGAGAATGTGGAAGACTGTGGGTTCGCTTCCTGGTTCCTCCCTGTGTGGATAGCACTTTGAGTACTGAGAAAAGTGCTATATAAATGTAATTTATTATTATTATTACCTTGCGTCTGCTAATCAACATGTAACAAGCCGCTACTTTCTGGCGCCATGATACCTGGGCATTACTGCCTTACCTAGACACATCTGTCTTCCTTATCTAGAATATCTATTTCACCTTGAAATTAGAATGATGATTTCACTGTGAATTCAATTCACGCGATTCATTTCATTCATCACAAGCACAATCATCAGTGCTGGTAAGCAGATTCAGTTTTTTTAAGATAATATTCTTAAACTCAATGGTTGGTTTTGGCTGGGCGCTGATGGGTGGGTGTTTTATATTTTTCTTAGTTTCAGTGATTCCCAGTTATGTTTGTTTTTATCCAAGACTTAATTTTGTATTTACTGTATATTTGATAGCTCATTAGAATTTGTCCACTATAGAAAAACAAAACAAAGTATCCTTAAACTTGTAGCAAGGCTGGTTGGCCTTCTGGACTGTCCATCACTATATAATGTGGCTGGGAGGGTGTCTATGAATGGCCCTTCAGGCACTTTTGTGGACGACCCAGTGCTGGGAGGATCCCGCCCGGTAAATATTCCAGCTGCCAGTTGCCGACCTCATGTTACCATAACAACCAAGCGGGGAAAAAATGTTTCAGAACTTTTCTTTTTAAGGAGAATGGCAGATCGAGGGGAGGGGGAGAGAAAAAGAAGGAAAAGGCTGAAGACAAGGAGGCGACTATCTGCGCTTTAAGAATCGTCAGGATCGGACTTCACCCATGGGACGGCTGCTGTTTGTGGGTGGCCACCTCGAAGTGATAATCAGTGTGACGAATCCCTAAGAAGAGGCCAGGGGCTGGTGTTCTACGGATGCCCCCGTTTCGTGAGTCGGACCTGTGATTGAGTTTCTTCGTGATAGCCGGCGGGGAAGTCGTGTTCGCCAGAGGACTGTTTTTGTTTTCCTCACGCCATCCTACAGTAGGAACTGAACTGTAGGTTCCTTCTCCATGTATCTGGACTACGTTAAATCTTTCTTTTGGTTTTCTCTGAGAAGAGTTCTTTTTCATTTCTCTTTATGTTTGTGTCAAACCGGGGGGTTAAGATTTGGCCGCTGGGGATGGCGTCTGGGGAAAGGGGTTCACAAAAGAGCACACAGGCACCGGGCAAGTAAATGTAATCAGTGGATTTCAATATATTTACCAGTACCACTTTCTTCTGATTTTTTGCCAGTTATTTAAGGGCGCGCATAGGCGACAAGAGGGGCCAAGTACCGATTATGTTAATGCTATTTTATCCTTTAAATATCGTCCACTTCCCTCTCGGGTGGTGAAGTGTAGGAATCACGTACAAACTGACTTAATTCAACTAGTGGTTTCTAGATAATCTGTAGCCTATCCTTTTAGCAATTTACCACCCACCCAGCCACACTCATACTCGGGGCCAATTAAGACTTGGAAAATAACTTCAGACACGTATCTTTGTGGATGGAGAAATAATAATCGCATACAGTAGTTATGAGAAGAAACTGCAAACTCCACATGGACAACAACGAATGACCGAGTGTGAGATTCAAAACTGGAATGTTGGACCCCCGAAATGAAAATAAAATGGAAAAAAAAAAAAGATAATTGTTATTTATTGCATCACTAAATGAATATGACCATGTATTAAAGAACAAAAAAATGACTGCCCACCACTAAAAGACTTCCTACATTAAAAACAACAGGAGCAGCAAAATAGATGGAGGTGACCTCCGTGACCTCGGAGACTGGGGCTTGCAAAAGGAGAAACTGATTTGCTGGGTTTAAAGTGTTATATTTTGGGAATGGCATTCAATCTTCCTTCCTCTGATTACCATGGCCACTCTGTACGGCACCAGTTTATTTTTATGAATTAAACACATTTCTGCCAAATCATTTCCCTCGGATCGTGAGTGTCATGTGAAATAACCTTTTAGAGTCGGCCAGACTGTTCCACACACATCTTAAGGATGACATGAAAGGAAGGCCGCTCTTAAAATGCTTATTGACCCTGTAATTAATTTATATAACACAAGCCGGTCATCACATTTTTTTTTTTCACTAGTGCGTATTGCTTACTGTTATTCAACTAATGCAAGCTCTGTCAGTGGAGACGCTCAATGACCCAGCTACTAAATTTGTCCTCCACAATGGGCTAAGGATCAATAACTAATTTTTTGGGGCTGATTACTTTGCGACAGTGGAGTGGACACTGCCTGAATCTTGCCAGAGGATATAATCAACCACTAAATAGTAGTATTATTGCTCTAATAATGGGCTGGTTATACAGCCCAAGCTGCCATGAGCGTGCATTGTAAAAACAGTAGAGATTGCAGTAGTGAGCACAAGGAAAACCCTCTGCTCTGCTCGAGTGAACAGGCCATCATGCAGCAGTGTGAATGGAAAATTACATTGTTTGTGTATTAACGCTGTTTACTGTAAATCAATTGAATAAGAAATGAGAGGACGATAGCCCTAAGTGGGTTCTTGAGAGCTTCCAAGATGAAAATGGGGCGTTGACACATAGACATTAATTATTGTGAAAAGATCAGACTCGACACACTCATAAAGGTTTGGGGCAGCCACCTGTGCATTGTTCCTGGCTGCAATGGGTTTGAAAAGTTGACAGAAGTGTCTTTGATGGAGTCCAAAAGTGAACTGATTGAGGTTTGAGAAGATGGCGGTTTGAAATGGAAAGACTGGAAGTGATGTAGGGGTGCTGGAAGTGACCTTCTTCTGATGTCATCGTAGGCACCGGAACCGGACGTGACACCATCATAGGTGCCTGAACCAGAAGTAACATCATCTTAGGCGCCAGAACCAGAAATTACATCATTATAGGCCTCAGAACCAGAAATGACATTGTTATAGGCCCCAGAACCGGAAGTGACATCGTTCTAGTCACCGGAACCAGAAGTTATATCTTCAATGATGAGTCAGATTTTCCTGCGGCAGGTCTGTAGAGATAACAGGAGAAGGTTCAGTGCACTCCGCCAACCATTTGCTTGGTCCATACAATGTCCTCCTACTCACATGTGCGCGACATTGTTATCCACCCATCCATCCATTATCCAACCCGCTATATCCTAACTACAGGGTCACGGGGGTCTGCTGGAGTCAATCCCAGCTAACCCAGGGTGCAAGGCTAGAAACAAACCCTGGGAAAGGCGCCAGCCCACCACAGGGCAACATTATTATTATTATTATTATTATTGTTATTATAAGTGCAATGGTTGGATACGTACTGTATATGGGTTTGACTATTTGTGCCTGTGCAATATATCAAGACACAGTATCAATTGGGTGTGTAACATATCCTTGAGAGTCTGTGAGACTGAAAGAGGTACTACCACATGGGCACTACGTAATTCTGAGAAAGTGTGGTTATAATATGGCCAAACAGTGATAAGCACTGCTACCTCAGGGGTTTAGTGGGTATGTGACAGATTTGGGTTCAATTCTAATTGGTATTATTGTAGCACTACTTCACAGAAAATGTTACGTGTTTGCCACTTGTCTCTCTGGTCTGCTTTTGTGGGTGAAGAAAACAGCTGGTCTAGTAAAGAGAGGAGATTGACAGTGGCACCCCTGAAAGTCTGACAACCGGTTCCTAAGGTAATTTGCATAAATAGCGCCATTTTTCTTTTAAAAAAGGAAGGGGTAACACCTGCTCACCTGATTGTTAATGCAAATATCCATTCAGCCAATCACATTCAGCAACTCAATGCAATTCAGCATGCAGACATTGTCAAGATGAGCAGCTGAAGTTCAAACAGAGCATCAGAATGGGTAAGAGAGGTGACTGAAGTGACTTTGAACGTGGCATGGTTGTTGGTGCCAGACAGGCTGGTCTGAGTATTTCAATAACTACTGATCTACTGGGATTTTCACACACAACCATCTCTAAGGTTTACAGAGAATGGTCTGAAAAAGGGAAAATATCCAGTGAGCAGTAGTTCTCTGGTTGAATATGCTTTGTTGGTGCCAGAGGTCAGAGGAGAATGGCCAGGCTGATAGAAAGACAACAGTAACTCAAATAAGCACTTGTTACAACCAAGATATTCAGAAGAGCATCTCTGAACACACAACAAGTCAAACCTTGAAGCAGATTGGCTACAGCAGCAGGAGACGACACCAGGTACCAATCTTCTCAGCTAAGAACAGGTAACTGAGGCTACAATTTGCAAAATTGGACAACAGAAGGTTGGGAAAATGTTACCTGGTCTGATGAGTCTCAATTTCCGCTGCAACATTCAGATGGTAGGGTCAGAATTTGGCATCAAGAACATGAAAGCGTGGATCCATCCTGAATTGTATCAATGGTTCAGGCTAGTGGTGGTGGAGTAATGATGTTGGGGATATTCTTGGCACACTGGGCCCCCTGTGTTATTTGGCCAACTACAAATGAGTGGAAGTAGGTGTGCCATGTGGTGGATTTGTGTTTCAACTAGCTTCGGTCCTTGTCAGAAAATGTATAGCTGGATACAGAGCAGGTAGGTCATCAAACCACTCTGTATATCAAATATTCTGTGTGGCCCAGTCATTCAAGTGCATCGGTCAATTCCTAAGCAATATTTGGAAACAACTAGAAGAGAGCTCTGTTAGTGTGTCTAGTTGTTTAATGCTGAATGGAACCATATAAATTAACATGTACAGACAGAACAGTGCACTGGAGTTTAAAATAACTTTGCAACTGGTAAAGATAAGGAAGATGTTTCTTCCATGTTCTTAGATACTACACATAGTTGTTAAAAAAAGAAATGACACACTAAGTATGAGGAATACGCACATAGTCCTTGGACCCCAGTTCACCCCTCTAATATACAGTAGTTCCTTTTGTGCAGAGTGTTAAATGTGTTAATATCAGTAACTTCAGAGATATCGATTTCCTCTCGTCTAACAGCATACTCTCCAGCAGATTGGCAACTGTCAAATGCCCTAACATGAGTGTGGCATCGTCTTGTTCAGGGGTTCGTATCTGCTGGACTGAATTGGAGCACTGCAACTCTCTACCCGGTTAGGTGCATCCAGAAAAACAGAAAAGATGGATCAATTACTGTATATTTATGTCTAACTTTAAACATCTGCTAGTTCCAATGCAATTGGAGAGGATTTGACACAGAGCTGTACAATTCCATTAAAATGAAATTTCATTTCTTAATAAGCAAAGAAACACGATATATCCAGAAGAAATAGAATTATTCCAATACTGGCTGTCTGTAGATTTAAAATGATGAGAGCAGAAATGCTGGCAGGCCTGGATAAATAAACCCACACCACCCGTTTTTCAATATACTAAATGTTTCATGTCAGTTAGCGAATCATTAAACATCTTGTTACATTAAATGAAGGCATTTACTTAAAAAAATGACATGTTGATGACTAGGGAACAATTTACATCCCTATAGGCTTCATCACAATAAATCACAGAGACTTCTAGCTGATGGGTATGCATTAAAGAGCAAGTGCATTCATGATTTTATTGTCTTATATCACCTTAATAAGTAGTTAAAAAATAGTATCATAGCGTAACAATCTCAAACTAGTTTAATTCCGATTCAGGGCCATCAGGGGAACTTATCCTGGCAGAAATGGGTACAAGGCATGGACCGTGCCTGTGTCAATCAAATTCCATAGAAGTCTTTTATAGTAGTTTGATTTATTTGATCATGCTAGGGAAAAATCTTCCTTTTTTGTTTTCAGGTTCATAGTAGATATAAGAAACCACGCTTTCGCTAACATATTTTTGATACACATCTTCAGTATAACAAGTCTTTTTGAACATTAGAGTCAATTGTTCACCAGGGGATGTTGAGAAGCCTTCTAAAAAGCTCATACCTAAGGCACTTTCCCACTGTA